>NC_133363.1:20660143-20890736 GCF_049309525.1 Garra rufa | reverse complement strand
TTAACGTTTACCAACAAAACACATTCGTATAAGCTGTATTAGTTAAAAATGGTTTAAGGTAAAAAATTATAGGTTACCTTTACAGTGAGCTTTTGTGCTGAAAAGTTGTGAGCGTGTCTAGACAGGTGCTGTATAACTGCATTTCTGAGTAGAAGTTTCATACTTGTTAAATCTTGTCAAATAACACTTTCTTTCTTTCGTACTTGTTTTTCAGACATGAACCAGACGGTGCGGATCGTGTTGTATGTGCTTATCTTCCTCCTGAGCTTCATTGGAAACAGCCTCATCATCACCGTTCTGGTGCGGAACCGGCGTATGCGGACGGTCACGAACCTGTTCCTACTGTCTCTGGCCGTCAGTGATCTGATGCTGTGTGTCTTCTGCATGCCCTTCACACTTATCCCAAACCTTATGAAGGACTTCATCTTCGGCACCGGCATGTGTAAAGTGGCCACGTACTTCATGGGTGAGTCAGTCTGATATTTGTAGTTCACACTTCACTTCAAGAATAGCTCAGTGTTTGGAACTGACTAGCTATAGTTGGTTCTCCGAAGTGAACTTTATGTTCATACATCCCCTTACAAAATTGACCATAAAACGAGTTTCAGCAAACATACTTGTTACTTTAATTAGTCCAACTGTAAATGAATTTTTTTGTCTTTTTGTTTGGTAACAATTGACAGTAACAAGTGTAGTAGCTTACCTGTAGTAGGCAGGAACTGTACAAACGTCTGTAACTGTAAATTTACCTTGATATATACTTACTTATACGTGACCCTGTACCACAAAACCAGTCTTAAGTAGCACGGGTATGTTTGTAGCAATAGACAAAAATACATTGTATGGGTCAAAATTATCGATCATGTTCCATAAAGATATTTAGTAAATTTCCTACTCTGTACTGTATATATATCAAAACGTAATTTTTGATTAGTAATATGCATTGAAAAGAACTTCATTTGGACAACTTTAAAGGTGATTTTCTCAAAATTTAGATTTTTCTTTTTTTTTTTTTTGCAACCCTTATTTAAGATATTTATATGTATCTCAGCCAAATATTGTCCTATCTTAACAAATCATACATCAATGGAAAACTTATTTCTCAATATATACTCAATATAATATTCAATTCACTGGTTTTGTGGTCCAGGGTCACATATATACTTTATTTTTTCCGGGATCACTGTACGTATGCTGGATAGTGTTACAACCCTGCCGTATGGTCAGGCATTTGTATTTATTAAACATAGGAAAAAATCTTGCATAATTGTTATAAATGAAATTAAACTACAACATCTGTTGATTCAGATGACAGCAAATCATGTAAGAAATAAATTGAACTAGAAATGAAACATGATTTAATTTTCTTACCTTAAAACTTATACTTTTACACAGAGATGGAAAGCTGTTGTAAAATACTGTAGTAAATTGTTCTTCATCTTATTACTAACTTTTCACTTTTTTGTTTGTTTTAATACATGTTTTATATATAATAATTAGTATTGTTTAATTAAATATATATATATAACTTTTCCATTATATATATATATATATATATATATATATATATATATATATATATATATATATATATACATATATATTATTATTTTTATTTTTTTTTTCCTCAGTACCGAGCACCATGAAATTTTACTGGCTTATTATTTAATGAATATTTCAATTTTGGACCTGTAGTAACTATGTTATTTTGCCAGAAATTTTAAGTATCATAATACATAATAGTAAGGGAATGTTTGCATAATGTTCACTAATCTTACAAGCTTCATGATGCCCTAAAAAAGAGCATTTGATAACATTGTATGCAAGAGGCGGACTAGAAACGGTCTCCTAACCAAAGGACATTACGCAATGTTCGAGCTGTTTTTGTTTCTTGCATTTGGTTAGAAAAAAGGTTGATTTAGAGTTTTATTACTATTCATTAAGGGGCTAAAAGCATAGACAACAAAGTGAACCTTGCACTAATAGCACTAAAATGCAATTTATTACGTTGTAAGCCTCAATCGTATCGGCAAGGCTAGTTTTTTCAAATTATATTGCAAGGCACATCCATTGTGAATGCATATTTATGACTTGTTGAATTTTATGTATCTGTAATTTTGATAACTATTTATATCCAGGTTGGTTGCACACTTCCAGATGCTGCAAATGTGCCATGTAAACAGTTTAGTAATTAGACAACGCCACTGCGTGATATCTCCGTATTTGATGTATCAGCATGTTTTATGTGTTTGTTTTGTTGTATTCTGTAGTACTTGCTCATGATAAAGCTGACTTAATTTACATACCTCGTTGTTATTACCATGTGGGTATGTTAACATTCATAAGCAATCAAGCGCTGTTGATTATTCAGAGTAGAGCTGGAGCTGCGCTCTACTTGTTGTGCAATGTTGCACCGTTAAAGTGCCAGTAGACATTAACTTTATTAACAGTTCATGCCTTTGTTATCAGGGCTTGTTCTGAAGTTTTCCTGTCTGTTTCCATTTGAGTTTACTGTTGTTTATAGAAGCATATATATCAGACCATCTTAGAATCACAATACTTTAACAAACCCAGATTTATTTCTGTATGTGGAATTGAGTTTCATGTCCAAACACACAGGTATTTCGGTGAGCGTGTCTACATTCAACCTGGTGGCCATCTCTCTGGAGCGTTACAGTGCCATCTGCAACCCCTTTAAGTCCCGCACATGGCAGACCAAGTCCCACGCTGCAAAAGTCATCACAGCCACATGGGCCGTGTCTTTTCTGCTCATGTTGCCTTATCCCATCGGCAGCACCCTGGTGCCTTTCATGCGCAGCAACAACAGCACAGGCAACATGTGCCGCTTGGTTTGGCCCAGTGATGTCATGCAGACCTGGTAAGATTTATGAGGACTCTGTGTTTTATTTTTGCTTTCGAAGATAAGCTGTTAAAGGTATAAGGGCCGGTATAAAAATGCTGTCATCATTTACCCTCATGTTACCTGTATACTGTTATGTTTTTGGCAGCAGTTATTTACACTACGTGTGCAAAAAAGTTACAAGTTATTTATGCCGAGTCTAAATAGTGGTAGATACTGTTTGCACCAAGGATAAGTGCAAATAGTGATAGATAGTATTCACACAAAGATGTGTAAATAGCAGTAATATACTGTTTGTACTAAAAGCAAAACATTTGAGCAGTGGTGGGCGGAGTTAGTGAAAATTGCCTTTGCTAACAGGATTGGAGTCAGTGTAAATAGACATTGGCTTTTTCTTTCTGTGGAACACAAAAGAAAGCATTTCGAAAAATCTTCATACAGCTCATTTTCATACAATAAGAGTTTACACATTTACTACACATCTTTTAAAATCTGAGACTTACCCACTCTATCATACACTTGCCGACTTTGTAAATTGTTGCAGAGAAAAAAACTGGGCATCATATGGTGCCAACAGTGTTGGAGAGTAACTATTTACATACAATGGAATCACATAATTTCATTACAAAATAATTGTAACTGTAATCTGTTACAGTTACTGAGAAAAGATGTGTAATTAAATTACAGTTACTTATGAAAATGTTAACTATTACACAACTATTACAACTGAATATTTTCACGCACATACAGATTTGATTGATTTCTTTACCAAATTGCACTGACTGCTTTAAAATATGAGACACTGATGTTTCAGGAGTTTAGGACACAGAATAAGTCACATGCTTATTTGGTAACTGTTTTATTTCCTATTTGGTTTTATGCTTAATTGTTTAGGATTACCTGTTTTTCCAAAGAATTGTCAGATGATTTGATTTCAAAAGCAGCATAATAGTTATTAAACTATATATGGTTCTGATATTAAATCTGTATTTAACCTCAGAATGATCTGAGAGTAAAAAGAGGTGCTTAAGTTTGATTTTCTGGTTGTGCTTTCAAATTAAATTATTATAATCATAATTCAAGAGATTAAGGATTTTGAGAAAGTCTGAGGGTGACTAAGGATCACAAACTACACTGTAAAAATAAGTTAATTGGAGTATATTTTACAAGAAAGTACTATTTCAGTCTTTCTATTTCAAAATTGTTAAATTCAGTGAGCAACTTGCCATATCATTTTTGCCATTTTTGAGTGAAATATCCTATACCAATTTTTTTTTTTTGTCAGTGTACCTTTCAAGTTGTTCTGAACACAACAAACCTGCATGTCATTGCTAGGATACAATAACAAATTAAAACAAACTAAAAAATAAAGATTGTTCTAAAATCGGCTCAAAATATCAGACATGTTTATAGTTTAAAGTCTATGCAATCATACACTAAGGTTTTTTTTTTTTTTTTTTTGATGAAATCTGTTAACTCCGACTGCCCAAAATATGCAGACTCACTCTGACTTTTGGCTTGTCCAGAGTGCAAATCAGGGCAAAAATCTAGGAAAAAAAGTCATGTAGCTTTCAAGCTTCACTGTGAAAGTGGTACAATTATATTCTAATGAAAGTGGAATTGAAACACTGTATGGATCAGAGCTGCAAGATTCTTCAAAAAAATGTACTTTTGTGTATAGCCAAAATAAATATAAAAAGATATGTACAGACAGGTTTGTAACAACAAGAGGGTGAGTAAAGAATTTTAGTATTGGGGTAAACTGATATGTAAATAAAAGTCTGTAAAAGTTTTGTTTTTTTTCTGCTAAAAATACTGTGAAAACAAATAGGCGGCCAAGTTGGATAAACCTGCCTCTATGTTAGGACATGTGTTAAAAATTAGTTTACCAACTACGACTTATCCAAAGAGTTATCAGTCTTATTTTTCAGATTCAAATTAGACCAATCCACGTTTTTATAAGGGGCATGAACTACCTTGTTTTATTATTTTGTACTGTTCTCTTAGGTCCACTTGTAATGTTATCATAATCATAATATCATGTAATCATAATTTAGAAGTAATAGGCTATTTTCTGTCCTGTTTTGACCCCCTCATCGGAACACTTCACTTGAATATGCGTGGCAGATTGTGGACTCTGAAATAAACGTCTACTGCTATGATTGGCTAACACTTGTGTATGTTATTAAGGTTAAAAATGCATAAATAATCAGTACATATCAAACGATCTGTAATAAAGCAATAGTGACCATGTAATAAAAACAGTTACTCATACTTGTGTGTTGGAACATTACTGTCAGATCAAATATAGTTGGAACAGCATCAGCTTTTAGTTAAACAAATCCTGCATCGAATTGTGCTTTGTTTGTAAACGAATCAGCTGTAAAACGAAGTAAGCAAAGGATCAAGTTGTTTCTGAAAGGGTTTGGATCTTCATTAAAAATAAAGTTAATCCACTCTTTCCTAATGCTGGGATCAGAAGCAAGACAATGCAAAGAATGTTTTTTCTTCAGAGCAATCTTTATTGTGTGCTTTCTGCGTAGACCAGCATTTGCCTCTCGTTATTTACACTACTTGCACAAATTGGTGGGCGGGGCTAAACAGGCAGTGATGTACAAGCAGGCGTTGATCTTCTTCTGCGGAAGCGAAGTTTAGCCACACTATTGCATCATAAAGTGGCATGTTTCACAACCGATCGTTTTGGCAGATTGGCTTCAATAAGCTGCTTTTAGACTAATCAGAAAGTTTGGAGTTCTGAAACTCACAGGATGTTTTTATAGTAAAATGAGCTCTTAAATGTCAAAAGATTAAGATAATTTTGATTTCTCAGTTCATGGCCTCTAAATAACGGACTTTAAAAAGTTATGACCACTCTTAAAGAAAAATGAGATGAGTAACTTGTACTATCAACCAATGTCTGACTTTGCAACTGCCCTCTCTTCTTTTTTTAGGTATGTTTTCCTGTTGCTGATACTCTTTCTCGTGCCTGGGATCATAATGATGGTGGCTTATGGCCTCACCTCACTTGAACTCTACAGGGGAATCAAGTTTGAAATGGCTAACAGAAAGTCAAACAGAGGTATGGGGAAAAAATCATAGATTTTCTGACCTTAATAATTAAGATGTGGACTTATTGTATAAAAGCTTTTTAAACATGATGTAAATACTAGTTTCCGAGTACATGAATGACCAAGTGAATTCTAGATGATACACGGGTTGCTGACTTGAGACGTTAAAAGAGGCATGTTGATTGTGGAAACACTGATCTATAGCTTAAATAATGTCATAAAATCTACAGTGCACAGCATAAATGAATACACCCCTTCTATAACTTAACAAATTCAGCATTTACTCTTTACTTAGAAGACATGCTAGGGTTCTTTGGAGATAGAACAAGCCTGCATGATTACTAAAGAAGAATGTCTAAATTATTTAGGAAAATAAGATTTTCTTATCAAAGTCACAAAATGTTGTGTTGCAAAAATGAGTACACCCTCCTGAAAGTTACTAAATAAAACAAAACAAAAATCTAGTGTAGGTTCAAGGCAATTTTTGATCAACAGGTAAGTATGTTTAACCAAAACTGTTAAAGATAAGTAATTTCTTGACAGTTAAAAGTCTTATATAGCCCACTGAATGGAACCACTTGAGAGAAAACTACCAGATTTATTTCTTAGTACAAGAGGACAATTGTACAAGATGAATACCAAATCATTGTTTTGAGTGTGAAAACATAGCAGAAGTAACACCGACATTCAAAAATAGACTTGTGACAAAGTGAAGGCCTGACTTTTTTCAGTACCCTTAAGTTTTCATTTAGTGATGAGCGACTTTTTGCTATAATTAGAGCAGGAGAAATACCATGCAAGTGTTTCAGAGCCTCAAAAGCTATGAAAAGAGTGACTGTTTATCTGACAGAGTAAGATGCAGCCTGCAGAAGTGACATGCATGGTTGTTTATCCACACCAGAACAACCTACTGTAGCCAAAGCAGAATAAACTCATTTAACTTTTTCCAAGGCCCATATTTACAAAATATAGACCTCTGGGAATCTATTCTCTGGTCTCAAGAGACCAAGTCAATCATTTCAGATCTAAAAGCATCAAAATGTTATGGTGTTGCTAGAGGAGGAGTACAGTGAGAAGTGCCTGTTTCCCACAGGCAAACGAAGCTTCTGATGTGTTAAAATATATTTAAACATTTGTAGCTAGATTGTACATAATTACCCAACCGGATGTGATGTTAAGAGTTCTGTGTGACTGCTTCTAAATTTAAATTGCGCCAGTTGTATGTAAATATCAGAAATTATAAACAGAACAGCTCTATTTTAATACAAAATAGATAAGTTCACTTCCAGAATAAAAAAATCCTGATAATTTACTCACCCCCATGTGATTCAAGATGTTCAAGTCTTCCTGTCCTCAGTTGCTAAGAAATTAAGTTTTTTGAGGAAAACATTCCAGGATTTTTCTCAATATCATGGACTTCATTAGTGGCTAATGGGTTGAAGGTCCAAATTGCAGTTTCAATGCAGTTTCAAAGGTCTCTACATGATCCCAGCCGAGGAATAAAGGTCAAACAATTGGTCATTTTTCTAAAAAAAAAAATAATAATAATAATATGTACTTTTTTAACCACAAATGCTTGTCTTGCACTAGCTAGACCTCACGCATTACGTAATCATGTTGGAAAGATAACGTGCGATGCAGGCAGAAGTAACCCAGTGTTTACAAAGCGAGCGTGCAAGGAAAGTCCAATGCCAAAAAAGGTAAAACAACAAAGTCGGACAGATCGAAAATGACTGATCGTTTCACTAGATAAGACCCTTATTTCTCTGCTGGGATCCTGTAGAACCCTTTAAAGCTGCAATGAAACTGCAAATTGGACCTTCAACCCGTTAGAGCCACCACTGAAGTCCACTACATGGAGAAAAATCCTGGAATGTTTTTCTCAAAAACCTAAGTTTCTTTGCAACTGAAGACAGAAAGACAGAAACATTTTGAATGACATGAGTACCCAGATAGCACACGTACGTCTGCAATATCTAAAAAGCATCTGCTGTGTACAAACGTCTGGCAGACATCTGCAAGACGTCAGTTTTACATACATTCTAATTCATAAACATCTTAAAGACATCCAATAGGAAACATCCAATAGACGTATTGCAGATGTAAATGCAGACGTCAAATAGATGTCTCTGAGATGTATGTGTGCTATCGGGGTATAAAAAAGAAAAAAAAAGTAAAGTAAAATAATCCTTTAAATCACATAACAGTTTCATCCTCACTTTTGTTCACCAGAGAAAGAATATGGCACATCCAATCTGAAAAATGGTGACAGTGATGGCTGCTACCTCCAACCCTCCAAGAGAAAGCGGCCTGAACCTGTGACGCCCAGCTTCAGCAGCCCAAAATCCAAACTGAGAAGGGTTTGCAGCAACACCCCTACAGCAAATCTCATGGCCAAGAAACGGGTCATCCGCATGCTGCTGGTGATCGTGGGGCTGTTCTTCCTCTGCTGGACACCGATCTTTGTTGTTAACGCCTGGCGAGCCTTTGACAGACGTTCAGCCGATCGTCTCCTCTCAGGAGCGCCGATATCCTTCATCCACTTGCTGTCCTACACCTCTGCCTGTGTCAACCCAATAGTCTACTGTTTCATGAACAAACGCTTCAGACAGGGTGTGCTGGCGACGTTCAGCTGCTGTAGGGATGATTTCGACGAGATGAGCAGGAACAGCACTCGGCGTAGCACCAGAGGAGCTGGAGGGCTGGGGACGCTGTTTGGAGGAAGCGGTGGGACCAGACAGGCTGACGGTAACACGCAAAGCTCAGGAACACTTACAAGGCTAACTGACACCAGTATCCGTGGCTCGGCACAAGCGTAATTGACACTCATTAAACCTCAAAAGTTAAAAATCAGTGTCAAAATCATTCAATGCTTTGCAATGGTTAGTAAAATGGCTGCTATTGGAAAAGAGACTCGTTGTACTGATGATAAATGAGAGCACAAGAATGCAGACAATGACTGCCAATAGCACTGAAATGCTGAGAGAATCCAGTGCTTTATTTTAGCACGTCATTGTTAAATAAACAGCAGCATCAAATGGAGCAAGACTGTGGCCTGCAGTCCTCTTTACAACTCTGACTTACAAACTTATAAAGACTTCATAAGCCATAAATCAGTTTTGTCCTTTTGGCTCAAAGAGACAGAAGAGACAGAAGATTTGCTTTGCTTTTCTTGGTATTTTACTTTATTTGTGTGTGTTACTGTCAAAACACTCGTCCAGATGTTTTGAGAACATTCGAATATTGCTTTTAACTACACTACCATTCAAGATTGGTTAAGGTTGAGAAGATTGTTTTAATGTTTTTGAAAGAAGTCTCATCAAGCCTGCATTTATTTGATCAAAAATATAGCAGTTCAGCTCTTTTTTGATAATTAGTTCAACAGAATACAATTTATTTGAATTGGAAATCTTTTATAACAGTAGAAGGGCCATTCTACAGAATTGGCCCAAAGTCAGAGCTGGAAACATTTCCAAAAATTTGTATGCAAATTGTATAATATCCAAGGTACACACTTCTAGTAATTGTGCAGTTAATTTTCATATTGTATTTTCAGAAAGTTTTGGAATAATTGTCCTCTCCCCAAATTTGTCACTACTGAAACACAGTAATAATAATTTAATAAGAAGGGCTATATTGACCTATTAAGATTTTGCTTACATCTACATTGTAAATATATTTTTTTGCTATTTTATTAACATTTGTTCAGAGGTACCTCAATAACAGTTACACTTTTAACAATATTCCTATGAGATTTGTTGTATTTTAATCCAATTTTTCTTTGTAAAAGGCAAAAAGTTGATCATAAAATTTACGGATTCATTATTCTGAATATACATTGAACCAAAAAAGATCATAAACATCTCAATTGCATAACTGTACTAAAATTGTGTTTATTTCTTCCAAATAAAGGATCATGTGTTCCCTTTTGTCACTATACCAAAACAATGATGAATGATGAATGTTTCGGTCATAACTGTTCCGGTATTGAAAATTGTATGGGATAACACCCAAAAAAACAACATCACTACTGAAACGGCACCAAATGTTTCAGTGGTGACTGTTTCGGTAGTGAAAATTTTATTGGATAATAGCCCAAAAAACAACAATGTCACTACTGAAACGCCACCAAGTGTTGCGATCGTGACTGTTTTGGTGGTGACAATTTTATCGGATAACGCCCAAAGAAACAAAGATGTCACTACCGAAACGGCACCAAATGTTTCAGTCGTGACTGTTCGGTAATGACAATTTTATCGGATAACGCCCAAAGAAACAAAGATGTCACTACCGAAACGCCACCAAATGTTTCAGTGGTGACTGTTTCGGTAGTGAAAATTTTATTGGATAATAGCCCAAAAAACAACAATGTCACTACTGAAACGCCACCAAGTGTTACGGTCGTGACTGTTTTGGTGGTGACAATTTTATCGGATAACGCCTAAAAAACAACAATGTCACTACCGAAACGGCACCAAATGTTTCAGTCGTGACTGTTCGGTAATGACAATTTTATCGGATAACGCCCAAAGAAACAAAGATGTCACTACCGAAACGCCACCAAATGTTTCAGTCGTGACTGTTCGGTAATGACAATTTTATCGGATAACGCCCAAAGAAACAAAGATGTCACTACCGAAACGCCACCAAATGTTTCAGTGGTGACTGTTTCGGTAGTGAAAATTTTATTGGATAATAGCCCAAAAAACAACAATGTCACTACTGAAACGCCACCAAGTGTTACGGTCGTGACTGTTTTGGTGGTGACAATTTTATCGGATAACGCCTAAAAAACAACAATGTCACTACCGAAACGGCACCAAATGTTTCAGTCGTGACTGTTCGGTAATGACAATTTTATCGGATAACGCCCAAAGAAACAAAGATGTCACTACCGAAACGCCACCAAATGTTTCAGTCGTGACTGTTCGGTAATGACAATTTTATCGGATAACGCCCAAAGAAACAAAGATGTCACTACCGAAACGCCACCAAATGTTTCAGTGGTGACTGTTTCGGTAGTGAAAATTTTATTGGATAATAGCCCAAAAAACAACAATGTCACTACTGAAACGCCACCAAGTGTTACGGTCGTGACTGTTTTGGTGGTGACAATTTTATCGGATAACGCCTAAAAAACAACAATGTCACTACCGAAACGGCACCAAATGTTTCAGTCGTGACTGTTCGGTAATGACAATTTTATCGGATAACGCCCAAAGAAACAAAGATGTCACTACCGAAACGCCACCAAATGTTTCAGTGGTGACTGTTTCGGTAGTGAAAATTTTATTGGATAATAGCCCAAAAAACAACAATGTCACTACTGAAACGCCACCAAGTGTTACGGTCGTGACTGTTTTGGTGGTGACAATTTTATCGGATAACGCCTAAAAAACAACAATGTCACTACCGAAACGGCACCAAATGTTTCAGTCGTGACTGTTCGGTAATGACAATTGTATCGGATAACGCCCAAAGAAACAAAGGTGTCACTCCCGAAATGCCACCAAATGTTTTGGTCGTGACTGTTTCGGTAGTGACAATTTTATCGCATAAGGCCATCAAATGTTTAGTTTAGATACTTTTGAACCTAGCTCAAAATTGCTCAAAAAATCAGTACATGGTCAGCTAGCACACTTCTGAACAGTTGTACACATATAAAAACTAATGTTTTTTTATGTTCGGTAGTGACATTCTTTAAAGTCACACACAGATTTTTCCTTACTTTTGAACACATTTACCTCAAAATGATAAGGCCTATCTACTCACACCTTTTAGCTATGAGAGAGGGGGACACAGGAATATTTTCTGGTCATAAATTTAGTGTGTAGTTAAAATCAGTCTCAGCCAATTGACTAAAACATACACTGTTTCGGTAGTGACATGAAAGATGCAGGACACGTTTCATAATTTACAAAAAAAAAAAAATTTAATTCTTTTTAACTTAACTTTTTTAAAGAATCAAAAAGATACTTTTAAAAACAAAAATGGGGAAAAAAATACTAAAATTATTGAGTTGAAATTTAGGGGTTAGGGTTCAGGACAGCCACCTTCCAATTGAAAGTACCCAATAAATGATTTTATATGAGCCATTCTACAGAAAACACATTTAAAAAGCATTAGTATTCAAATCTTGTTGTTTAGTAGGATCCTTCTATTATCTTTTGAAACCCACAAAAATATTTAAAATATTAGCAAGCTTAACACTGTATATATAAAACCGATCACTGAAACAGTCACTAGCGAAACATGCCATCATTGTAAATGTGCAGTCACTACCGAAACATGGGATGTTTTGTCAAAAACAAAGTATACTGAATTATTTGGTTTAATGTATATTCAAACTAATGAAGACTTACCTTAAAATCAGTATGATCAACTTTTACAAAGAAAAATTGGATTCAAAATACAACAAATCTCATAAATTACACTTGGAATATTGTTAAAAATATAACTTTTACTGATGTACCTCTGAAAAAAATGATAATAAAACAGGCAAAATCTTAAAAGGCCTTCTAACTAAATTAATATTTAGGTGTTTTGGTGGTGACAAATTTGGGGAGAGGACAAATATTCCAAAACTTTCTGAAAATACAATAACAGAATTAACTGCACAATTACTAGAAATGTGTACCTTGGATATTATACAATTTGCATACATACCTTTTTTAAAAGACGTTTCCATCTCTGACTTTGGACAAATTCTGTACACTGGCCCATAAATATTAAGCTTACTGATATTTTGAATATAAGTATGGGTTTCAAAAGATAATAGAAGGATCTTAGTAAACGTCTAATCTTTGAAATGCTTTTGAAATGGGTTTTTTGGTTGTGGGACAGCAGTTTGCACCGATTCTGTAGAATGGCCCATAAATCTGTCACTTTTGATCAATTTCATGCATCCTTGCTGAATAAAAGTATTAATTTCTTTAAAGAAAAATCTCGTCAACCCCAAATGTTTGAATGGTAGTGTAAATATCTGACATCTGAGATCAGTTTGGAGGGTACGCTGACCTATATTTGATATTTAGTTCTTTATATCTTCTTCAGTAATAACTACACAGATATAATTCAGTTTGATAAATGTATTTGGATTCTTTTCAAGTACCACATAAACATGCAACGGTGTACAAAACATCCATATGTTGATGTGTAGCATTAACCGCTTTCTTTCTAGGAAAGTCCACAGTGATGTCCTTATCTTGTGTTAGTCCAGGCGTACTGTTTGTACATAGAGTCTGTCCTTATCATTGCATGAGACTTTTCACACCTGTTGTGCACTTCAAAGAACCCACTCAAGGCTGCTTCTAACATCTGGGCTATTTTCACCAGGACACGTGGTCACGATTATATTTGTTTGTAATACTATGTCAGACTCACATTTTATTTTCCTCTCTCATTGCAATGAACAACTATTTTAAAATGTAACAGCATACTCATAAAATAATAAGATGACGCACATGTTCATATGCTCCCTGACACTGACTGTATGTCTGTACCTACTGACACTGACACTGTCTATACAAGGGGATTTAAAAAGAAATATCTACTTATTAAAGAACACGTTTCAAAACCCTGAGGAGATTCACATATGCCAGTCCATACACATCTAATACATTAATATTTTAGAAGTGCTTTGTAAGCAATGCAACCTGAGGGTCATACCAAAAAGTTTCCTATGTTTTTTGTTTTGCTTTGTTTTTCAGTTTCATCACTGTATTCTTGTGAAGTGTCATACATTAAAAGTGACCTTTTTTATAGTGTATTTGTTTTTAATTAGACAACATGTCAAACCTAAGCATGTTTTATTATTTTAACTCAAATTTTCAAAGCCGTTCATAAAAAAGCTAACTGAACGCTTCTGCATGATACGGTTAACATATGGTGGAGGCACCTACACTCTTAAAAATAAAGGTGCTTTTAAAAGTTCTTCACAGCGATGCCATAGAAGAAGCATTTTTGGTTCCACAAAGAACCATTCAGTCAAATGTTCTTTAAAGAACCATCTCTTTCTTACCTTTTTATAATCTGAAGAACCTTCTTTCGCCACAAAGAACCTTTTGTGAAACAGATGTCAAAGGTTCTTTATGGAAACATTTAGACAAAAAAGGTTCTTCTATGGCATCGTGAAGCACCTTTATTTTTAAGAGTGTAGTTAATGATTAATGTGAGGAAAATTGTAATTTTCTTCATGATGTTTCAAACCTGTGTCCAAACCAAAGTCATGTCGACTTACTTGAAAGACGATATTTTGAAAAATGTCAGACTGACTTTCGTAATATGGACAAAAACAGCTGAAACATTCTTTAAAATACACTGCCGTTCAAAGGTTTGAGAATGTTTTTGTGCATCAAAGTTCCATTTATTTGATCAAAAATACAGGGTAAAGAAGTAATATTATGAAATATTATTACAATTTAAAATAACAGTTTTCTATTTTAATATAATTAAAAATATAATTTATTTCTGTGATGCAAAGCAGAATTTTCATCAGCCATTACTCCAGTTCTCAGTGTCACATGATCCTTCAGAAATCATTCTAATAAATGATTTATTATCGATGTTGAATACAGTTGTGCTGCTTAATGTTTGTTTGGAATCTGTGATACTTTTTTCAAGATTCTTTGACGAATAAAACGTTAAAAAGAACGGAATTTATTCAAAATCGTTTTTTTTCTAACAATATAAATCTTTACCCTCACTTTTTACTAAGATTTTTAAATGTTTTTGCTCATTAAAGTTCTATTTATTTGATCAAAATTACATGGTAAAAAAAGCAATATTATGAAATATTTTTGAAATTTAAAATAACAGTTTTCTATTTTAATATCATTTAAAATATAATTTATTTCTGTGATGCAAAGCTGAATTTTCATCAGCCATTACTCCAGTTTTCAGTGTCACATGGTCCTTCAGAAATCATTCTAATGAAAGATTTATTATCAATGTTGGAAACAGTTGTGCTGCTTAATATTTTTTGGCATCTGTGATACTTTTTTCAAGATTCTTTGATGAATAAAACGTTAAAAAGAACAGCATTTATTCAAAATAGTTTTTTTTTTCTAACACTATGAGTCTTTACTATCACTTTTTATCGATTTAACACATCCTTGCGGAATAAAAATAGTAATTTCTTTCAAAGAAAGAAAGAAAGAAAGAAAGAATTTACTGACCCCAGCTTTGAATAGCAGGGTATATTGTTACAAAAGATTTCTATTTTAAATAAATGCTGTTCTTTTAATGTTTTTATTTATTTATTTATTTTTTTTGATTAAGGAATCCTGAAAAAAAGTATTACATGTTCCAAAAAAAAATATTAAGCAGCACAGCTGCTCCAACATTGATAATAAATGAGCATATTAGAATGAAGACTGTTGTAATGAAACTGAAAATTCAGCTTTGCATCACAGGAATAAATTCAATTTAAAAGTATATTAAAATAGAAAACCACTTTTTTAAAACTGCAATAATATTTCACAATATTACTGTTTTTCTGCATTTTTAATCAAATAAACACAGCCTTAATGAGCAGAAAATACTTCTTAAAAAAACAAAAAATTATACTAATCCCAAACTTTTTGAACAGCATCATCTTTTAATCTTGAGTAAATGATCACAGAATTATTTTTGGATGAAGCATTCCCTTTAAGAAAAACACTGGCAAATTTGCAAGTTCAACCCAGGCTACAAAATAACTCAGACTAGCTTTATCTCATATATCAGCCATTCCGAATAAAAAGAATCTGCGAAATGGCATAAAACACAGAGTGACCCAATAAAAACATTTGGGTGGCTAAATGGAAATATAGTTGGCTGACAGTGTGGCACTAAATATTTGAGCGCACTGATAAATTGAAGAATTCTTTCCGAAGCAGCACAGCAACCTAAAAAATGAGGCATAAAATAATTGTGACTTAAGTAGCGCAGGCATATTTGAAGCAATAGCCAAAAATATATTGTATGGGTCAAAATTATCAATGTTTCTTTTATGCCAAAAATCAGTAGGATATTAAGTAAAGATCATGTTCCATAAAGACATTTTGTAAATTTACTTCCACAAATATATCAAAACCTCATTTATGCATTCCTAAGAACTTCATTTGGACAACTTTAAAGGCAATTTTCTCAATATTTAGATTTTTTTTGGCCAAATGTTGTCCTATCCTAACAAACCATACATCAATGGAAAGCATATTTATTTAATTCAGATGATATATAAATCTAAATTTAAAAAAAATTGACCCTTATGACTGGTTTACAGGAATAAAAAAGGAATATACAAAGAAAATAAATCTCACTCATTTCCAGATTTTTATGCCAATATTGCAGTTTTATTATTTAATGACATATGGAACTGAGCAGGTGCAATATGTACAAAATCAAACAAACAGACAAATGAAACAGAACTAATGTTTTTGTTTATTTTTGTTTTTCTGCCCCCTTGTTTCACATTAGGGCACACGATCCTAACATCAGCGGCCCATTAAGGACTGAGATTGCTACCATACTGATACCTCTGAATATTATAACTAGAACAGACCAAGAAAGAGAAAGAAAAGAGGGAGCAATAAAAAAAGAAACACTGACAAAGAAGGGTGGAGGACGAACTGCACACGTAAAGCCTAGCACAGAGCTTCAAATTAGGCACAGCAGGATTGCTTTACATGAAAAGTGACCGTTACACTCTGTAAGCAACTAATCTAGACAAATGTGGTTTTCTCTAAGTGCAAAACCAGCGGAGAGGATGAATTACCAAACTAAAACTGTCCTAAAGGCATAATAACTTCAGTCAGTCGGCCACGAAACTCTCCAGATGGTAAAACCGAAAAAGTCGTGCCCTATATAAGCCTTTGATTATACGTTCAGGCAAAACAAGACAACATTATGACCAATTTAAGCTCTTTGTATGGAAGTACGGAACTAGAAAACCACTGTGTTTGTCTACGATACTCTTTTCGACTAGAACTACTGAGATATCTTTGAAAAGCTGCCTCTCGTGCCATGTTTGATAAGCAGTGCAAGAAAATGTAAGTATAAGACATTTGGCATATCACCTAACGATATACATTGATCAGAGCTCTTTAAGCACAAAAAGTCGTTTTTTGGAAGAGCAAGTTAACGTTAGAGGAGAAGTTCACTTCCAAAACAGATAATGTAACAGTTACTCACCCCCTTGTCATCCAAGATGTTTGTGTCTTTCTTTCTTCAGTCGATAAGAAATGGTTTTTGAGGAAAATATTTCAGGATTTTTCTCCAGAGTGGACTTCTCTGGTGCCCCGAGTTTGAACTTCCAAAATGCAGTTTAAACGCTACTTCAAACGATCCCAAATGCGGTTGTAAACAATCTCAGCCAAGGAAGAAGGGTCTTATCTAGCGAAACGATCGGTTATTATTATTTGCATTTACAATTTATATACTTTTTAACCTCAAACGCTCATCTTGTCTTGCTCTGCCTTAACGTTTTTTTTCCCCGCTGGTTTAATATAGTTTGGGTATATCGCAAAACTCCCATCTCATTTTCTCCCTTAACTTCTAAATCGTCCTACATCGCTGTTTTACCTTTTTTGTTAAGGGTGTTTGATCTTTTTTACATGTTCACTTTGCAAACACTGCGACCCAGCACTTCTGCAGCGATGTAAGATGATTTTGAAATAATTTTTAAAGTTGAGGGAGAAGAAAATAAGACGGGAGTTTTTCCGACATACCCTAACTGTCTTGAACCGGAAAAAAACAGCTGCTGCGTTCCAATTCGCATACTATCCGTCCTAAGTAGTATTCGAAAATAGAATTAGTATGTCCCAAATCGTAGTATGTTTAAAAAAGTATTCCAAAGATTCCCGGATGGTCTACTACTTAACTTCGGAATTCGAAGTGCGGATCAATGCACACTCTAACGGCTTAAATTGCCCACAACACATTGCGCGGCGAACGAGGATTCGATTAGAACTACAAACACGCATAAAAAGTGCATAAAAACATGGAGGATATGCGCGACCAACGGACAGGTAGAGAAAGGGGTTTAAGTGATAAATTATCAATGTGTAACCTGATGAAAGAATTTTTTTTTATGTTATCTGCGTTATATTTCATGTGCAGCAACATTATGAACTTTTATAATGATAGGTTTGGTCATTAACGTTTAAATGCATAATTATGCAAACACAAAAGCAGAGTTCTCGGCATGAAAGAACGTGCCTCTTCATTTCTCTCTAATACGGTAGGAAATTAAATTAAACGAAATGTAGATAATGTTAACTGTGATGATTGACAGGGCAGTTTAAACAGTGACAGGATTCAGGTAACTAAGCAACAGAGCGTCCGTTAAAGAAGCAGTTATGACGAAGTAGTATGTCCCAAAGCTTGCCTACTATTCTGCTACATACTCAAAAGTATGTACTTTTTCGTCACAAAAAGAGTACATACTTTTAGGGCATAGTATAAGTAGGCGAATTGGGACGCAGCAAGCGTTAAGGCAGAGCAAAACAAGACGAGTGTTCGAGGTAAAAAAAAAAAAAAAAAAAAAGTATATAAATTGCAATTAAAAAATAAATAAATAACCGATAATTTCGCTAGATAAGACACTTATTCCTCATCTGGGATCGTTTGAAGCTGCATTTAAACATTTTGGAAGTTCAAACTCACAGGCATCATTGAAGTCCACTATATGACAAAAATCCTGAAATGTTTTCCTCAAAAAACAATTTCTTAAGGGGGAAAATACGGAGTTTTTCAACATACCCTTACTGTCTTAAACCAGAATACACCGAGTTCAGGGAGACTTTGCTAAAAAAAAAAAAAAAAACTGCTAAAACCAGCCTAGGCTGCTTGGCTGGTTTTAGAGGGGTTTTGGCCACTTTTCCAGGCTGGTCAGGCTAGTCTGGAAGTAGCTGGTTTTAGCTGGTGGTCTCCCAGCTTGACCAGGCTGGGAGACCAGCTAAATCCAGCTACTTCCAGCTTAAACCAGCCAACCAGCCTAGGCTGGTTTTAGCCGTTTTTTTTTTTTTTTTTTTTCAGCAGGGGAGCAAGACAAGACGAGGATTTGAGGTTAAAAAGTATTGAATTTGTATTTTTTTAATGAAAATAACAAATCTTTTCGCTAGATAAGACCCATCTTCCTCAGCTAGGATCATTTACAACCATATTTGGGATCGTTTGAAGCTGCAATTAAACGCATTTTGGTAGTTTAAACTCGGGGCATTACATAAGTCCATTATATGGAGAAAAATCCTGAAATGTTTTCCTCAAAAAAAAAAAAACATAATTTCTTTGCAACTGAAGAAAGACATGAACATCTTGGATGACAAGGGGCTGAGTAAATTATCTGTACATTTTTGTTCTGGAAGTGAACTTCTCCTTTAATAAAGAACTATAAAACCAATAGATATGTAATAATAACAACAGCTGACTGATTTTTAAACATAAAACTAACAATTTGTTCACTCAGATTGCCATTAAATGTTTTTAAGGCTTGGTACATGACCTCTAACATACACGCCTCGGACATTAAATGAAAAGTCAAGCGCTTAAATGGATTTATAACTGAGAGAAAAATTATATAATGCAAATTTATGGATTTTGTTAGAAAGTGTCCTCTGATTTTCAGATATGGGTCAGAACAAATCCTTCATTCTAAAGCTCAACACCTTCAAAAAACAAAACAAAAAAACAAAAACAAATGTAAACAGTAAAAAACAGCAAGATTGTCAATCGGTTTGTTCAGAGAGCAACATAATGCACTTTACCACCATAACACCACAGTAAATGAGGGGCAAAAGTGAGTAAATGTAAACAAAACGTGCAACAGAGGCAGCAATCAGAATGACGGAGCAGTTCAGAAATGTTCTTTCTGATATATTGTGCTATGCTAATGAAAACATGATAAAGTCACACTGAAATTACAGTCGGAATTAATCGCTTTCTTTAGTTTGTGTAGGAATTGTTTCAATGATGCTGTATCATTTCAAGGCGGACTGGCTTAAAGCACTTGTTTTGTTTTCTTTTTGGGGTCGTGATACCATATAAATCAAGGGAAGCATTTGAATTTGAATGAAAAAAAAAAAAAAAAAACAATAAAAAAATACAATACCACATTGCATGGTAAGCTCTCACAAAGACAATCATTTAAATTAAAATCATCAAATATTAGAAATTCAATGGACTGCTTAATGTGGGCATAGTAAAAGTTTAACATGAATGACAAATCATTAAAAAAAATGCATCCATGCTTTTGCCCAGTGCCATCTTCCTCCAAATGGAAGTCTGAATTGCAAGGATATGATACAATGGAAGAAGAATAAAAGCGAAACTGAGTGCAAGAGCTTTAGGTTATACTACCTCATGGAAGATTTTTGCAAAGAGGCCATCAAGGACAAGTAAAAGAGATGATGTTGGTAAAGATGGTGAAAAGAAAAAGCTAGTGGAGGCAACAAGTGAACTTTTTTTTTGCAGAAACATTCAAGTTACAGTTTTTCCCGAAATATACTACATCATAGGCCTACAATGCTGGAGTATTGCCTTATTTGACGGATCGCCTATTTGTACTACACTACAGATTTTCCAAGGAAGACAGTGGAGGATCCACACGAATCTACAACTTTACCAAAAAGGTGTTTGACTAAATTAGTATGAAGAAGAAGAAGAAGACGAAGTGTAAAAGAACGTGAATATGACTCTATTTGAGCCAGCTGTTCTTCATGACCACATGGCTGTGGATCAGGCTGGTGAAAAAATCAGTGGCTATTTCCACAGACCAAGACACAAAAAGTGACCTATACAGTATTGCTGTATGCTTACATCATTGAGACAAACATTTAAAGGCCATTAACTTCCATGTTTCTAGTCCCAAGATGTCCTTTTACTATCTGGACAATAACATTTAAGGTACGGACAAACTCGAACACTAAACACCGTTTTGACGAGAAACACCAAGGACATAACTGGGTTAAGAGCCACGGACACACGAAGAAATTAACAAAATCGCTGAATGGTTTCTGTTTTTCGATCCTTTTTTTTTTCCTTTCTTTTTTTTTTTTTTTTTTTTTTTTTTTTTTTTACAAATGGACGCATAAAATTCAAAAGTTAAATTACTGTACATAAAAAAGAAAGTCACAAAACACTATTAGTGCTGGTTGATGAGTTCATTACAGCTAGGTTGTTTTTTGTTGTTGTTGTTGTTGTTAATACTAGTCTACTAGTTGGTGAGACACCAAGGCCACGATAAACACATCAATGACCAACGGAGTAAAGCTTCCTACTTTTGGTGTGCGAGAGGCCACAAATTCCAACATACGCTTCAAATATTCAAAAAACAGACAACAATGCAATATAATATCTTTGGGTATGTTTGTATGCATTACACATTGTAAATCTTCTAAATCCGAACTAAAACTTTAGGGAGTTTATCAAAAAATCGCATGTAAAATGTTTCAAATGCAAGGCTTGGTTCATCACGTTTGTAAACCTCCTTTTGAAGGGGTGAACTAAACAGAGAACCTTTGTTCCAGTAAGGCCACATCTAATAGTAGAGCACGTCTGCGAATCATCCATTTTTGAGATGGTTTCAAATTGTAGAAAATGCAAACGGAAGATCAGGAAGACAAAAACTGAATTTGAGAAACTAAACTCCTAAACTCGTGTCAAACGCCACAAATATCCAACTACAGTGAACTTTCTGATATTGATATGTGAGATCCTACATGTGCTCTGGAACTACACTATGGCTAGCGCGTCAAAGAGACACGTTGCATCCACAGCCTCTATATTGTGTTTTCTGGTTTATAAGACGGCAAATAAGATGGCATTGTTCCTATTGTGAGATCTAGACACGTCGATGAAATGCTTAAAGGAAGCGTAGCGCATTTTGTAACGCAGGCAAGGCAGAGGCATTGCTTAAAGCTCTTTTCTTTTTAAAGACTTCATAAAATGATAAAAAAAAAAAAACAGGCCCTCTGAGTTTCTCCCAAATGAAAATTTCTGAATGGAAAACAAAAATGGTATTACAAACACAAAGTATCAAAACCGAAGATTCCAAGCTGTATATGAAAGTAGCTATATACAGAAAAAGAAGCTCAGAGGAGGAATAGAACCTATTTGGTAACAAAAGCATACTATAATGTTTGATATAAAAAGGTATGGAGGAAAACAAAAAGAAAAAATGTACCTTTACTAAAGCTTATACAATATCCTTGGTCCATAAAAAACTGTCATCTCACAATTTCAATGTGACCCTTTTCCTAAGAGTGTAGACCTTCCAGGCTATGATACATCTCACCTAATCAGACCGGAAGGAAGAAACGTAAGAAATTAAACGTAATTTTCAGTCGACGCATTTTGTACACGGCTGATGTATCATTGCTGTGGTCTCCATGTCTTCCACACCAGGTGCTGGTGTTTCCTCTCAGGCATTGTCTATTGCTAGCACCAGACCGGCTCCTTAGAGAAAACCACAAGAGGGCACAGGAGAAGCATTTCTCACAGCCACAGGTTTTGCCTTTTTCGCCTTTTTCTATCCCTTGTTTTCCGTCTCCGGGATTTTATCTTGATTTAATATGCAGCACTTTTACAAATAGTTTGTAGTCTGTATTTGTTTCACGTTGTGAGTTTGTGAGCACCGCTGCGTGTGTTATAACACCACAGCCGCGGCTGCGTTAGAGGACGACGCCGTGACGGCATTAGATGTGCTGTTGGCGCCGTAGGGTGCTGTTTCTCCATTCCCTCCCGCGTTATTCCCGGTCGTGGAAAGCAAGCTGGTGTTGCCCGATCGTAGGATGGCGCCGGCCGCGCTGCAATGCGGACGGGGACCGGGTTCGGGCGTGTATGTGAACGTGAGCGTCGTGGAATAGATGATACCGTCGTTACGGACCAGCGTTACAGGGACCTGCACCGGCTGTCGCACCCACCGCCAGCCCTCGCGGAACGCTGAGATGTCTGGGACGACGCACAGCATGCTCTCGCCGCACCTTTAGAGGAAATATAACTCTATTAATAATTCAGTCTGTCTCTGCCTGCAATATGTTTAACTGACAGCAGTAATAAAAGTACATATTTTTCTTTAAAGATCGCATTAGGGTTTAAACAATGCGTGTGGGGTCTTGTTCACTTCAGTTTTACTAGGCAGAGGCACTTCAGTCAACTTACGGCCTGTCAAAACTTAACATGTCATTTACTGCTGCATTTAACAGGTTTGTAAGGATTTAGGACACCCACGTGAAAATATATTGAATGTGCACTTGTAGTGTAGTTCAAATCTCTCTCTCTTAGTAGTTTAGTTTGCAGATTATATAATTTTTTAATGTCAGGGTTTTACTTTAAAGTACCTGGTTATATATTTATATTTGTATACTTGTATACAAGACATTAAAGTATACTTCAGTTTACTATAAACACTTGTTAGTACATTTTTAACCATATTTCAAAGGCAATTCAGGAAATTATAAAATTGCATATGAAGGTATACTTAAGTGGGTCAAAAGTACTTTACACATTCATCTAAATGTATTTATTATGTAAATATTTCAAATAAAATACATTTGAATTTAATTGCAATTAACATTTCATTCCGTTTGTACTTAAAGGGGTCATCGGATGCAAAACTAGCCACTAAATGCGCCTAAACACTGCTAAATGCGGCTAAAGTAAACATTACGTCTCATAATCCCAAAGAGGGGCGGGGCGAGCAGAGCTCATTTGCATTTAAAGGTACCATGTGTTAAAATAAGCTGATTTTGACAAGGTAAAAGGCTGCTTTTTTACACTACTATTGAGAATTTTTATTTTAACCAAAGTATATTATAGACTTTTTCATTAAGACCCTAAAGAATCATATGAACTTGTGGAAAATGGGCATCCGATGACCCCTTTAAGTATATTCTTTTTAATGTACACTACCAGTCAAAAGTTTTAGAACAGTAAGATTTTTAATGTTTTTTTTTTTTTTAAAGAAGTCTCTTCTGCTCACCAAGCCTGGGTATATTTGATCCAAAAGTACAGCAAAAAAATTACATTTTGAAAAAAAGGTTTTCTATTTGAATGTGTTTTAAAATGTTTTTTGAAAGAAATTATAGAAATTAATACTTTTATTTAACAAGGATGCTTTAAATTGATCAAAAGTGATGATAAAGACATTTATAATGTTACAAATGTCGGATAAATGTTGTTCTTCTGAACTTTCTATTCATCAAAGAAACCTTTTAAAAAAATCTATGACTCTGTTAACAGCTTAATAATAATAATAATAATAATAATAAATGTTTTTTGAGCAGCAAATCAGAATATTAGAATGATTTCTGAAGGATCATGTGAATGGAGTAATGATGCTAAATTCAAATCACAAAATGTTCAAATAAATGCAGGCTTGGTGAGCAGAAGAGACATCTTTAAAAACCATTAAAAATCTTACCGTTCAAAAACTTTTGACTGGTAATGTAAGCATTTTTTTATATATATTATTTATGTAATAAACACTTCTTTTTTAACATGGGACACACCAGATATTAAACTGAAACTTTGTAGTTTAGAAAAAAAAAAATGTATATATAAATTTCATTGGCTTTAAATTGATCGACTTGTTAAATCAATTAGATGAACTAAAAGATAAATGATTTAAGTCATGATGACCAGTGAAATATGTACCTTATACTTTAAAGGTCAACATGAAAAAGTAAAATCTTTGCCTTCGAAATGGTATTGAATAAAAGTACAAGTATTCAACATTAAGTATAATAATGTACAATTATTTAAGTATGTTTACACTCCTTTTAAAAATCTAAATCATGCTCATAAACATTCATATTAAAAAGCTTTAGATGTCTGATTATAATTTATAAGTCCTACTACAAAATGATCTGTTCATAGATATACAGTCGTGGCCAAAAGTTTTGAGAATTACATAAATATTGGAAATTGGAAAAGTAGCTGCTTAAGTTTTTATAATAGCAATTTGCATATACTCCAGAATGTTATGAAGAGTGATCAGATGAATTGCATAGTCCTCCTTTGCCATGAAAATTAACTTAATCCCGAAAAAAAAAAATTGTTAAGGAGGCTCAGGGCATCCAAGAAAGTCCAGCAAGCGCCAGGATCGTCTCCTAAAGAGGATTCAGCTGCGGGATCGGAGTGCCACCGGTGCAGAGCTTGCTCAGGAATGGCAGCAGGCAGGTGTGAGCGCATCTGCACGCACAGTGAGGCCAAGACTTTTGGAAGATGGCCTGGTGTCAAGAAGGGCAGCAAAGAAGCCACTTCTCTCCAAAAAAAAAACATCAGGGACAGATTGATCTTCTGCAAAAAGTATGGCGAATGGACTGCTGAGGACTGGGGCAAAGTCATATTCTCCGATGAAGCCTCTTTCCGATTGTTTGGGGCATCTGGAAAAAGGCTTGTCCGGAGAAGAAAAGGTGAGCGCTACCATCAGTCCTGTGTCATGCCAACAGTAAAGCATCCTGAGACCATTCATGTGTGGGGTTGCTTCTCATCCAAGGGAGTGGGCTCACTCACAATTTTGCCCAAAAACACAGCCATGAATAAAGAATGGTACCAAAACACCCTCCAACAGCAACTTCTTCCAACAATCCAACAACAGTTTGGTGAAGAACAATGCATTTTCCAGCACGATGGAGCACAGTGCCATAAGGCAAAAGTGATAACTAAGTGGCTCGGGGACCAAAACGTTGACATTTTGGGTCCATGGCCTGGAAACTCCCCAGATCTTAAAACTTGTGGTCAATCCTCAAGAGGCGGGTGGACAAACAAAAACCCACTAATTCTGACAAACTCCAAGAAGTGATTATGAAAGAATGGGTTGCTATCAGTCAGGATTTGGCCCAGAAGTTGATTGAGAGCATGCTCAGTCGAATTGCAGAGGTCCTGAAAAAGAAGGGCCAACACTGCAAATACTGACTCTTTGCATAAATGTCATGTAAGTGTCGATAAAAGCCTTTGAAACGTATGAAGTGCTTGTAATTATATTTCAGTACATCACAGAAACAACTGAAACAAAGATCTAAAAGCAGTTTAGCAGCAAACTTTGTGAAAACTAATATTTGTGTCATTCTCAAAACTTTTGGCCACAACTGTACATCATTTTAAAACCTGTCTTTTGCCAGATGGATATCTTCTCAAATAACATCCATACCTGTACATGGTCTCAGCCTCTACATCCCCAAACCACACCCGCAGATTTGGAGTGAAGTTCTGTCCTGTCAGCTCCAGCATTGCTACGTCTCCTCCACCATTTAACTGCTCAAACACGAATACAGTGTACACACATTATCAACCACAGCCAGAGACTTGTGAATGGACAATGTATAAGCTTCTGGAAAAAGCCAGTTTCTGTGTGTGTGTTACCTGTAAGCTCTCGACCACAGGCACGGGTGTGACGGGGGTGTGTACAGGGCCCATGCCCTCATAGAAGGTGTATTCTGCTTTATCAGTGCTGATGATTGTCCAGGAGGCACCATCATTTATCATCTCCTTATTTGGTTCCTTTGGGCATGGAGTAGCCTACACACAAATACAAAAAAAAAAAAACACATATGTGAGCCTGGCCACACAAAACCATTCATAAGGGTCTTTGATATATCTGAAAGCTGTATAAATATAAATAAGCTTTCATTGGTGTATGGTTTGTTAGGATGGGACAATATTTGGCCAAAATACAACTATTTGAAAATGTGGGTGAAATCTAAGGGTGCCAAAAAATCTAAATATTGAGAAAATTGTCTTTCAAGTTGTCCAAAATTAACTTCTAAACAATGCATATTACTAATCAAAAATTACGTTTTGATATATTTATGGTAGGAAATTTACAAAACATCTTTATTAAGCATGATCTTTACTTAATACCCTAATGAATTTTTGGCATCAAAGAAAAAATCTATCATTTTGACCCATACAATGTATTTTTAGCTATTGCTACAAATATACCTGTGCTACTTAAGACTAGTTTTGTGGTCCAGGGTCACACAAAAATAGGTTTACAAAGAAAAATATTAGATAATAATATACAATCAACTAGTCACTATCACAAAATAAACTCATAAATCAGGAGCCTTGTATCACCATGAGGGAGTTTATTTTGTGATAAAGACTGAATGACTTCATCCCACTTCTTAGATAAATAAATACAAATACATACACTGAGGTAAAATATTTGAAAAATACTTTATTATCTTACTAGATACAAAAATAATGGTTCCATTAAGAAAATACATTATAATATAAAATTTGTATGTTAAAAAAATCTGCCTTCAAAGTTCAAATTTAGCTACATGTTTTGAGTCTATTTCTGGTCGTTGTTTATGTTTACTTAATTTTCCTGCAAACTTCTAGCCATTAATCAAAGGTTTTACATCAACCATATACACTGTATACTTTTCAAGAGTTTTTGGTCATTACATCAGTACTCTTTTTAAATTAATTTTATTCAGCAAGGACACATGAATTTTTTTAAAAGTGACAGTAAAGTGACATTTATAATGTCACAAATTATTTCTATTTCAAATAAGTGCTGTTTGTGAACCTTCTATTCAAAGATTCTATTCAAAGTAATAAAACTTTGTTACAGTACTTAAGTATTTTTTGGGAGTATCTGTATCTGTTCAGCCTACTTTAACTTTTACTCCACTACCTAATTAAAACGTATACGTTTACTCCGATACATTTCCCCAAAGCATATTTGTTTACTTACTACAAAATAGTCAGAAGACAGGATCTCAGTCAGAATTGCGAGATGTAAACTCGCAACTGTGAGAAAAAAAAGTTTTTTTTTTCTTAATTTTGAAAAAAAAAAAAAAATCTCACGAAAGTATTGCGTTCTATCTAGAAATTGTTTGCTCACAAAAATATTGCATTTGCATTGAAATTTAGTTTTCATTCTTTCACCTCTTTATTTCGTCACAAAAGTTTTTGTGAGCAAACAGTTTATAAACTCATAATTCTGACTTTCTATCTCCGAAAAAGTCAGAATTGCAAGATAAAACTCACAATTCTGACTTTTTTTCTCGCAAGTGCGAGTTTGTATCTAGCAATTCTGACTTATTTTCAGGAAACTCTGGCTTTTTTTCCCCAGAATTGTGTGATACAAACTCAATTCTGACTTTTTTCTCAGAATTGGATGATGTAAACTTGCAACTGCGAGAAATAAAGTCAGAATTACAAGACATAAACTCTGAAAACTCTCTCTTTTTTCTAAGAAATTGATTATATAAACTGGCAATTGTGAGAAATAATTTTCCTCACAAATGCGGGTTTGTATCTCACAATTCTGTTTTCTCGCAATTGCAAGTTTGTATCTTGCAATTCTGACTTTTTTCTACAAATTGGGTGATATAAAATCACAACTGTGAGAAATAAAGTCAGAATTGCAATATGAACTCATTTTATGAACGACTTTTTTTTCTCAGAAATGGATGATATAAATTTGCAACTGCGAAAAAAAATGCACTTTCAATACTTAAGTACATTTAAGATAAAAAAAAAAATACTTTTTGTACTTAAGTACAATAAATATCATATACTTTAAGACTTTTACTCAAGAAACATTCTGACTTCAACTTCTACCAAAGTCGTTTTCTTTAAACACCACTGTGAATTCGCATATTAAAATGATTTCTGAAGGATCATGTGACACTAAAGAGTAATGGCTGCTAAACAAAGCTTTCCCATCACAGGAATAAATTATTATTAAATATATTAAAATAGAAAACCGTTTTAAACTGCATTGGTATGATCAAATAAAAGAAGCCTTGGTGCGCATTAAAGACGTTTTTCATAACCCTTAAAATCAAAAGCTTTTAAATACTAGTGTTATGAAAAAAAAAAAAAAGATTTATAGCCAGTGACAGCAGACAGATATATAGTCTGGGGGTCACTATAAAATTATATAAAATGCTTTCAATACTCTTTAAATTTAAGAAAAGTGTACATAAGTAATTTTAATAGAATACATATTTCCAACTTTTAACACTCAGACTGGCAATAACAGTCTCTTTATGAATATTATTGAAGATATCATTATTAGCACAGTGAACTGAACCAATGGTAAGAAATGCATTTACTGAGCGACTCACTTGAAATTGGATGATCCTCTCTTGAGAAAGGCACAGGTACATCCTCTCCGTATCCTTCAGGTAAAAGGCACACTTATGCAGCTGGGAGACAGGGTCATCTGCATCCAGCAAGGCGGTCTGCTTATCCACCTTCCGAATGATCTGTGTTTGTGTGCGTGTGTGTTCAGAAAGAAAAAGGCAAGGGAAGAAGGAAAGGAAGTCAAGTTGATAAGAGTATCAGTGGAAGTATCATAATATCAGGCTGCTGTCTTCATGTACCCAAACTGCTTTCTTGACAGCAATGACTGATTATGCCCCCAAAGAATTACATATACAGTCTGTTAATTATACATACTGTCAACTAATTGAAACAGAGAATAATAGAGAGAACACACACATTGACATGGGCTTACCAGTCGAGGAAGAGCCATGCCCGTCACAGAGCACACGAGTTTGACAGTTTGGCCATAGTGAATGTAGCCGTCTCGCACCGTGAACTCCTCTCCCTCTGACTCTTCATCATCCACTAAAATATAATTAACAAGACTAAGCTTATCCAGTGTGATCACATCTCTATTATTGTTGTCAAAACACCATTTCAGCGGCAATACATATTTTTTTTTTTGTCCATTAAATTAATGTTTTATGTTTTAATATTACATTCAAATAGTTACTTTCAGTAATAAAGAACAGAGAAATTAATTTAGCATTCTTTCTTGTCAACATTGTTGTTTGACTGACATTAATGACATAATAGACAGCAACAGGTCTACTAACCTGTATTTACACCCCCCAATACACAACAATAGCTATTAGGGATGCACAAAATTACACCCTGGGCCGAAAACCAGCAAGAAGACCCCAGTACTATTTTTGCTGACAGCAACATATTTATGAATAATTCTCATTAAGCTTTTTCAGTGCAGATTTTCCTTGCGCTTTGAACCCTGGCTTGAGCTCATGCAAAGCTGTCAGAATAAACACAATTTGTGCTTGTATTAGACAAAATAACGTGCTGTAGTTTATTTACTAATGATTTAAGGCCATTTCGTGATTTCGGCCATCATACAGTTCCCAGCAACAACAACCCCTTTCTCTTCTCATGGAAGGCATGTAATGCAATACTAAACAATCTCGTGCTGTCAGTGCTTGTAATGATTTTTGCGTCTTTCTCAGTTTTAAATGCTTCCACATTGCCGACATGTTTGCTGCATTAGTGTGCGCCTCTATTTCATTGTTCGGTATAATTTACTCGGCCTTTTCGCCTATTTGGCCCAACACCGAAAGAGTTTTTTTTTTTTTTGCTATTTTCGGCTGAATAATTTCGATTTCCGAACATTCGGTGCATTTTTAATAGCTATTGTGTTTTCCAAATGACAAGCTCTGATCTGATTAGCTGGCTTTATGCAATTAAAGATTGAAGTCAAGTTGCACAGGTAGTTTATCAGCCTGTCTTGGCTGCTGCTTCTAAGGAAGAACAAGTCTTCCTTAGAAGCAAATGTTTGCGATTCACTGTATTGACTTTTTGAAAGATACTGCAAGCTTTGTTTAAGTGACACAGTAATGATAAACAATACTTCCTTGAGCACACCTGTATAGCCAGTTTTGCTCTCAGAATGAATCTTACATAAAATTTTTAGATAAACTTTCTCATAAACATTACATAAACTAAGTGAACTTTGGTAAGTGTTTAGATATACAACATTTAAAAGTTTGTTAATAAAACCGATACTTTTACTGACACTATTTAACAAGAATGCTTTAAATAGATCAAAAGTAACAGTAAAGACACAAAAGACAAACATACACTGCCGTTCAAAAGTTGGGATCAGTAAGATTTATAATGTTTTTAAAGAAGAAATGTTTCTTATGCTCATCAAGGCTGCATTTATTTGAACAAAAATCCAGGAAAAAAAACAGTAATATTGTGAAATATTACTTCAGTTTTCTATGTGAATATATTTTAAAACGCAAGTTATTTCTGTGACGCAAAGCTGAATTTTCAGCATTATTACACCAGTCTTCAGTGTCACATGATCCTTAAGAAAACATTTTAATATGCTGATTTATTATCAATGCTGCTTGGAACCTGTGATACATTTTTCAGGTTTCTTTAATGAATAAAAAGTTAAAAACAACAGCATTTATTTAAAATAGAAATCTTTTGCAACAATATATACTACAATTTGAAAGTTTGTGGTCAGCAAATTTGTATTCTTTCTTTTTTTTTTAAAAGAAATTAATACTTTTATTCACCAAGGATGGTAAATTGATAAAAAAGTAACAGCAAAGACTTATATTCTTAGAAAAGATTTCTATTTTGAATAAATGCTGTTATTTTTAAACTTTTTATTCATCAAAGAATCCTAAAAAAAAATTAAACAGCACAACTGTTTTTAAAATTGATAATAAAAGTAATAAATCAGCATATTAGATTAATTTCTAAAGGATCATGTGACACTGAAGACTGGAGTAATGGCTGATTAAAATTCAGCTTTGCATTACAGAAATAAATGATATTTTAAAACATTAAAATAGAAAAACTTTATTTTAAACTATATTAATATTTTACAATATTACAGTTTTGTTTTTGATCAAGTAGAAACAGCCTTGATGAGCATAAGATAATTCTTTGAAAAACATAAAAAAATCTTACTGATCCCAAACTTTTGAACAGCAGTGTATTTTCTAAATAAATATAGCTCTTTTGAGCTTTCCATTCATCAAATAATCATAAAAAAGCAGCATGGTCTTCACAAAAATATTAAGCAGCACAACAGATTAAAACATTGATAATGGTAAAAAAAAAAAAAAAAAAATCTCTTATACACCAATTCAACATCAAAATGCTTTAAAGACCGATAAGTCTAAAAATTTCAGCCTTGCGTCAAACATTACATTTTAAAATATATTACAATAGAAAACAGTTACTGTAACAATATTTAGCAATATTACAATTACTGTTATTACTGTTTTTTTGATCAAATATGTGACCCTGGGCCACAAAACCAGTCTTAAGTCGCTGGGGTATATTTGTAGCAATAGCTAAAAATACATTGTATGGGTCAAAATGATTGATTTTTCTTTTATGCCAAAAATCATTAGGAAATTAAGTAAAGATCATGTTCCATGAAGATTTTTTGTAAAATTCCTTTTATAAATATATCAAAATGTAATTTTTGATTAGTAATATGCATTGTTAAGAACTTAATTTGGAGAACTTTAAAGGTGATTTTCTCAATATTTAGATTTTTTTGCACCCTCAGATTCCTGATTTTCAAATAGATGTATCCAAATATTGTCCTATCCTAACAAACCATACATCAATAGAAAGCTTATTTATTGAACTTTCATATGATGTATACATCTCAGTTTTGTAAAATTTAACCTTATGACTGGTTTTGTGGTCCAGGGTCACATATAGGCAGACTTGGTGAGTATAATAACCTTTCAAAAACTTAAAAATCTTATTGTATTGTATATCCAGGTTGTAACAGGGATTGTGTCCTTTAACTTTTCTTTAATGATCATAGCAATCAACAATACTCCACAAAAATGCACAAAGACTTACAGAGGTGGATGTAGAAGGCTCCCCACTGCTGTGAGCTGGCATGAAAGTTTCCTCCCTCGACGTGCAGATAACGTGTACTGACCGTCTGTGAGCGAAGTCGGTTAAATAACGCCACTTTCGTTCCTGATGCTATACAGACTGCACACAAGAGACATAACTCTGTTACAGCAAACCATGGAGACTTCAGACTATGTTATCTGAATGAAAAGCTCTGTCTAATATCCCATTCCCATATATCTTTTATAGCAGGGTCTTAAAAGAGTTTCCTTTGAGCGTAATGTGTGTGGTCAATATACTCACGGTCTGCGTTTTTGAGGGACTGTTTTTTTTTGGAAGGTTTGGAGATGACCTTGATCCTCTTGCTGAGGAAGACGCCGATGTCTGCGCTGTTCCCGTAGAACATCTTCACAGACAGCATGAAGTGCTTGCGTTTGTCTGAGTCTGAGATGTACAATGTTTTGGCTGTGCAATAGTTCTGCAGGGAGAAGGCAAGATTTGCGTATTCATGAGAAAACTAATGGTATGCTAATGGTGGTGTTTTGGCTCTGTGTGCTCGGCTGAGTAGCTGTTGTCATTTTATTCTAGAGGCACATCTGTGCGTGTGCACATTACCTTCCCCTCTAAGTTTAGCTGCTGCATCTCCTGGTCGCTGTTGCCGATGCCGATGAAGGCGCAGGGCTGAGACTCCTGCTCCGAACAGCCATCTCGCTCCATCTGCTCCCTCTTCTTCTTCCATCCACAGCCCATCAGATACACACAAGGGGGAGGACAGAAAAACCTAGATAAGCACAAAACACATTTTCAGAACAAAATGAGAGCAATACTCGACCATGAAAAACTCACAAGCATAATGTACATATGTTTATTTATTTACATATCAAACAGAAACAAACAGAAACAAACAAATAAAATGCTTTTTGGTAGGACGGAATGAATGAATAAAGGAATATTTAAAGTAAATGAAGCAAACAAACACAAATAAAATGCTGCTTTTGGGTAGGAACGAATTAATGAATATTAAAAAAAGAAAAAAAAAAGAAAAAAAAGCAAACAAACAAAATGATGCTTTTGGGCAAGAATAAATAAATAAATTAACTAATAATTTAGACACAAATGAACAAACGAACAAATAAAATGCTGCTTTTGGGCAGGAATGAATGAATGAATGAATGAATGAAAAAAACAGGAAAACAATTAAAATGCTGCTCTTGAGCAGGAATGAATGAATATTTAAAATAAATTAATTCACATTTAAAACAAAAACATGTACAAACAAATAAAATGCTGCTTTTAGCCAGGAATGAATGAATGAAGCAAACAAACCAAATAAAATGCTGCTTTTAGGTAGGAATGAATGAATATACAGTACAGACCAAAAGTTTGGACACACCTTGGACAAACCTTTGAACCAAAGTTTTCTTTATTTTCATGACTATGAAAATTGTAGATTCACACTGAAGGCTTCAAAACTATGAATTAACACATGTGGAATTATATACATAACAAAAAAGTGTGAAACAACTGAAAATATGTCATATTCGAGGTTCTTCAAAGTAGCCACCTTTTGCTTTGATTACTGCTTTGCACACTCTTGGCATTCTCTTGATGAGCTTCAAGAGGTAGTCACCTGAAATGGTTTTCACTTCACAGGTGTGCCCTGTCAGGTTTAATAAGTGGGATTTCTTGCCTTATAAATGGGGTTGGGATCATCAGTTGTGTTGTGCAGAAGTATATATAGTATATATATAGTATATATAGAATTAAATATTTTATAGAATTAAATATAATTCCACATGTGTTAATTCATAGTTTTGATGCCTTCAGTGTGAATCTACAATTTTCATAGTCATGGAAATAAAGAAAACTCTTTGAATGAGAAGGTGTGTCCAAAAAAAAAAAAGAATGAATAAATGAATGAATGAATGAATGAATGAATGAATGAATGAATATTTAAAACTAAAAAAAAAAACTAAAAAAAAAAAACTAAAAAAAAAAAAAAAGTAAACAAACAAAATGCTGTTTTTGGGCACAAATTAATTAATTAATATTTTAGACAAATTAACAAACAAACAAATAAAATGCTTTTGGGCAGGAATGAATAAATGAATGAATATTTAAAACAAAACAAAAAACAAGAAAACACAAATAAAATGTTGCTCGAGCAGGAATGAATGAATAATTTAATAATGAAAACAAATTGATTAATATTTAAAACAAACAAATAAAATGCTGCTTTTGAGCACGAATGAATTAATATTTAAGACACAAATGAACAAACAAATAAATAAAATTCAGCTCTTGGGCAGGAATGAATAAATGAATAAATATTTAAAACAAATACATGAACAAACAAATAAAACGCTGCTTTCAGGCAGAAATGGATGAATTAATTAATTAATTAATATTAAAAACAAATAATGGAACAAACTAATAAATTGCTGCTTTTGGCCAGGGATAAATAAATGAATGAATGAATAAATAAATGAATGAACGAATAAATGAATGAAACAAACAAACATAAAATGCTGCTCTTGGGCATGAATGAATGAACGAATTAATTAATGAATTAATGAAATAAATAATTAATATTTAAAACAGATAAATGATAAATTGCTGCTTTTGGGCAGGAATGAATGAAGGAATTTGAACAAAAAAAAAAAGCAAACAAACAACAAACAAATATTTAAAACAGAAATAATGGAACAAACTAATAAATTGCTGCTTTTGGGCAGAAATGAATGAATGAATGAATTAAACAAAACAAAAAAACAAGCAAACAAATAAAATGCTGCTTTTGGAAAGGAAGGAATGAATTAATGAATATTTAAAACATGAATAATGGAACAAACTAGTAAATTGCTGCTTTGAATGAATGAATGAATGAATGAAACAAAAAAACAAGCAAACAAACAAATAAATGCTTCTCTTGGGCATGAATGAACGAATTAATTAATTAAATAATATTTAAAACAAATTGATGAACAAACAAAAGCTGCTTTTGGGCAGAAAGGAATTAATTAATATTTAAAACAAATAAACGAACAAACAAACAAATAAAATGCAGCTTTTGGAAAGGAAGGAATTAATTAATGAACATTTAAAACATAAATAAATGAACAAACAAATAAAATGCTATGACTAAAATGATTAAAATGAATGAATGAATAAATTAAATAAATAAACATGTATAATAAATATTAATTCTATTAAATAATCAAATTCAACAGATTCAGCAATGTGTGCATTAATGAGAAAATATACAAATGAATACACCTGTTCACTGAATGGACGGATGAACAACAACTGTACATTACACATCAAATATACATGACCGAGCAGAATTACTTCAGATCAGCACTAGGTGGCAGCACATGTGTAGTGTTGACACAGCTCTTGCTTTCAGGACAAACTCAAGAAACCACCTTAAGGTGGTGAAAAAACACACAAAACCCAACCCTAGGCAAACCTGAGCAGAAGGTACATTTAAGAACTCCCATTAGAGTTTGCGGGCTATGTCGTCTTTGCTCATCTCTTGTTTATTGTGGTCTGAATCCTCAAAGGGATATTAGAGCAAACAGATTTTAATCAGCATGACCTTGAACACACAAGCACGAAATCTGTACTTGACATTAAAGCCGTGATCTCTGTGGGTGACTCTATCAGCTCACTGCACCCCATCTCGGAGAGATACTCGTCTAGACATGAGGCGGGGGAATATTCGTGACACAACTGCAGCTAATATCCGAAAACTGGTGCAATAAAAGGGGAATAACAGCAGTTCCACATCCAGTCAGACTGAAACATGCTGTAGACATGGGTTAGAGGGCAAACCCCAAACCCAAACATGTTTCACCCATGTACACGACAGCCTCATTTGAGCTGTTTAGCATTTTCTGTATTGGTGTCTTTGAAATGAAAAAGGAAAAGACGAGTCTGAAGTCTACTTTCGCATCCTAATAGTGAAAGATGCACGTCTTAGTCAAGACCACAACCCTTTGGAGTTTGATCTGCATCGATTTGTCACTAACAACACTTAACATTTATGATGTCACTCAATGGCTATGAGCATGTAAATCCACAGCTTTAGTACATATACAGTGCCTTGCAAAAGTATTCATACCCTTCATTTTTTTTCACATTTTGTTTTGTTGCCACATTATGTTAAACTGCTTTAAATTAGTTTTACCCCACATCAATTTACACTCCATACACCATAATAATGACAAAGCAAAAACCTGATTAGCAAATTTTACAAATTTATTAAAAATAAAACACTGAAATAAGTAAATTGCATAAGTATTCATACCCTTAAAGGAACACTCCACTTTTTTTGGAAATAGGCTCATTCTCCAACTCCCCCCCGAGTTAATAAGTTGATTTTTACCGTTTTGAAATCCATTCAGCCGTTCTCCTGTTCTGGCGATATCACTTTTAGCATAGCTTAGCATAGATCATTGAATCCTATTAGACCAATGGCATCGTGTTCAAAAATGACCAACGAGTTTCGATATTTGTCCTATTTAAAACTTGACTCTTCTGTAGTTCTATCGTGTACTAAGACCGGTGGAAATGCAAAGCTGCGAGTTTCTAGGCTGATAAGATTAGGACCTACACTTCCATTCCGGCGTAATAGTCAAGGAAGTTTGCTGCCGTAATATGGCCGAAGCAGGCGGAGTATTATCAGAAATGAGTTCCCAGCTAGTTTAGCATTTGCACATGTGCTGCGTGGTATTACTGCTCCTGCTTCCGCCATATTACAGCAGCAAACTTCCTTGACTATTACGCCGGAATGGGAGTGTAGTTCCTAATCTTATCAGCCTAGAAAATTGAAGCTTTGCATTTCCACCGGTCTTAGTACACGATATAACTACAGAAGAGTCAAGTTTTAAATAGGACAAATATCGAAACTCGTTGGTCATTTTTGAACGTGATGCTATTGGTCTAATAGGATTCAATGATCTATGCTAAGCTATGCTAAAAGTGATATCGCCAGAACAGGAGAACGGCTGAATGGATTTCAAAACGGTAAAACTCAACTTATTAACTCGGGGGGAGTTGGAGAATGAGCCTATTTCCAAAAAAAGTGGAGTGTTCCTTTAACTCAGTACATAGTTGAAGCACCTTTACAGCCTCAAATCTTTTGGGGTATGATGTGACAAGTTTTGCACATCTGCATTTGGCAATTATCTGCCATTCTTTGCCTCACCTTTTCACCTCTCAAGCTCTGTCAGCTTGGATGGGGGCTGGCGGACATTTTCTAGAGTCCTAGTTGTTCCAATCGTCTTCCATTATGGATAATGGAGGCTACATGCTTCTGTGAACCTTCAATGCAGCATATTTTTTTCTGAACTCTTCCCTAGATCATTGCCTTAACGCAAGTCTGTCACTGAGCTATACAGGCAGTTATCTTGACCTCAGGACTTGGTTTTTGCTCTGATATGCATTTTCAGCCGTTAGACCTTTTCTGAGAGGTGTGTGCCTTTCTAAATCATACTCATTCAAATGAATTTGCCACAGTTTAACTCCACTCGAAGTGTAGTAACATCTAGAAGCAATATGAATGCTCCTGAGCTAAATTTCGAGTGTCCCAAAAAAGGGTATGAATACTTATGCAACGGGATCTTTTCAGTTTTTTATTTTTAATAAATAAAACCAATTTTTTGCTTTGCCATTATGGAGTAGGGAGTGTAGATTGATGTGGGGAAAAAAGTAATTTAAAGTAGTTTAACATAAGTCTGCAACATAACAAAATGTGAAAAAAATGAAGGGGTATGGATAATTTCGCAAGGCACTGTAGCTCATACTAGACTAGATTTTTACATTTTCTGAAGAAAATGGACACACCATCATAATGCATTAGAGCTTAGGGCAGAGCTATGAGGTTAACAGGGAGTCCTGGATGTCACAGGTGTTGGTTAAAGTATTGTTTTGCAGTTGCTAGGGTATCATAGGTGGTTGTTAGAATGTTATGCAGTTGCCAGGATGATTGCTGGGACATTGCACGGTTTTACTGTCTGCTAGGCAAAAACTGTAAATCAAAATGTTAGTTCTAAAAGTACGAGCACGCCTCTCCATAATAAACCACAGGATTTGATGAATCATTTATGTTCGTAGCACTGGGACTGGGACGAGTTAGCAACATTAAAAGTAACCATTAGCTGTTTTAAAAGTCAACGGGGTCACAAGGACACGCAAAGAAGCAGAACTGGTGCAACAAGTCAAGTGCTTCACATTCATTTCCAATTGAAGCTAAATGATACACTTCCTAGTCATAAAGCATCTCTGATTACAGAACACATGTATATGATTTCATGAAGCGCACACTTTTGTTCTCTCTGGCTCGTATCTGGTATTCTGTCGCTCTTGACATGTGTCCAGGTTTTGGCTGTGCTGTTCACGAATAACAGTGCTGTCTCTCTGCCAAATGAGGCCGAGCGAGCTGTAACCGCGACATCAGTTCCCCAGACACTGTGTTTCTCTACAGTTATCATCTTGTCTCGCTTTCCGCTGACCTTCTCTCCTTCACTTCCCTGTCTCATATCACCTCGCCTCCTTAATCATTTCTTTTCTCTTTCCTGTCATTATTTGGTTTCTTTTATCAGCTTCTCTCTCACTCCTTTTTTTTCTTCTTAAATATTCTTACTTTTTTCTAATTTTCCTACCTTAGGGAAAAGATGGACAGTAGAGGTTTCACACAGCCACTGGATAAGTTCTTGTGCTCAAAACTTAAAAGCTTAAAAGATAAACTTTTCAAAGTGCCTTGAAATTGTAACGCTCATGGCAGAAGATGCTGAAAACAGTGAGATGCAATGCAATCATCGAACATTAAATAAGAAATATTGCAAATGCTCCGCTTGCTAAAAGGTCAAAAATCATTTTACATTTCATCTCATGAATTCATTGTAAATTATAGTTGTCATTTACCTTTTTTCATTGCCGTATGATTTCTGTGCAACTTTAGCGTGTAGGATGAGCACAGTTTGGTCTCCTCGTTCCTTAAGGTAATTCCGCATAGCTTCTCTGAAATCACAGAAAAAAAGCACATAAAAGAGAAAATATTATTGATGAGAATTTTGAGTAATGGGTGGTTCAGTCTACATTATTTTTTTGTCTGTTACGACAGTCACTAGGTGTGTTTCCATTACCGATATGTGCAAAACTTTTGCGTTGTTTTATAAATGTCGATAATAAATAGTTACTAAAAGGCAGCGTTTCCATAAACCAGTGTTATTCGACTAAAACATGTTCTCTCAAGTCAAGTCATGGCGATGGATGTTGGTACAGTGAGGAAAAAAATTATTTGATCCCCTGTTTTGTTTGTTTGCCCACTGACAAAGAAATGATCAGTCTATAATTTTAATGGTAGGTTTATTTTAACAGTGAGAATCAGAATAACAGCAAAAAAAAAAAATATCCAGAAAAACACATTTCAAAAAAGTTATAAATTGATTTGCATTTTAATGAGTGAAGTAATTCATCCCCTATCAATCAGCAAGATTTCTGGCTCCCACGTGTCTTTTATACAAGTCACAAACTGAGATTAGGAGCACTCTCTTAACGGGAGTGCTCCTAATCTCAGTTTGTTACCTTTATAAAAGACATCTGTCCACAGAAGCAATCAATTAATCAGATTCTAAACTCTCCACCATGGCCCAGACCAAAGAGCTCTCCAGGGATGTCAAGGACAAGCTTGTAGACCTACACAAGGCTGGAATGAGGTACAAGACCATCGCCAAGCAGCTTGGTGAGAAGGTGACAAATGAAAGAAACACAAAATAACTCTCAGTATCCCTCAGTCTGAGGCTCCATGCAAGATCTCACTTCATGGAGTTTCAATGATCATGAGAATGGTGAGGAATCAGCCCAGAACTACACAGAAGGATCTCGTCAATGATCTCAAAGCAGATGGGAGCATAGTCACCAAGAAAACAATTGGTAATACACTGGTTATCCAAGCTTTAATGGCAAGGAAAGCCCCTTTTTCGAGTCAATGCTTGTGTAAACGGCCGTGTTTTTTTTGAGTTTATAGTACATTAAAGAATGATCATGTAACTTATGTACGCAAGGTGACCTGTAAATGCAAATAAGCTATTTACATTGCAGTTTTGTGAAATATTCCTTTTTCGAATTTGCTTGAAAAACCCCCTCATGTGAGCATAAAAACTTTGACGTGTTTCCATAAGGCATATTTTCAATTAATTTCATTTTGCGCAATTTGAAGGGTAATGGAAACGTGTCAGATAATGACTCCTAAAATCTTGTCGTGAACAAGAACAATGTCAGACTACACATTGCAACCCGTTCTTTTATGATGTGCATGCGGTCATAGATAGGGCAGGGCATAAGGTGCCATGAGCAGCGTCTTTGTCGTCAGAAAAGCCCCAAAAAGTAAGAAAACCTGAAAGTGGGCACACATCTGGATTGCATGAAGAGGACCGTACAGACTGTCAAAGAGAACTGTAGTAAAATAGTTTTTATTTGACCTTTTTCCACTCCAGTCCATAAACGAAACTTCGAGTATTGCCATAGCTTTATGAACATTTCCTAGCAAGATCGATACCATTGTCTTTTTTCGTTTCGGTATGTTTGAAAGCATGTACAAAGCCGCTTCTGTTCTCCTATTGGCCAGTGTGACAGAACTCGTCATGGATGACCAAAAAAAATAAAAAATTAAACATGCTAGTCTTTCTGTGGTGACGTCATGAAGTGTCGCAGACGTGGCATCGGAGATAAAACAATTGAATCTTGTGTCGTTTGTCATCCACTGTCGTTTATGAATCCCCATGACACCCTACATCAAGTAGACCACACCAAAATCGGGCTTAAATTGTGTAGCCTGAACCGTCTTATGTCAGATATTTAAGTATTTCAATAGTATTCGAACAGTACAAATTTAATAACATGCAAAAAACCAAACGTTTTGCTTCACAAACGTTACATTAACTTTGAAAATCAACTTGGCAAGGTTTGAATAGTTTTACTAGTCGACTGGATGATGGAGTACCTAACTAGTTAATAACTTGTCCACACATCCACCTCACCACCAGACATCAACCTCAAACTGAAATTGTATAATCAGAAATGGTCCAGACATAAATGTAAAAATGAGCAATCATAATGCTCAATACAGTGGCTTTAGGAATGAAAGTCCGGCCTAATGGTTGAAAGAGCCAATCCTCTGTTTGTTTACTCTAGAACATACTTGCATTGCATTCTTAAGTTTATAAACCACATAGAGATGCTGTCTTGAATTTAAGTATGTTACTGAAACGCAATTTCGACATACTTTTGGTCCTTCCCCCATTTAAGTTGTTGAATGAAGCTGTTCTTGCATGACAAGCTATACGATTATGGCTGCCAAGTGACCTGACTTGGCTTAAAGGGACTTTGGTATAACGTTATCATAGATAAAACAAAAATCCATTACTGAAACAGGCAAGATTACATTTTTGATAAGTATTTTCATCACAACTGCAACTCTATACGACTTCTACTTTGCGTTTCACTCGTGTGCTTTAACTCCAACGCCACAGATTGAGTTTTTAAAACACATCTTTGTGTTTCAGACCTGTAAAACCACTTTAGAAGCACTATTGTAGAGGCTTCTGGTGAAAACATGTGTTGTATGTGTGTGTGTTTCTTTAAAGCGAAAGCCTTCTGAAGGCCTGTATGCGCTTCAAAACCCAAATCTCCAGAGCTTGACTAGAAACACAGGCCCAAGTTTGATTAGCCAATTCTCTGGTGAGTGCAACTATGTGTTGCTTGCAGAAAGCACACAAACACTGTGGCCAAAAACCTCAGCTTTCCAGCTGGGGGTCTTTAAAATAAAAAGAAGGGAAAGAGGGGGGTAAGAAAAAGGGCAAAAGGACAGCAATGTGTGTGTGTACAAGTCAAACAGCACAAAATCTCTTAGCTCATAATCGAAGAATTTCGATTTCGTGTCAGCGTTCCAATTACCTCAGTTAACTAACGAAAAACATCCCTGCATGTGCAAACTTAAATTAGCTCGCTAAATGCGGACGCTCTGGAAGTGTGATGCATTTCAAGGAAACATGAAAAAAACATCGCTTCAAGGTTGTTGTTTAATATGATAACATAAGCTTTGAACAGAATCCTAAACAGAAATATTCTGCAGGAAGATGAAAAACACTCGGATCTGTAACAGACCGTATGTGTTGGATAAAAACGCTCACGTAGACACACACACACACAAAAAACGGCCCATTTGCACAGATGTCAGTGACACCTGACACGTCAAAATGCTCAGAGGGACACAGAGCGGGGTAATTGTGGGGGGCAGCTTACACACACACACACACACACACAAGCACAAGCAGCTTCCCTTTGCCACGCAAACGTCTCACACACGCTCAAGTTAGACAGGCTTTTGTTATGGAAAGCAAAGGGGCCCTGCGACATGAGGGTGGGAGGGGAAGCATGAGAGGGAAGAGAGGTGAAAGGGTTGTGCTCTGACAATAATCCTTCTCCTACAAGACGAGAGACAGGCTCAATGCACCAAGACTAACAGCAGGACTAATGACTAACGCTTAAAGTAAATGTAACATCACACACTGGCCTAATCAAGTTTCCAGCTGCAAATCTGTCTTCCCGCCACACAATCAGCACAAGTGTGTCAGCAAAAATGAAAAGCATCTTCTTTAAATTAAAGGTGCATTCAGTAGTCTTGTGATAAAGTATTACACTTTAAGAATTGTTTTATGCTACAAATACATTGTGTTTTTGAAGAGAGTCATCTGAATGCTGTACACTTATATGCGATGACTATACTCATAAAAGTTTTATAAAAATGTTTTAATGATATGTTGTGCGGAGCACTCCCCTCAATGTATTTCGGCATTCAGGTAGAGAACGCTTGTAGCATAGTGTTGTATTACACAACACACTTATTATCACACTTTATCAGCGGAGAGAACAAATCAATATGTTTATGGCTGAAGAAGCAGAAAAAAGTCTAAAGACAGATGATAGACCAATATGGAGTTTTGGTTCCTTGCCACTGCTGCCTTTGGCTTGTTCAGTTGGGGTTTAAAATACAATTAATATTTAGTAATATCCAGAATTATTGATTTGACTTCACTGACACTGTCAAAACTTGAACCGACTTGAGCTGAATTATGAATAATGCACGCTGTTTTATAGCTGAATCGAATTTGTTCATCAAAATAATTGATGAACTTGGCAATACTGACACTGTTATTGAACTAATCTGAATCAACACTGAACAAATTTGAGCTGAATAATGATACTATTGTGGAGCTACTTTACAGCTGAAACTGAAGTATTTTCATAATTGCATCAACACTGTTATTTTCCTGTTTATTAATGTGAAACAGTTTGAAACAATCTGTATTGTATAAAGTGCTATATAAATAAATGTGAGTACGCTTGGCTCATACTAAAAAATATGAGTGTACAATAATCAGCACAGCATATTACAAGTGGATAAATTTGATGGATTTTGACTTATTCACAGTTGAGAAGCGACTTTGGGATTCTACGAACCCGGGAATGCGTTGTTCATGTGGCTAATCGCAAGACTGCTGTAAATAAAATGCCATATGAATTTAATTGTATTATTTCAAGCATATTTTATAATATATATAATCCTATTTATTATTCGATCATTTAAATCTTCCAGGAAAATAGACATGCTATAATTGTATATGATTACATGCGATGAAGTTATGCATATAATTGTATATCATAAATATTTTTTAACTATATTGTATTACCTGCTGCTGTCTTAAAGAATTACTCCACTAAAAATGTAATCAAAATTTTCTAATTATTTACTCACCCCCTTGTCATCCAATATGTACATGTATTTCTTTCTTCAGTCGCAAAGAAATTACGTTTTTTGAGGAATACATATAGTGGACTCCAATGGTGGTCAATAGATTGAAGGTTAAAAATGCATATTCAATGCAGCGTCAAAGGGCTCCACACGATCCCAGCCGAGGAAGAAGGGTTATATCTAGCGAAACTATCGGTTATTTTCTAAAAAATACTTTGTGCACTCCGGGTTCAAGACAGAAAAACATGTCGAAAAACTCTCATCTCATTTTCTCCTCCAACTTCAAAATCGTCCTACATTGCTGCAGAAGTACCGATCCAGTTTTTATAAAGTGAACGTGCAAGAAGAACACCCTTTGCAAAAAAGGTAAAACTGTGATGTAGGATGAATTTGAAGTTGAAGGAGAAAATGAGATGAGAGTTTTTCGACATACCCTAACTGTCTTGATACAGAGTGCACAGAGTACGCATACAAATCGCAGAAGTAGACAAGACGAGCATTTGGGGTTAAAAAGTGTATAATTATTCATTTTTTAAAGAAAATTACTGATCATTTCGCTAGAAAAGACACTTATTCCTCTGCTGGAATGGAAAGCTGCAATGAAACTGCATTTTTAATCTTCAATCTGTTGAGCACCATTGAAGTCCACTATATGAAGAAAAAACCTGGAATATTTTCCTCAAAAAAGTTACTTTCTTTGCTACTAAAGAAAGAAAGACATGGATATCTTGGATGACATGGGGGTGAGTAAATTATCAGTAAACTTTATATTCCTTCAAGATTTCAAAAGTTTACATGCTTTTCTTCTATTTATGCTCCCACTCACTGCTGTGAAGCAGTATGAACAGTTACCGTACGGTGTTCGGCAGTGGTCAAAAAGGATGTAAATGGTGAATTTTTAATAGATTTATTTCTTCTTGTAAATTTATAGATGTGGATTTGGACAGCAATTAAATTACCACACGACCTTGGTGTTTGTCAAAAAACAGTAGGGATTCGGCCAGGGATTTTTACGGCGTTGGTGGGAGAAAAACTAATATTCTGCATTTGGACAGCAATAAAATCACAGACTAACCCCTGTAAATGTTGCAAATAGCTTACCGCCCTATGAGAAATAATTACGTCCGAATAGTGCTCAAGTCAGACAAAATGGCAGTCATGGCTAGTTATGACAATAAATAAATAAATGACAGCTCATTACAGATTATTGCTTGCTTTATGACGGTGCGCCTAGTTAAAAGAGAAGTTCACTTCCAGAACAAAAATGTACAGATAATGTACTCACCCCCTTGTCATTCAAGATTCTCATGTCTTTCTTTCTTCAGTCGATAAGAAATGATGTTTTCTGAGGAAAACATTTCAGAATTTCTCTTCATATAGTGGACTTCCATGGTGCTCACAAGTTTGAACCTCCAAAATGCAGTTTAAATGGAGCTTCAAAGGATTCTAAACAATCCCAGCCAAGGAAGAAGGCTCTTATCAAGCAAAACAATGTGTCATTTTCTAAACAAATTGACAATTTATTTACTTTTTAACCTCAAATGCTTGTCTCGTCTAGCTCTGCGTAAACTGTGAATTCCAGTTCAAGACAGTTAGGGTAGTTTGAAAACTCCCATCTTATTTTCTCCTCGAACTTTCAAAATCTACTTCGCTGCAAAAGCACCGACCAAGTGTTTACAAAGTGAACATGCAAATAAGTGGGAGAAGAAAATAAGATGAGATTCAACCTACCCTAACCGTCTTGAACCGGAATACACAGCGTTCAAACAGAGCTAGACAAGACGAGCATTTGAGGTTAAAAAGTATATAAATTGTAATTTAGAAAATGACTGATCGTTTTGCTAGATAAGACCCGTCTTCCTCGGCTGGACTCGTTTAGAGCCTTTAAAAGCTGCATTGAAACCGCATTTTGGAAGTTCAAACTCACAGGCACCATTGAAGTCCACTATATGGAGGGAAATCCTGAAATGTTTTCCTTAAAAACACAATTTATTTACAACTGAAGAAAGAAAGACATGAACATCTTGGATGACAAGGGGTTGAGTAATTTATCTGTACATTTTTGTTTTGGAAGTGAACTCCTTTAAGACACAGAGCTAGTCTAAACTTACAGTAGTTTTAGTTTTAGGTCATACACTGTCAAATTTTCCGTCATGCTAAATGATTTTACGGTCATTTAGAATGCTAAAGAGAAATCCTATCTGACAGGCTGCATACAGTTTATCTTAGATCTTGTATGTCAGTGAGCATCGTAGAGTGAGTGAATATTGAACTGTGCTGAACCTCCCAGCCTCACAGGACACACACACAAATGGTGAATTCCTGCAGATCTGGTGATGTCATCTTCCTCAGGCCCATGTCATCTGATACCTTTGATACTTCTAATAACCTGCCGTATGTGTGTGTGTTTAGAAAAAGAAGACTCAGTGGCCATCTCTGACATGGATTTCAGAAAGGGCAAATCTCTACTGAACACAGACACAGTTTCCCCAAATGCTAGTGAATTCCCTCAACAGTGCAAAGACAAGCATGTGCAGAGCACATGAAATCAGCTGCACGTCTGATTCGTGATTACAGGCACCAAAGCAAGAACATTCCTAGACTTTCGACATTTCCCTTCAATGCTCAAGTGTTTTCACATCAACAGGGCTCAGCTTTGATATCCGGCAACCTGACAATTCTCTAAAACACCAGCAGTGTTTACAAAGCATCTCAGAAGAGAGTTTATTGATGGACCTCAACATTTGCAAGGGTGCTGGGAAAACCATAACACGTCTTCTGTTAGCATTACAATCAAAGATCTGACAGTATAGCCCTCAGCTAAATTACACTATACCATTTGATTCTTGAAAGCTGGGTAAAACGTGGTCAGTTAGTCAGCAAACTGCTGACTATAGTGAGTTTGTCCAGTAAGACTTTAAAGTGCTTTAAAAGAGGCTTATCAGGGAGGGTTTTAATGTGCCAACAGTGTAACTTTTAGAAGGCAAAACTCTTTAATTTCATCCTTGTTTAAGCAACATCACCTGTGCAATTAAATCGCCGCTTTTGTATCAAATTTACCACCTTCAACAATACATTTCAAGACAATTGCTGTCAGACTTGTCAAACCACCTGCTGTGAGCAATGTTCCTCTTGTGCATAATCTCTATACACCTCTGTTTGCTTCTGAGGACTATTATGGTTTTGTGCAATAAAATCTTATAGTCAGTTTGTCGTTTATATATAGAAGGCAGTAAATACACTACTGTTTAAATGTTTGGGGTCAGGTTTCACTTCCAGAACAAAAATTTACCTTTAAACCTCCTTGACATCCAAGATGTTCATGTCTTTCTTTCTTCAGTCGTTAAGAAATCATGTTTTTTGAGGAAAACATTTCAGGATTTCTCTCCATATAATGGACTTCTATGGTGCCCCCAAATGTGAACTTCTAAAATGCAGTTTAAATACAGCTTCAAACGACCCCAGCCGTGGATTAAGTGTCTTATCTAGCGAAACTATCAGTTATTTTCTAAACAAATTGTCAATTTATATACTTTTTAACCCTCTAGCAGAGCTAGACAAGACAAGCGTTTGAGGTTAAAAAGTATATACATTGGTTTTTTTTTTTTTTTTTTTTTTAGAAAAAAACTGTTAGTTTTGCTAGATAAGACCCTTCTACCTCAGCTAGGATCATTTAGAGCCCTTTGAAGCTTCATTTAAACTGCATTTTGCACCATAGAAGTCCATTATATGGAGAGAAATCCTGAAAAGTTTTCTTCAAAAAAAACATGATTTCTTTACGACTTAAGAAAGAAAGACATGAACATCTTGGATGACAAGGGGGTGAATACATTATCTGTAAATTGTTGCTCTGGAAGTGAACTAGTCCTTTAATACTTTTTCCCCCAGTTTCACAAACAAGGCTTAAACCCAGTACTAGACTAAAAATGTAAGTCTGAGTTGTTTTAACTGAAAGAAACTTGCACTGACTGATCTTAAAATATATCAGTGTCTTTGTTTTGTCTCAAGATGGACACCTGTAATGTTTTTTGTCTAAGGCACATTTGTAAATATTACTTAAATGTTCTAATTGAACTATGGCATAATCCTAATTTAGTTTAAGCCCTGTCTGTGAAACCAGGCCTTTAAAGGAGACATTCACTTCCAGAACAACAATTTACAGATAATGTACTCACCCCCTTGTCGTCCAAGATGTTCATGTCTTTCTTTCTTCAGTCGTAAAGAAATTATGTTTTTTGAGGAAAACATTTCAGGATTTTTCTCCATACAGTGGACTTCTATGGTGCCCTGAGTTTGAACTTTCAAACTGCAGTTTAAATGTGGCTTTAAACGATCACAAATGCTGTTGTAAACCATCCCAGCCGAGGAAGAAGGGTCGTATAGCGGAACAATCGGTTATTTATTCATTTTTTCAAATTACAATTTATATTCTTTTTAATCTCAAACACTCATCTTGTCTTGCTGTGCCTGAACTCTGTTTTTTTCCAGTTCAAGACAGTTAGGGTATGTCGAATAACTCCCATCTTATTTTCTACCTCAACTTCAAAAATCTTTTCAAAATCATCCTACATCGCTGCAGAAGTACCGACCCAGTGTTTGCAAAGTGAACAAGCAAAGAAGATCAAACTCCCTTAACAAAAAAGGTAAAACAGCGATGTAGGATGATTTTGGGAAAAAATGAGATGGGAGTTTTTCGACATACCCTAACTGTCTTGAACCAGAACCAGAAACATAGAAAAAGTTCAGGCAGAGCAAGACAAGACGAGTGTTTGAGGTTAAAAAGTATACAAATTGTATTTAAAAAAAACCCACAATGATCATTTCGCTAGATTAGACCCTTCTTCCTCGGCTGGGATCGTTTATAACCACATTTAGGATCACTTGAAGCTGCATTTAAACTGCATTTTGGAAGTTCAAACTTTGGGCGCCACAGAAGTCCACTAAATGAAGAAAAATCCTGAAATGTTTTCCTCAAAAAATTATTTCTTTACAACTGAAGAAGAAAAGACATGAACATCTTGGATGACAAGGGGGTGAGTACATTATCTGTAAATGTTTTATCTGGAAGTGAACAACTTCTTTAATACTCAGCAAGTAGGCATTATATTGATCAATACCTGGCAGTAAAACATTCCTAATGTTACAAAAGATTTATATTATTTTAAATAAATGCTGTTCTTTTGAACTTTATAGTCAAAGTATCCTGAAAAAGTTTCAAGAAAAATATTAAGCAGCACAACTGCTTTCAACATTTATAATAATAAGACAAGTTTCTTGAGCACCTGAAGGATCATGAGATCATGTGACACTAAAGACTGGAGTAAGACTGCTCAAAATTCACCTTTGTCATCACACAAATAACTTAAATTTTAAAATATATCATATATTAAAAGATAAAACTATAAAAAATTATAATAATATTTATTACTGTTTTTACTATATTTTTGATCAAATATATCTAGTCCTGGCAAGCAAACAAAAAGGCCTTAGAGAAATGTGTCAGATCAGTGTCTGATGGACGCTTAAAAGAGAAGTTCACTTCCAGAACAAAAATTTACAGATAATTTACTCACTCCTTGTCCATGTCTGTTTTTCTTCAGTCGTAAAGAAATTATGCTTTTTGAGGAAAAAAATTCAGGAACGTTCTCCATATAGTGGGCTTCCAAAATGCCGTTTAAATGCAGCTTCAAAGAGTTCTGAACGATCCCAGCCGAGCAATTTTTTGTACTTTTTAACCTTAAATGTTCTGTGTAGCTCTGTGTATTGTGGTTCATGACAGTTAGGGTATGTCGAAAAACTCCCATCTCATTTTCTCCTCCAACTTCAAAATTCATTGTACCTTTTTTTATAAAGGGTGTTTGACCTTCATTGCTCGTTCACTTTGTAAACACTGGGTCGGTATTTCTGCAGCGATGTAGGATGATTTTGAAGTTGGAGGAGAAAATGAGAGGGGAGTTTTTCGACAAACCTTAACTGTATTGAACCAGAATGCACAGTACACATAGAGCTAGACAAGAAGAGCATTTGAGGTTAAACAGCATATAAATTGTACCTTTTTTACCTTTAAGTTCAAACTCGTGGACACCATTGAAGTCTACGATATGGAGAAATATCCTGAAATGTTAGCCTCAAAAACATTTTCTTTATGACTAAAGAAAGAAAGACATGAACATCTTGGATGACAAGGGGGTGAGTAAATTATCTGTAAATTTTTGTTCTGGAAGTGAACTTCTTTAACATGCCTAATTATATAAAGCTTTCTAAGATGACTAGTAATTCTGACAACCTACCGACAAATTGATTTTGAAAATATATGCGTTTGTGCGTACGTTTCAAAAACGCGATTAAGGATCAAAGATCACTTAGGATCCGAAACATGCACCACCCAAATACTAAACATATGATAGAAGGTTTGAGGTTTATTTCATTGTCTAACATCTTATGGAAAACATCTGAAGCAAACTTGGCGTTATTTATGTCATGGTTTACTGCACCTTGCAGTGCTGGTAAAATAAGGTCATCAATAACATGCAACTCCATGCATGCGGTCCTTAAGATCAATCAGAGTTTTCCTGCACACGCAAAGGTCTTGCACGCAAAGTCAAGCCACTGGGCCATGTGACGTCATGAGCTTAAGACAAAAACCACAGACGTTCAGCTCTGCTGACAGCTTCCTCACGGAAAACACACGTACTTAAACAGTGATTGATAGAGAAATTTTCATTCAAACAGAACAGATATATATATATATATATATATATATATATATATATATATATATATATATATATCGCCTCTACTAAAGAGAAAAGCAACCTGCTTAAAAGTATAAAACATACAATTTAGGGACAGAAGGACATAACAAGCAACCACAGCATCACACAGATAAACATACACACAATGCCAGACACACATTGAGGAAAGAAGTGGACAGGTCTTTGTGAGTCATCAGTTTTCAGCAACAGCATGACAAATATGGGCACCTCAACAGGAAGAGCATCTGACACGCACTCAAACACTAAACACGCAACAGCAAAGCCACAACAAATGCAATAGCCTACAAACACATATTTTAATAGTTTCAAAACCACAGGACATGAAAGTCAAAAGGCCACATCATATACAAAAGATGCTAATTTTTAGAAAGACAGTAACTTTACAATGAGAAAACCACAATGTGACGTGGGCTACGACAAGTACCATATTTCCAGTGATCTTTCTCTTTTTGTGTCATAGATGCGAATTTAATCATTGAACTCTCTCTAAATGAATGGCACCTAAGCTCACGTGGCCTAATGCATCACTCGCAAAAATAAAATAGAATACATTAGTAAAAGCAATGTTTAAGGTGTGTAGGCATAATAGGTCTGAGATAACAAGCCAAAAAGTGTTTCACTATTTTTCCGCTTTTTAACAATATTTATATATATTTTGGTATTATATAAATTTGCTCTGAAATGGCTGAAAAGTGGATTTTAAATCACAATCAATTTGACCAAACAATGGTTGAAATAGTAGTCAAGATGGTTAAGTTATTATTAACTTTTGGGGTTTAGATTAGATTTTTTTTTTTTTTGAAAGACATCTCTTATCCTTACAAGGCTGCATCTGTTCGACAAAAATACAGTAAAAAAAAACAACAACAACTCTAATATAAAATATTACTTTATTGTTGTTTACATTTTAAATAGCTGTTTTCCATTTTAATAGATGTTTAAAATGTAACATTTTTGTGAGGACAAAGCTGAATTTTCAGCACCCCAGTCTCCAATTTTCACTTTCTCCAGTCTTCAATGTCACATAACTCTTCAGAAACCATCCTATTATGCTGATTTGCTGGTTAAGAAACCTTTTTTTTTTATTATTATCAATCTTGAAAACATTCAGATTTTTAATGTTTCTTAAAAAAAAACATCTCTTCTGCTCACCAAGCCTGCATTTATTAGATTCAAAGTACAGCAAAAACAATATTCAATATTTTTACTACTTAAAATAACTGTTTGCTATTTAAATATACTTTTAAATTTAATTTTATTCCTGTGATTTCAAAGCTGAAGTTTTAGCATCTTTACACCAGTCACATGATCCTTCGGAAATCATTCTAATATTCTGATTTGCTGCTCAACAAAACATAATTATTATGTTGAAAACAGCAGAGCAGGATTTTTCAGGTTTCTTTGAATAGAAAGTTCAGAAAAACAGCATTTATCTAAAATTGAAATCTTTTGTAACAATATGAATGTCTTTATCATCATTTGTGATCAATTTAAAGCATCCTTGTTAAATAAAATAATTTATATAATTTATAAAATATATACACTGATAAAAGCTATTTATTTCAGATAAATGCTGATCTTTGGATCGTTCTATTTAAAGAAACCTGAAAAAATTTACTGAATTGTTTTAAATATTAATAATAATGATAATATAATGTTAGAATGTTTCGTGAACAGCAAATCAACATATTATAATGATTTCTGAAGGATCATGTGACACTGAAGACTGGAGAAATGATGCCGAAAATTTAGCTTTGATCCCAGGAACAAATTACATTTTAAAATATATTCAAATACAAAACACTTATTTTAAACACTAAAAATATTTCACAATATTACTGCTTTTGCTGTAATTCGAATCAAATAAATTCAGGCTTGGCAAGCTAAAGAGACTTCTTTAAAAAACATTAAACATCTCATGGTTCAAAAACTTTTGACTGGTAGTGTATACCTTACAGTAAAAAAAGCAGAGAAGGAGAAAAGCAAGAAAATAGTTAAAAGAGAAGTATGAATGACAAATTGCTCAAGTTAGTTCATGCCCACATTTTGCAGAATTAGTAATACTGGTAAAAACATTTACTTGTGCCAAAGCTGCAAGTTTGAATGTGCACAAGACGAGAAGGAAATATAAGAAGAAGGTTTGTATAATACTCTGCCAGTTAATTGAGACTGTAGATGTTTAAAGAGGTTCATCTTCCTCGGGGCATGTCACATTATCTTTAGCAATGGGCTGCCCGACACACACACACACACACACACACACACACACACACACACACACACACACACATACACATACACATTTCATCACTTTATCCCCTAGCCATCACACCATGGTGCACATCTCATTAAAAACAGCCAATGTCTACAGAAAGCATTATCCAAATAGGTTTGACCCAAATGAATCTGACCTAATCTGCTCCTAACCTGTGACTGAACAACACCTTGGTGAATTGTAAACAGAATATACAGACACATCAGTCTTTATCTAATGATACGCAGATTCACAGGATGGGGCCCAGCACAGACAGGGGCCGTGAAGCGGTGGCAACGTCCCGCCAGGGCGTGTGCTCTCTGCCAGAATGCAGTCGTGCTGTAAGTTAACCGCAGGGCGTGCGGCACGGGTTGGGTAGGCAGCGCTTAACTCTCCCCTCTCTATCATTTTCATGTCCCTCACTTCTCCACTCAAAACACGAACCGCTGACTGGAGCTACTTCACAGGACGGATCGTCTGAAAAAAAATTCATTCCAAATTTCTTGGGTGAATTCTTGGCCTCTAATTTTGACTCTTCAAAAAAGGATGGACAGAGGAAAAGAACATTAAATAGAGAGACAAGAGGGGAAACGAGTGAAAGAGAAAAAGGCTGCGAGAAAATAGAGCCAAACGATGGTGACAAATAGGGACAGTAACTATGGAAAAACTCCACAGCAGTGACAAGAGACACTAAAACTAAACCTCAGAGGGGACTACAGCTTAGGATTTCCTAGACCAACACTACTTTTATTTTCAGACTGGCCATTAAATAAAGTAATGCGGCCAAATTGTAGAGAGAAGGAAATGTAGGTCTTAGTCTGAAATTTTCAACATATAGCAATTAATTTAAAACATTAACATTACAAAAAAACTAAATTATACTTTAAATCTCTTCAGAGTTTTAAACGTCTATTTGCTTATGTGCAATTATATACTTGTATTACTTATAATTACTAAATTATACAACCGTTGTTTCTGGTCCTCGAATCTGATTGGCTGATAAGAGTGCGTTATGAGTGATAACAAAACAAAGCTATCATGGCAAACGGCCAAATCTACTATAATTTTAAAAATATTACTGTTTTTGTGTCATAAAATGTAGTTTTAAGAGGTTTTCAGGTGATAGTGTTGTTGTTTATAGTTAAAATATGCAGTTTGTTAATAAAGATAATGTCTATTTGTCGGTGCAGATAGCCTCGTGGGCAGTGCGTCGGCGCGCTTCGGGTGTCCCGTGTTTGTGTCCCGGCTCGCGGACCTTTCCCGATCCCGCCCCCCTTCTCTCTCCCACTTCATTTCCTGTCTCACTACTGTCCTATCAATAAAAAAATGCAAAATGCAAAAATATATATATATATATATATATATATATATATATATATATATATTTTTTTTTTTTATAATATTTGCCAGAAAAGGCTAATTTAATAATTTCTACAATGTGAAACTTACATTTACCTGTTAAATTTAAAATCATTTATGACATGTTAGCCAAATATTTACCACAAAAATATGGTGACAATGTTTCAGGTATGGCATATTTATGCCTGAAAATTTGACAACTTGTAACCATATATTACATTAGGTGACATAATGTTAATATATCAATACTAACTACTTGATATATGTACTTTTAACCACCATAATAATACAGGTGTCAAAGTAGACAGAATTCATCATAACTTGCCTGTCCGCAAAACACTGTCAATATTTGCATACAGACAGTGTGTAGGGTTCAATTCAATTCAATTCAATTCAAGTTTATTTGTATAGCGCTTTTTACAATACAAATTGTTGCAGAGCAGCTGTACAAAAGTTTTAGGCTACTACAATATATTTAGTAGCTTATTAGTGCAAAGCAAAGTAATTTATAAATATATGATTAACCAAAAAAAAAAAAAAAAAAGTAAAATGTATAACAAAATTTGCTAATGTACATTACTAATAAAAAAATAAGACAAAACCATTTAAATAAAATATAATAATATGTAATGTGACATGCTGAGACTTCTGGGATTGTCTTTTTTCTGTTACACACAATGAATTATAAGGTCATTTACAATTTGTACGGTAACTATGTTAGTTAATGTATTAACGCACATGAACAATGATCCACAAACATTTCAAAGCATTCCTTTTCCTCCTCCTTTCTTTTAAGAACCAGGGGGTGAAAACTTTTGAAGAGAATGGAATTGTGTAGCCTACATTTTTCTTATTTTGGCTAAATATCATATTTTATCATTTAGTACTGTCCTTCAGTGGTTACAGAAGATGTTTTCCTGAAGACAAAAGAAGTTAAATTTACCCTGATCTTCAAATTCCAAAAGTTTTCACCCTCCAGCTCTTAATGCATTGTTTTTCCATCTGGAGCATCAGGGAGTGTTTGAACCTTCTTTAATAGTTGCATATGAGTCCCTCAGTTGTCCTCAGTGTGAAAAGTCATTATTGAAAAGGGTTCAAATACACAAAAATGCTGGAAAACCAAAGGATTTGTGGGAACTGGAGGATTTTTGTGAAGAAGAGCAGGCAGTTTAATTGTTCAGGACAAACAAGGGACTCATGAACAACTACAACTAAACAATTATTTTCTCTTGTGGACAATATGTAAACAGCTTTTATGTGAAACATCCTACTAAATAAACAATAACATGCATTTTGCATGTTATGCAGATTCTGAAAGGGGGGTGTAAACTTTTAACCTCAACTGTATTTGCAGTTAAACAATAACTGCAGCATGATAAGCTTTTTTGTAAAGGTGAAAACTCATGTGTGGACAGTTAAGAAAGTTTTGCTTTTGTCACTGTAAAGTCATTTAATTCAAAAATTTTGCATGCACAAATGCAGGCCGCACCAGAGTGAGGCCTTTCTCAGCTTGTTTGTTTGTTAATAGCATGTGAAGGTGATAAACGTACCTCGTCAGGCGCTGTGGTTGAGGGCGCTCCCCAAACTTCCTGTAAAGAGAGAAAAACACTTTAGCAGAAATTCAACCACAATACAAACAAAAAACATCATTTTATGCACACAAATATTGGAGGGCACACCTGTGTACTACACTGTACCACTGTAAAACTTACACTCACACACAAGCCGTTTCCTATCACTCAACGAGGGGCAAACACATTCATGCACTCAAATGTGCCGCGACGGGCAAACACACGCACCTGCCCGCTATTTGAGATTAGCAGGCTTGCAGCTGTTGTAGTGACCTTGCGAGAGCACGCTCACATGACCGTGTGTACAAACACACACAGGTGGCCAAACTAAACCACTTTCCCATTCTGATTACATCCACCCGGCTAATTAGCACAGGAAAGCTGTCTAACGGCACAGTTTAGCGATACCTGCTGCCAAACACACATCGCTTTCCTTTTGACAGGGATTTAAAGGAATGTTCCGGGTTAAACGCAAGTTAAGCTCTCGCCACAGATGCTGTTGATTACCGTGGCCCTCACTTTGGAAAACCAAGCATAAATCACATTTACAGTAATAAATGTATAATGGAAGCCTACAGGGCAAAGCATTCTCTGGGATAAATGTTAAAATATACACGGTTTTGAAAGCAGTCATACTATATAATGGATACAGTGTGATAAAATTGCTTGCTAATCTTTACCGATTACTAATCCAATATTTGAACTTTTACAAAACCAATAAACTTGTACAATACATGCTGAGATATCAGAAAAAAACATGATTTAACTGTTTGCAAAGTAGTGGAAACTAAAACAAAACTTTACACATCTACACAAAACAGGTGTAGCATTTACTTTTACAATTTTCTCTCAGAAATTACTAGTAAATTTCCCAATTAATTACAAAGAAATGTCAAATAACAAACTTATTTAAATAGGGATGTCCTGATCAGGTTTTTGTGAACCCAGTTATTGAAAATTACATAAAATATATTAATAAAAATAATAATTACTACAGTAATTCTCAGCCACATTTTCTTGGTAAAATAAACATTACTTATATCACCAGAATAAAAATTTATATTCTATTTCTACATTATCAAAGTAATTAATAATAGGAATAAATCTCATGAGTTTAGTGTTTTTATACATTTCACATTTATTATGTATAACATATGTATTTAATTTATACAATTATATATTTTATGAACTGATGTTCAGCTGTTCTTTTTCATAATAAACTTATTCTCAGATAATAAGTCATCTGCTCAATGTACACTGTAGGGTTGGGTCGATAGACGATGCCATCGTCCATCGCCGATGGCCAATAGACATCACGATGCTGAGCCGGCATCGCGATCCTCCGCCCCGCCCCCGCAGCGCCCCGCCCCGCCCCCGCCGCAGCAGCAACCCGCTCACGAAAAACACACACTTAATCACTATATAGCCAAATGAAATGCATGCTTTCAATTTCTGCATCTTTACTTATTTTATTATTATTATTATTATGAGGAAATAATAACAAGGAATTTGTTAGTGATCACAATACAAATTACAGTGAACTCCTAACGAATTACATGAAAGTTCGTTTACATTAATAAATGAGGCATACAAAAACAGCAGAAAAAAATCAAAATAATTTTAATTAAATTAGATTAAATAAACTACACCAAATATGCCCTTTTCATGGTTTTACCATAATAAACAGAGCTTGGTACAAAAACAAGAGAATATATTTTTTTCCATCGAAATACGAATGTACAATACAAAGCCTAGTTTACATTATAAATAACACTTTATCATTCAAATACATTGGGAATATGGAAACACTTGGATTTGTGCCGAAAAACAGAGGTGCGTGAGCCCAACGCGCTATTTTTAGTTTCGCTTTGTTTTAGTTTCTTAACTTTATATATTTTGTTTCATTTCTGTTCTGTTTTAAATACCTCTACATTTAAATCATTCGTTTTGGAGTCAGGGTAACTAATTTATAGCTATGTTTATAGTGTTTATAATGTTAATACATAATTTTGGTATTATTTCTGATATTACCCTTTCTCTCTAAATATTCTGCTGCTCAGTAAATGCATTTGGAGAGAGTGGGTTAAGCAGTAAGCAAACAATGAGAGCGTTATTGAACTTAAAAAAGCTGACTGGTCGAAAATATGTTAAGGACCAACACACATCCTCCAAATGCATCTACTGTATATAAACCCGCGCTTGCTCTTGTCTCGTCTGCACGCATGCACTGTCACGATCTAATGCACTTGTTAATGCCGGATCTTTAAAAACAAATACCGGAACCCAAAAATCCAAAATCGGACATTTTCCAGAACAGGATCAGGCTCAAATTAAGCACTGGTGGACACGGTAGGCTACAATTAATTAATTCGTTATGAATAAATTATTTAACAACAACCATCCCTCACCCCCGCCCCCCCGCAGACGATGCCATCATCCATCGCGATGTTTCACATTAGACATCGTACGATGCCAAATTGGTCGACATCGCCCAACCCTAGTACACTGGTCACAGACGCAGAGACGTACCGTTAATTTCAGGCTGATTGCTCACTAAAACACCCACAGATCATGTTTTTAAGCCATTTGAAGTTTGGTTATGACTTGACAAAGTGGTGATATATAAATGTTGAGTTGTTTACTTACTTTTTTTAATTAGTCTTCCCATTAAGACCCTTATATTGTTCATTCAGACTGATTCACATTCACACACAAACACAAGAGGCGGGATTTATCATATGACTTAATTATAACCAATCATATGGCGATGGAGGCATTGTCTCCTCTCACATGAATTTCCCCTATTCATTCTCAATCACCCCCCATCAAACTCACTGCATGCTTTAGGGGGTCTGTTAAAAGTCAATGGACTCAGGGGAGGCGAAATAGACGCAGACTCCCGCTGTAACTTTACCAGCTGATGTCGCTGTTGGACAGTTTTACTTGCAAAATTAGTGATTTATATGCATTTATGTCATATTTTGTAATATTTGCGTTGTTTTATTTGTGTACTACAATTTTTTTCTCACCCAATATTTAGGAGGAGGCACTGCCTCACTTGCCTCAGATAGTCTCACAAGTAAAAAAAAATTAAAGAAAAATACAAATTTGTTGAGTCAACTTAAAATAATTTGTTACCCTGCTGCATTAACATTTTAGGTTCAGTCAACTTGAAATGTTAAGTTGTACTAAGTGACAACTTAGATATTTGAGTTGACTTAACAAAAAATTTGGTTTGTTAAACTTAAAAGCTGGGTAAGTTACCTGGCTGCATTAAAATTTTAAGTTAAATCAACTCAAATATCAACGTTGTCACTTAACATTTTAAGTTGACTAAACTTTGACTGGACTTAACTTGAAATTTTAAGGCAGCCAGGTAACAAATTATTTTAAGTTGACTCAACAAATAGTTTTTACAGTGATTATTTCAATATTTGTAGCACGCCAGCCACCTAGTAATCGCAACAATGTTGTGCTTTGTTGCTTTTAATATAACACAGGTCAGCTTTCAAATTCTGTCAGTTTGATCATGAAAAACAAATTATAAATGTGTTTTTTCCTTTTTATATTAAGTTTATAGCTAAATATAAATGTGGCATCAGAACGAATGGAAAAAAAAAACATTCTCATAATTTTGACTTTATTCTCAAAATAATTAGATTTTATTCTCAAAACACTTCCATTTTATTCTCAAAACACTTCGATTTTATTCTTAAAAAACTTAGATTTTATTCTCGTAATTTGTACACTATTCTCGGAATACTTCAACTTTACTCTCGTCATGATTTCGACTTTATTATAATTTTGACTTCATTCTCGTTGTCATATTGTCCACTTTATTCTCGCTGTCATAATTTCGACTTTATTCTCGTTGTCATAATTTAGATTCTATTTTCGAAATATTTAAATTTTAATCTCGTAAATTTAGATTTTTTTGGTGGGTTTTGCACTAAAACGCATTGTACGATACAGATAAGTTAAAAAAAAAAAATCCTTGAGATCTGCTTGGGACAACCGTAATATTAAATAGTATTTTCTTGTCAAAATATTTGTAATAACCTTTGTTTTGCTTCCTTTAAAGAAAAGATTACACTATATAATGCTAAACTGAGCAAAAAAACTTCTGAGATAAAATCTGGAAAAAAAAAAAAAAAAAAAAAAGAAATATACAATCTTGGTGAATGTTTTATCTTTGAATTACTGCAAGGCTTTTTTTCTTTAAAGTCTGAATTATTTTTAAGTTACAGATGCTGTCAATGAAGCTTAATTAGATTTTAAACCGAGAACATTTATTTAAATAGTACAATTCTGAAAAGCAATGCAGCAGTTTTAAAAAAAGTCCAATGATGCCCCAGTGATGGCCTTACATTCCCTCAGATGTGATATTTCACGTCAGGCAGACAAAGCCTTATTTCTCCTAAATGTCACAGTAAATTGTAGAGTAACAGATCATCAGAGTACAGTAATGTGGAACATTGATTGGATGGTTTCACTTATGCTTGTGACCTCAGACGGCAAATAATGAAAACCGTTGCCTCATTTCAGAAGAACCTGAAGGCCTGTCGTGACCCCTTCTGTTTGAAGCTGTTACTATAGAGACCTCACAACTGTTATTACTTGAAATCTAAGCGAATGACTGCAGTGCCCAAGACAACACTGGCCCCGCTCCAATTAGTTAAGGCAATCCCACAATGCACTGCACAGAGCTTAGTGGGAGAAAAAAATTCTCCTACCTGAATCAGATAAATATTATTTAATATATCATATTTTTTTTAAAGCACTGTGTATTAGCACAGCCCTACTCTTTAATGTTAATGAGGTTTATTTAATGGAGTATTTTGCCTTTAGCTTGTTTGAGTGAGTTTTAGTAAAGCAAACACAGGCCACAGGAGCTCTGCTGTGGGGTTGTGCCCGTGGCGAAGTCTTTACGGTACAGCTGATCCCCAGGGGTCCGTGCTAAACTGACAGCAGCCTTGAGGCCAAAGCTGAGAGGAGACAGAGACTGTGGAGGGTTTAAAATAGAAGAACAGAGAAAAATCGATGGCTGGAGCTTCCTGATCCAGCCCCATTAAACCTGAGGGAGTTACAGGAAGATCTCAAATCAAGTCACGCTGCCACTGCCACGAGACCAGAGAAGACCACCGCAGACTGAGAGAGAATACTACAATAACAACAGCCAACTAAATCTCTGAAAAAAGCTGCACATAACAAAAACAAAGCATTACAAAATATTAATTGTCAATTATGCAGCTTTATATTATAATTAATTTAAATTAATACAAGCTATATGAAAATAGCACACCATATTCTTATAGTAAACACGTTCACAGCAAACAAAGATGTGTGTTCCTGAATTACACTACCATTCAAAAGCTTAGGGTGAGCAAGATTATTTATTTTTTAAGAAATTTATACTATTAATACAGCAAATAGACTACCAGTCAAAAGTTTTTGAACAGTAAGATTTTTGTTTTTAAAGTCACATGATCCTTTAGAAATCATTCTAATATTCTGATTTGCTGCTCAAAAAAGCATTTATTATTATTATTATTATTATTATTATTATTATTATTATTATTATTATTATTATTATTATGTTTAAAACAGTTATAGAACTTTTTCAGGTGTCTTTGATGAATAGAAAGTTCAGAAGAACAGCATTTACCTGAAATAGAAATCTTTTGTAACATTATAAATGTCTTTATTATCACTTTTGATCAATTTAAAGCATCCAAATAAAAGTATATATATACTGGTGGTTCCAAGTTTTTGAATGGTATAAGTGTATAAATGTTACAAAAGCATTTTATTTCAGATAAATGATCTTTGGATTTCTTTCTGTTCATCAAAGAATCCTGAAAAAAAAAATGTACTTAACTGTTTTAAATATTGATAAAAATAAAAAAATAAAAAAATTCTTGAACAGCAAATTAACAGTTTAGAATGACTTATGAAGGATCATGTGACACTAAAGATCAGAGTAATGATGCTGAAAATGTAGCTTTGATCACAGGAATAAATTACATTTGAAAATATATTCAAATAAAGAAGCAGTTATTTTAAATAGTAAAAATATTTTACAATATTACTGCTTTTGCTGTATTTAGGATCAAATAAATGCAGGCTTGGTGAGCAGAAGAGACTTCTTTAAACATTAAAAATCTTTTTTGACTGGTAGTGTACATTTACAGTGTTAAAAAATGTTTTTTCCCCAAAATTTCTATTAATCAAAGAACCCTGATTATGTTAAGCAGCTGTTTTCAACATTGATAAAAATAAGACATTTTTTAAACAATAGAGCATGTATTTTTCCACATTAAAATAAATTTAACACTGCAAATTTAGTGACCAGGGGGCACATATGATATCTCTTTACAAAAACTCCTGTGGAATGTGACAGGTGATTTGCAAGTAAATACACAGAAATTGCAGCTTAAATTAAACATGAAACAGTGTCCATCAAAGTTCTCTTCCTAAAGCTGTCTACTTATTAAAACATTTGTATTCACCTCCCAAAAATAGAAAGAACGGAATAAAAAAAATGTTAAAAGCTTTAGTTGCCTGAAGGCATAAATGTGTTTATCGTGGCAGTCATAATTGTAATCTAATTTAACAGACAATTAATTGATCAGTTCGGAGTAAAAAAAAAGATTTGTTGGGAACTCATCTTGGTAAGATTCTGAATTGAAGCACAAGTGCAAACCTGTTACAACTTGACTGAATACCCATATCCTGACTCGACAATTGCTATGTTGTAATGCATAATCAGAGAAATTAGCTGTCTTATTTACTTGTAGACAAACAGCAAAGCTTGTTCTCAAGTCTGGTAAAACACAAAAGGTCATTGCACTTTAATTAGTGAGGGAACATTGGGGGAAAAAAAGGGAGGGGAAGAGTGAAAAAAACGACAGACAGGGCTGGAATTAGGGGAAGGGATGAGGCACGTGTGGGGGAAAAGAGGAAGATAAGAAAGAGACAAAAAAGCAATTAAAATAGAAGAAAAAAGAGCAAGAAAGAGGATCAGGGGCTCAGCAGAAAGATAGAAGGGAGAGAAAGAGGGAGTGCGTGTGTGTGTGTGTGTGTGTGTGTGTGTGCTAGTAGAATAATTATAGAGCTGTAGATCAATAAGGTTCCCACAGTGAAGTGCTGATGTTTGAGAGGATAATGGATACCAGCTCGCTTCAAGCACATGCTGCTACTACACAAACCCCACAATCAGGGGCCCATCTGGGGCCACAGCTCTGCTGGCCAACACCAGCCGCCTGCCCTGGATCTCCAGAGCAGAGCTCAATTAATAGGGATTTTTCTTTTGGCCCTCTCTTCTTCCATTTCTGCTTGCCTCACCACAGGAAAGAATAAATGTAAATTTAGCAAGATATTTCTATAACTATCCGAAGGAGACCTATTATGCCCCTTTTTACAAGATGTAATATAAGTCTCAGGTGTCCCCAGAATGTCTTGTGAGGTTCCAGCTCAAAATACCCCACAGATCATTTATTTATTATATCATTTTGAAAATGCCTATTTTGAGTGGAAGCAGAAACACACTCCACACGTTCTCACTGCCAACTCGTCACAACTTGACACTTGGTCAGGACCCCTTTAGTGTCACTTTTGGATGTGCTTCCAGTGCTTTTAGTTGTTTGCCTTATGCGTTGCATTTAACGGTTTGCATGCGTTTGCTAAAATCTAAATAATTTTATATAAATTTGCGCTTTTATAGATATTTTGGAGCACCTAACCCCACCTCTACCGTAAACCTACTCCTGAACAAAATAAAATATGCAACAGGCAAATAAAAGTACAGTGACAGGTATTTATTGCAAAAACTGACCATAAAAAGTTAAAATGATTACAAACAAGTCACGTCGCATTCCAAGTCTTCCGTTATTTTTATGCGAAGAACAGAGTAACATCATAAGGTTTAATCGCTGAAAACGATCTCGCTCCCACACATATCACATTAAAAAAAATACTTCCGAACTTGATGCAATTGGTCACGAGACACACAAGAGCCAATGACCGGACTTTGTGCACCAGTGATGCCAAGTCCGCGGTTTTCCCACGGAATTTGGGTTACTTTAAAGGGAGAGTTCACCCAAAAATGTAAATTTGATGTTTATCTGCTTACCCCCAGGGCATCCAAGATGTAGGTGACTTTGTTTCTTCAGTAGAACACAAACAAAGATTTTTAACGCAAACCGTTGCAGTCTGTCAGTCATATAATGGCAGTCAATGGTTACCAAATCTTTAAGAGTGAAAAAAAAAACATACACAGACAAAACCAAATTAAACCCTGCGGCTCGTGACGATACATTGAGGTCTTAAAACACAAAATGATCGGTCTATTTATATCATTATTTACCTCTGATTCACCGCAACCCAAAAATTTGGTAACCATTGACTGCTATTATAAGATTGACAGACCGCAACGGTTTGAGTGCATTTGTGTTCTACTGAAGAAACAAAGTCACCTACATCTTGAATGCCCTGGGGGTAAACAAATAAACATTAAATTTTCATTTTTGGGTGAACTATCCCTTTAACACTGATGCCATGGGCTACTTTTGGGCTGTTTTTTAGTAGCAATTGTGTGGGTTTTGTTTTGAAAACCTGGCAACCCTGTTGCACACAGACTGCACTGCACACAGGATGCGCTTTATGGCAGATAGAGACGGTGATCACGTGTACTCCCTCTCAGAAATCAATCGTTTTGCCTCGGAAGACTTTTTAAATAAATTGTAACTGTAGTATTTGTCTGTTATATCTGGTGTTTTATACTAAAAATCGTAGATTTAGCGGTTATGTACTCATAAATGTGTAAAAAGTAATGTAAATAAAATGTTCTGACTGTTTACATTGAAAAAAAACACTCCCAAACATATAATAACGGCAAAAATATTACCCAATATGTAATTTAATCATGACGATTAAATTCTCAATGCCTTTTGCATCAGCATATTGATGTTAATGGTTTCTTATTTAGCAATGGAGGACGCTGCATGTTGAAAAATTATGCTAAAGGGGTACCCTGTGGTTTAAAAAGTGACGCCAAGGGGTCCCTGACCAAGTGTCAATATGTGATGAGTTGGAAGTGAGAATGTTTTCACCAATTTTTTTCAGAATAGAGCTGTGCCTTTACAGCTCGTAACTGTTTGGTTTTGATTATCACGTCTATCACACTGAAATAATCTGTATTAAATTCATATCAGTTTAAACTTCTGATATACGGTTTTCAGAGCGCACACATCCGAAGCATGTTCACATCTAAAAACTAAGTTCTCTTTCATGTCTTATTGCGCTTAAATTCTCAAATACACACAAGTTTATGTTAAAAAACGCACAGGAGTTACAAAAATAGTCAGTTATGTCTGCGAAGGTAAACAATTGGGAAAGAAATCCCAATCCCAATGAAAACACAATGACAGCAGCGTGGGTGCAAACTTGCAGATTAAGAGGCGGTAATATTATAATAAGATCCCCTTTCTACATCACAAGGGGAGCGAAATCTGAGCGGCTCATTTTTTCACAAGCTTGCAGAGAAAGGCTTACCCAAAAATATTTACTAGGTTGTTTATTTTCGCATTTTCTGGGATGGTAGATGCACCAGGGACCCGATTATAGCACTTAAACACGGAAAAAGTCAGATTTTCATTTGTCACCTCAAATTAAACAGTTTTTAGCACCCCAAAAATAAATAACTGGTTTTTGCAATGACAGCTGGACATTTAACAGATATAATGTACCTTCATATTCTCTAATAAAAAATAAAAATCACTCACTGAAATTGCTAGTAAATCCCATAAACAAAGAAACAGCAAGTAACACTGAATCAAACGTGAAATTTTGAAGTACAAAAACACTCTCCAATAATCTTTGTTTTATTCACTACCAGAAAAAAAATCATTTTTACATTGTAAAAACTCTTTTGCTGGAGAATGCATACTGTGCAAAGGCTTATTCACAGTTTCATCAGAAGCCCCATCATGTCCACCAACTAAATAATGTTATCTTGGTGGCATTATCTAGTTTCAAATCAGCAGAATTCACAAAACAACCTTCAAAACCAAATGTTCAACTTCGCAAAGCACACAAATAGTTGCACATGATCAACAGGATGAATGTAAGATCACTAGAACACAGTAACATAAGAACTGGGCCTTCAGTCTAGCTTTCTCAAACCAGCCCTGGGCCGTCGCTTATATATTATAATATTTTATTCCATGTTGTTGATCATTTAGTGAAAGAAATTTAAACATGAGCAAACCAAAACCAAACTTACCAACCAAACAGCAACTTTTATTTAGGTTTAACAGATTCTTCTAAACCACTGCATTGTGCTCCATTTACATTTTCCTTTTAGCAGTCCAAGCGTGCAGCATTACAATCGACATGTAATGCTTTTCACACCACAACCCATTTTGCTTTTGTAATATAAACAAAATGTAAGGAATGGCTTGATTTTATTCACTGAGAAGTGATTGAATGGTGAAAAGTGGGCGTTATATATCAGAACGGAGCCAATTCTGCACGTAGGATGTTGAAGCTCAAGGTCAAGTTCACCCTTGAGAGCATCTTGATGTATCCCAGCGGTAATGTGTCTGAATAAATCTATCATTATTAGCTACTATTGATATAAACTTTAGTATTTCAGTATAAACTATAGGAAAAGGAATAGCAAAGAAATCTCAGAGGCAGAGAACGTAATTACATTCTGAGGGAAGACTAAGAAAATCATAGTCTTTTTTTTTTTTATTCGACTAACATTATAAATCATACACAATAAGGCCAGGAATGTGTTGTGACAGTAAACTGGGTCCATTCGAATTTTTATGTAGACTTTAAAAAGCATGTTTTTATTTGACCTCCATTTATATTAAATAATTTACTTTAACAAGTTTTTATTGATCAGATTTAGTTTGTTCTTACTGCAGTTGTTTTGGCATGAATGTTCAGAGGACTGCTTGTTCAATCAGACAATTCAGGTTTCGAAATACTACAAGAAAAAAAAAGCGATTACGTTGAAGGAAAAACACACACTCACTTTCACAACTTTTCCACTCCAAATACGTAATTCATTTTGCATATCAGCAAAGGCCCGTTCCATGTGCAGGCAAAGTTATGGCCCGTCAGTGGAAGAATCAGGCACCGAAAGAGTTTTATATCTGAAACATTGTGGTTAACATGCACCTGTTATAAAAACGGCGTTGCATTCTGAACAAATGCCAATATCAATACATGCCACTTCCTTTAACTGACATATAACAAGGCCTGCTTGATATTTTTATGACATTTTTGCTTGACGAACAAAAACATAGGCATATCATACACTTAGAAGTACACATAATTGAACAAAGTCTTCTGGTAATTCATGTCTGGGTCTGGTGAACTCTACAGATGAAGAAAAAAAAAAGACCAAGCTTCTCCAAGCCAAAGAGACTTTAATTGACTACAACACCAAACACGAAGGCTGTGGAAGTCAATCAAATCGAGATCCCACCACATGTCAAGACGCTGGAAAAAAAGTCGTCACAAGAGAGCGCAGAGAGAGAGACGTGAAGTGTGAAGAAAGAGTGAGAGTGATAAAAAGAGATACAATTTCGACGAAAAACCACCAGCATTTCCTTGAAGTCAGAGGAGTTCAAACGTGAGCACGCGAGCATCAGCCATTGAACAAGAGAGTAATTGTAAATAGATAAAACAAAAAAACACTATCACACTTAGTTGTTTGTGAAACAGCACTAATTCAACTCTCTGAAACTCTATTCGGCACGCCTCGTGAGCTAATCAGAACACAAAACAATGACAGGACGCCCAGATTTTATTGTTTTGGAGCATATTTACGTTCATTTGATCCTAAAGGAAAATATGAGGCCTGAATGTGACTCAATTGATGGCAATTCCATTTCGCTGGTGTTATGAGGAAATGTTTTTTCAGCTCGTAAAAAGAAAGTGATTAGAAAAATTGAAAAAAGTGCCCAGATTTCAGCTGGAGTCTTATCCTATTTACTCAGTGAGGTCATGCGGTAAGATAGCTCTCTCTCTCTCTCTCTCTCTCTCCAGCTCTGCCGCTATCTATCCGACTCGACCCGTGGCTGTTTCTTTGTATCCATCCTCATGGGACTGACTGACAGTTAAGTGCTTCACACAGTTCAGAACCAAGACAGTAACTGAGACACAGGGTGCACTGAGTACCAATTCAAATCATTTTCAGCTTTCCCCTTTCAAAACCATTCCCCTGAGAGATGCTGATCGTAGGCCTGTGTCAAGACAAGATCACAAGAAAATGGTGTTAACTTTTCTTGGATCTTCTGAAATAATAATAAATAAATCATGTCTTGTGCAAACAGACCACTATGACTTTAACCTAAAACGTCCTCTTTCCCAATCCAAACTTGTATTGACAAGGTTTATAATACTAAAAAATAAAGTAACACAAGTTATGACTACTCTCAGATAGGGCAGAAATGGTGATTAAAGAAATAGACCAATTCCGTGTTTGCAAACAGCAATGCCGTTTTTTGTGTAACAGTCCATGGAAGCCATGTAATTTTAATTTAGATTTTAAAATTTTGACTTTATTCTCACAATTCTGTATTGTATTGTATAAGAAAAATCAACTTGTAATTTTCTCTTTTCCCCTCGGCTCAGAATAATGAGGTTTATATCACAAACACTTCCGGCTTTTTTTCCTCAGAATTGACAAACTCGCTATGAGTAAAATCGAGTTATAAAGTCTGAATTAGGAGATATAAACTTGCTTTTGCAAGAAAAAAAAACAGTCAGAATTGTAATATTGTAATAATATTTCATGCTGTAACTGTAGGCCTAATACAATATGTCTCCTGTAAACTGCATGTAAATATTATGTAGACATATTGTTTAAATTAGGGATGCAACGAATGTTCGGTAACTGAAAATAGCAAAAAAAAAAAAAAAAAAGCTCTTTTGGTGTTCGGTCGAATAAGCGAAAAGGCTGAATAAATTATACCAAACAATGTCAAAAGTAGGTCTTCTTGTGTTTCCACCAAAATAAAAGTCAACATTCATAAATGTTAGTATTCTAATTTTACTGTTGTTCTGTAAAATAAAATAAAAAGTAACATATAAATAATGATAACAATCATTACAACAGCTCTATTAATACATTTATTACAACATTCTCCTTTGCTCAGCAAGGCTGCATTTATTTGTACATTAAAAAACACATACCTGATTCAAGAAGGGGGTCTTAAATATGGCCAAAGGAATATTATTGTACTAACTTATTTTAAGTTAATTTTAAACTAAAATAAGTTTCTTTTGGCCATTTTTAAGACCCCCTTCTTGAATCAAAATTTCTGAAAATATCAAATTTCTGCTTTAAAAGTAAGATAATCGTAGCCTTTTTCATCCATAGTCTGTCCATTTAAACATCTACGTTTAGCTAAAAATGGCATCTTTGATGACAGTATTCTATAAAAATGATTTGCATTCCAAATTCTGACATCCAAAGGCACAACAACACATTTTTCTTTTATTCCATGGATTTCAGCCATGTCCCCAACTGTGGCATATACTCTAAATTGGCCTATAGTTCACCCAAAAACTAAAATTTGTATAAAAAAATGAAAATTTCCTCACCCACCCAAAATGTAAATGAGTTTGTTTCCTCATTAGAACAGATTTGGAAGAACTCAGCATTGCTTGACTTGCTCACCAGTGGGTTATCTGTATTGAATGGTTGCCATTAGAATGCGAATTCAACCTGCTGATAAAAAAAAAAAAACTGCAATAACCCACAAGCAACTGACATGACCATCAATTCAGTCTAGCCCATCATTTAACATCTTGTGAAGTGTAACGTTGCATGTAGACACAGATTTGATGTGAGAGGTTAACATGCGATGGACTTTTTTACTGGATTAAGTGCTATTATGAATAATTGACTGGTACTTTGGCCAGAAGTGATAGTTTAAAATGTTAAAAAGTAAGTTTAAATGACTTAATGATGAAATTGTTTCCTTCAAATACGCAGCTTTTTACTTTACGAAATGTCATGTTGTGGGTTACTATACATATACACATATTTTGATATAGTTTGATATAGTTTATATAGTGATTTTGATGGCACCCATTCACTTCAGAGGATCCACTGGTGAGCAAATGTGCTTCTAAATTTCCCCAAATCTGTTCTGAGAAATAAACATCTTGGATGGTCTGAAGGTGTGTACATTTTCAAATTTTGGGTGAACTAGTTCGTAAAGAACTAAATTATGACTGTTACCATACAACCTCTGTTTAAACAGATCTTTAATTGCACATTATGGCATAAATCTGAGTGCAACGGATTACTGAAAAAGACAAAATCTCACCCATTCACAACTCACATTCATTTTAAACTAATTAAATGATAGAAGTCCTGTTTATGTCACCAGAGAGACTGCATTTAAGAAGCAGCTAAACATATGCACAGATGCACTTACAATACGCATTTACAAAATGGAGTAAGTTTTCATTTCATGCCGACTTTAATAATTGAGGAGTGTGTGATGAGGTGGTGGTCGGATACAAGCAAAGCAACCTATTAAGTTTAAAGAAGAATGATGCTGGTGACATTTCCCCTTTCAAATGCCTGTAAGCGGGGCTCAATAGAGGAAAAGGAAGTGCTGTCAGAATTGTTTTTAATGTTTTTCTGCATGTTATCCAGTTTTTGCTTCCTTCCCTCCATCCTTCCGCTCCTTTCACTCCTGTCTGTTCCATGACAGCACACAAGGAGAAGTTCCTCTCTTACTCAAGGTCATTTGAATCAATGAAGTAATGCTCGCACTCCTGCGTAAGTCTTACAAACGCATATGACATTTCTTCTGTTCTGTCTGCGGTTTAATTTGCTTACGTTACTTAAGTAAATGTGAGTCAAAAAGTGATTCTTGTGTAACCTACATAGATAAGCTCAAAGGTGACCTATATTGCATAACAGTGAGTGAACGAAGGTGTGGTGTATGTTTGCAGAGTATGCACTTTACATTACTTTAATCTAGGAATGTCAAAAGTACCGGTACTTCAGCACCAAGATTTTTTTTCCTATTTTCTCTTTATACAAATATAGCTGCATAAATGATCGAAATATTAGATAATTGGACTGTCTTCTACTCTAAACGCCACTATTATATTGTTAATATTGAACAAAAACAATTTTGACAATAAAAAAGAAAAGTTCTCACATTATTAATTCAACCAAAATCAAACACATAAATCCAGGCATTCATACAAACAGGGTCAGTAATATTTTTTTGTAAGAAATGTATACTTTTATTTAGCAAGGATGTGTTAAATTGATCAAAAGGTTTGATTCCTAAAACTTTGCATGCTTGTTTAGAACCACCCGTCGCACGTGCTCACCAGGTTTCGTGAAGTTTTGAGTTTTCATTTTGGGGTAAACATTTTTTGATAATTATTGAACTAGAAAGTCCATAGAATTGTACTGCAGAGTTTTTTTTCCAGATTGAGCAAAAAACCTTGGAAACAAAAGTAGGTTTTTAACATTTCCTCAATCATTTAACAGTTAGACTGACAGCAGTGGTTCTGGCAAAGTTGTTCTGAATGAGGAGGTCAATCTATGATACGAATATTGCGTGTATGTGTGAAAAACCGCAATATACAATCTATATCATCAATAATCAATATATACAATCGTTTACACCCTTGAAAAATATTTCAAATATTTCACAGACCTTTAGGGCCGTGAGTCAATTCGAGTTTCGTTCTGATCGACCTCTGTTGACCTCTGTCTAATAGCTGTTTAAAGTTTATTAGTCTCTGTTTTTTGAGATATGCAAATAAGCAAAATCCTAGTCACTTGCGGCATTTTGCACCAAGATTTAGATCAGATTTAGCTCTTACATATATCTGTTGTGAGTTTGGCGAAGATATCTCATTCTGTTTAAAAGTTATAGCAGTTTTAGTTATAGATGTTTTGAAATCCCTTCGGGATGGAGAGTTTAAAATTAAACTTTTTTGATAATTATTGATATTTACCACAGAATCTTCCTGCACTGGTTTGATTTGGATCGGACGAAAAACCTAGGACAAGTTCACAAAAGTAGGTTTTCCAAAAAATGCAAAATACCTTAACATTTTGTCAGAGTGACAGACAAATCCAAGGCATGAGATCCAATGACATAAGACACTTAAACCTGTTACAAACAGGTTTGGAGTTATGAGCGATTTCGTACTTTTGATTGCCGTAGCGCCCCCGTCATGCCGATAGGGGCGAGCCTTGGTGACGTTGCAGACGGTGTGAGTACTACTATCCCTCCAAGTTTCAAGTGTCTACTATTTACGGTTTGGTCTGCCTGATCAGTTTTACGTGGACATTGCCATTATAACAATTACAATAGGGTTTCAGTGCTATGCGCTTGAACCCCTAACTATGAGTTCTGAAATTTTACAAGCATGAGAGCCCTACTTTGATGGTATCTGACAGAACCACTGACTCTAGCATGCACTTAATGTTACTCCAGGTCATTAACCTCTTAAAAAACCCTTCTTGGAGTCATGATAGGTGCTGAGGAGCTAAGAGTTTATTAAGTAGTGCAAAAGTATTGACTCCAAAAGGAAGTGAGGATGATGTAATGGTTTCATCAGCCAAAGCAGCAGGGAGGGTATTTCTTACATCAATACAGAGTAAATCAGTCCTCAGTGGGGATTTTAATTTAGACTCTGCAGGCGGCCGCAGATTTCACTGCAGCATGATGGATGAGCCTGGAGCAAAATTTTCAAAGAAGGAAATGATAATTGACCACTAGACACTAATATAAAAAAGGGAAACATTGTTCATCTGATCACAACAGAACATTATTTAAAAACATCAGACTAGATTTTTAAATAATTAGGCAATTCCCATTCTCCAGAAGCATAATCCATTTAATCTGAAAAATCTTCTGTAAAACCTGTGGATTGTGCTGCCTAATGACACATCGAGAGAGAAAACTCGAGATCAAGCTATGCTTGGAAACGTCTCATTTAGAAGATTGTTTTTGGACTTCCCCAGACAGCCTCATGACAGCATGAATGACAGCTGAGCATTTTTTCCCTTGTCTCTGAAAAACCGCACGCCGCAGTGACAGAAATGGGAACTGAGATTCCTTAACCAACTGAAATCTACAGACGGGTGAATGTGTAAAATCTGAAGCAACAAATGCACGCGAACCAACACACCGATCAAAAAAAAAAAAAAAAAATACACCGCTTTTTTCCTCATAAAACATGATGTGGTTGAAAAACAGAAAATATTTACATGCAATCAGATTCTGTCACAATCAACAGGGGACTTTTACACTTGCTCACCACATTTTTAGCAATTAGATAACCATCACGAAAAAAGACCAGATGTGAATGACCTTCAACACTCGTTCAAAATCTGATCAGGAATAGCAGATCAGTAGAGACATGTTAATGTGGCTGAGTGTAAAAACCCAATCAGACAGGAATCCGATAGATCAAGACACGACTTAACCAAGTCTTATGCACACATTCACAACCATTCAGATGTGCGTTACCAGAATTAACTGACATTTTTCACAACAACCAGTACTGAGAAATGCTACGAAAAAACAGAAGTGCTAAATGTTATCATATAACTCGCAGCATTTCTTAGACTACTCCAAACGTGTGTCATAATCTTTCCACTGACTGAATGTGCTCAAAAACAACAGACATGTGCGAGGAGCGACTAACACGCTCAAACAAGCACACTGTAAATCACAGAACATGATGTTGAAACCACGTTTCTCAAGAGCATCGACCTTTTACAACCTTCTACTTTCTCTCTCCCTCTCGTATCCTGTACTGAGTCTAACTGATTTGTGATTTAACATCCATTTATTAACAAACTACATTTCTGCAACACCGTAATTACGCACCTTACTGCACGTTTTGCGGCAGTTTCTAAGTGAAACGTCCAGAGAGTGACACTAAAACACACATTCAATACGTAGCCGTGGCATGTTTTTATTGCGTTGGTAAAGGCATGTATTGAAGCGCTTTTATTACACTGCTTAAGGTACGTATAATGGCTGTTCAGAATTCAAATATCCGGGAAGTGTCGCTAAAGGTTAATACTCTATCGTGTTGGAAATATCCCCTACACCAAACCCAACCCTAAACCCACCCAATAGTGTTAACACATGCAAAAGTGATATAAAAACGTGTTTGTTGATGCTGCCGTGCTATTTTAACTTCCTTATGCAGATTTGAGCTGTTTTGTCGAACCGTAGTTTTACAGGGTTCGTACCGGATAACTTTATCACTCAAGTGCAACGCCGTATCGGGTGAGCCACCGAGCAAACCTACTGAATTAGAAAACTCATGTATATGAAGCTGTATATGCAAGGCCTAAAATTAAAGGAACACTCCACTTTTTTTGGAAATAGGCTCATTCTCCAACTCCACCCGTGTTATTAAGTTGAGTTTTACTGTTTTGAAATCTATTTAGCCGTTCTCCTGTTCTGGCGATATCACTTTTAGCATAGCTTAGCGTAGATCATTGAATCCTGTGAGACCAATAGTATCGCGTTCAAAAATGACCAACGAGTTTCCATATTTGTCCTATTTAAAACTTGACTCTTCTGCAGTTATATCGTGTACTAATACCAGTGGAAAATGTAAAGATGCGATTTTCTAGTCCGATAAGATTAGGAAATACACTTCCATTCCAGCATAATAGTCAAGGAAGTTTGCTGCCGTAATATGGCCGAACCAGGCGCAGTAATGTCACACAGCGCCTGAAATTAGTTCCCAGCTTTTCCACATGTGCTGCGTGATATTACTGCGCCTGGTTCGGTCATATTACAGCAGCAAACTTCCTTGACTATTACGCCGGAATAGGAGTGTAATTCCTAATATTATTGGCCTAGAAAATTGAAGCTTTGCATTTCCACCGGTCTTAGTACACGATATAACTGCAGAAGAGTCAAGAATTAAATTGGACAAATATGGAAACTCATTGGTCATTTTTGAACGCGATGCTATTGGTCTCATAGGATTCAATGATCTATGCTAAGCTATGCTAAAAGTGATATCGCCAGAACAGGAGAACGGCTGAATGGATTTCAAAATGGTAAAAATCAACTTATTAACTCAGGGGGAGTTGGAGAATGAGCCTATTTCCAAAAAAAGTGGAGTGTTCCTTTAACACTACACTGTAAACAAAATCTGTAGGAATTACAGTATTACTGGCAGCTGGTTGCCAGTAACTTACTGTAGATTTAAATATATGCTATTTACTGGCAACAGTTTGTTCAAAGTTAATTGAACATTAAACATTAACAAGTCTTTATCTTTACAGAATAAAACTAAAATAACAGCCTCATGCAAAGCATTCTGGGAACCAAAATCTGAAGGAAAAAACAGAAAAAGGTTGATGAAGGTTTCTGGTTCCCAGAATGCTTTGCAGTAGGTTGTTATTTTATAGTTTTATTCTGTAAAGACAAAGACTTGTTAATGTTTAATGTTCATTTAACTTTGAACAAACTGTTGCCAGTAAATAACATAAATTAAAAATCTACAGTAAGTTACTGGCAACCAGCTGCAGAACTACAGCAAATTTTTTACAGTGTATATATATGTAACAGTGTCAGTCGCCAGTTGGTGGGTAAAACTTTTACGAAATATAACAATGCAATACAACAGTCAGTTTTTAAAGAGATTCGCTGTTTTTGATGCAAGCTTTGTGAAGCTTTGTGATCTGTTCTGTCATTAGCGACAATAAAATAATAAAATAATAAAATAATAAAATACAAACAGACTGATAAGGTCAGAGCAGTGTGATGGCAAGCTTGTCCCTAGACACGGTTCTAATAACTTTTACCTGAGAAGATATTGCTGCTTCATTTTCGGAAGATTAACTCTTCCCTTGTGTATTCTTTATAACCTGAGAATGTGGCGGCACATATGGGGTTACACCGCCTAAACGGTGCAGTGAGGTATAGTTTGAAAGGCTGCGCGTTTGGCTGTATGCATAAGCTAAGCCGCTTCAGACAGCGCACCAGTAGCTCTTTAACAGACAAAAACACACAATTATGTCAAAATGCATGGTTTTGGCGAGTTAAACTCTTGTAAACAGAGTCCTAAATGAGTTATAAAGTCTTAAATGACCGTAAAGAGTTAGGAGAAAATCGAATATGTGTCAGATCTGCATCGTGTGCATCAGGTTTTAAAGAGACCACGCTGCTTTTAAAGTAAAAAACCTGCTGAAGTCTGTCATTGATGGAAATGAAAAACTAAATAAAAAGAGAAATCACTTGACTGATTAACTTCTGTAGCTTGAATAAAGATAAATCTGTATTGTTTATGCATATACAATTTATAGTTTATGTGAAAATTGTTTTAAAATCACTTAAATTAAAAGTTGTTGTATATTTCATAACCTATTAAATGTTAAAAATAATGGCTTTCAATAATACTGTAATGTTGAATGTGGTGTAATACTTAGATTAAAGAACTCAAACAAATGTTTTGATAAGATCTTTATTGTAAGCTGGGTTTAAGTAACAGTCACACGGAAGGTGCACATTCCATGGTGACCGTTATGTTGGTAACACTTTACAATAAGGTTCATTAGTTAAACATTAGTTAATGTATTAACTAACATGAACTAAGCATGAACAATGCATTTGTTACTGTATTTACTAATCTTTATTAACATTAGTTAATGGAAATACAGTTGTTCATTGTTTGTTCATGTTAGTTCACACTGCATTAACTAATGCTAACAAAATTTTAATAATGTATTAGTAAATGTTGAAATTAACATTAACAAAGATTAATAAATGCTGTATAAGTCCAGTTCATTATTAGTTCATGTTAACTAATATGGTTAACTAATGTTAACTAATGAACCTTATTGTAAAGTGTTACCGTTATGTTATTCAAATAATGTTTGTGTATTAATGTTTGTGTTTTCTTATTTTACCAGTACTGAAAACTACCTAGTAGGAGGGGCCATGAACTGGAATCCGATTGTGTGTCTTCCTGAAAGGGGAGGAGAATAAATGTGGAATTGTGTAACGGGCAATTAGCAGCTAAGGGGTTTTGATTGTATAGTTTGAAAATGAAGGAGGATATTAAACCATGAAAGACTGATGTGAAGTTTGGCGGGAAAAGAAAAGAGGGGTGTTTGTTAGACTAGTAGCTAACTGTGTACATTTACCTATGCATAGAGTTGAAATTGTGAATAGTTTTTTTTTTTTTGCTAGTGTTTCTTTTTTCCCTTTTTGTCTTTGGAAATGGATGTATAATGGACTTTTGGCTGTTACACCTTTCTTTTTGAATTTTTGCCACCTGGTAAATAAATAAAATCTGGAGTTGACTGCTTGTTTAGCCACTGCATCGACAACCTTACAACATTGAATGGCTGTAATTAATCAGTAAAATTGAGGCAAATGCATTTAATAAAGACACCAGTAGCAGGACAGTTTCATGATCTATAAAAAAAATAAATAAATTCGGGGCCGGTAAATTTACTGGCCTTTGGCAGGTGCGGCAAAAATTTGAATGTTAAAATTAACATAACATAATATTCTACAAGTAATTGTTTGAAAATTATCTACCTGCAAAATCCTACTTTGTGTGAAAAGGAACAAATGTTGTCAGAATTTTACTGCCTCTAGTGTTTATTTCAACTGGAAACTGGAATCTGATATCTCGTGAAAACTGGTCTAACAATACTTCTATTATATTAAGTTGGTTAAAAAAAGTTATTAGTTTGGTATCTGTAACTAACTTTGAGTGAATTGTATCTAAATATCTTTGTCTAAATCTAATTTAACATTTCGGTGTACAGCTAATTTGCATTATATAATATACATTATGAAAACAGAATTATATCATGCATCCAGTTTACAAGATCAGTTTTGTATCTGACGAATGCACTTGTGGTTGACAAAAAAGAAAGGGAGAAAAAAAAAACATTCCAAAAAGAGAGAGTGCAGCATATGACTATTGACGGTATAAAAGTGTTTCTGTATCTGGCACTCATCTCCCTAACAAAACAAGAGCAACAACTGCACATCGGTATGGGTAGCTGCAGGGCCACAGGCCGTGACATCATCAAAATCAGACAGGAGAGGATTAAAAGTACAGATACCATTTCAACGCCTACGGCACCCTCTAACTGAGCTATCCACTGTTATCACTGCTCTATTCACAGCGTAGACGTGCATATTTCAGGAAAAAATAGAAGTCCTGAAGTTATTCCTAAAGGAATAAGTCACAAGATGTGTATTCTGCACTCCTTTATTAAAAGGTCGTGCAATACGTGGTACTGGTAATAATTAAAACTAAATATTTTCTTTATGCACCTGAACTAGCTTAACAAAAAGCTGATACTGATGTTTGTAATTTCGTCTGTTTTCATACAGGTTTCTTCAAACACTCCTTCTAGTGCTAATGTACCTCCGCCCTAAACTTACTTAATCTGTTAAGTCATAAACTGACAAGATGTCAGACTGAACAAACAAACAGGGCCACGTTCCCGAAAAAGTAATGTTAGACTAAACTTTCTTGTGTGTGTGTGTGTGTGTGTGTGTGTGTGTGTGTGTGTGTGTGTGTGTACAATGCATCCCCACTCTTCGTTGTAAACAAACAGAGTCAGCTCACATGTGTTCTTGGTCATCTCTCTCAGATCTTGGTCAGAGTATTCTGGTTCCTACAAGTAGGGCTGTGCATAACATTTCTTGGCATCCACTTTTACACAGAAATCATTAGCTATTGTAAGTTTTACGTTGTGAGGTACTTGGCACTGTTGGTGAAGGTCTGCACACAAGTTTGTTTACAACAAATCTGTTGTAAACAAACAGCGTCATTATGTGACTGAGGAAGTTCACACAGACAGTCTTGAATGCACTAAGAACCATTTGTCCAGGCTGTGGATTAAAGGTAATAATGTTGTAAATAATGTTTAGTGTCTTGCACAAACTGATCGTTTCACTTCATAAGACCTCAATGTATCGTCAGGAACCATGGGTAATAATTTGGTCTTGCTTGTATATGTTTTTTTTTTGTCTCTCAAAAAACAGCAGCAACAGACATGCAGTGAGTGAACCGCCAAGAATAATGGTTTCACCAAAAAAATCTTCTGTTCTATAGACCTTTTTCCTGAACACGGAAGTAAGTCCGGCTCTTAATGCTTTGCATTTCCGGTCTGCATTGTTTCTAGTCAAATTAGGGTATATTCCGAGCTAATAAACTAATGTTAAACCTATTCAAATGTTTTTAAAAGCACATGGCTCCATAGCGCCATCACTTGGCAATGTCGCAATGACCGTCACTTGTCAGTGCCTCACTTTAATGAGTGTGTAGTAGATGACATGAAGCAGCGGACGTTAGCTACATTAAAAACAGATGGGCGCTATTTGAATGAGTTCCTATGGAAACCGGAACAGAAAAGCATTCAATCTGACATTAGAATTCGTAATGGCGGCGCTCATCGTTTACTCAGGAAAAAGGTCTATAGAAGAAGAAAAAGTCAATTAGTCTGATATAATGACATCATTATTCACATGGTGCAGCTAAATGTTTTTTTCATATCAGCACCCAATGAGTTTGCTGCTCAACATTCAAATACTCTGCTAGTGCTTGCTGTAGCCGTTGCAGTGTGCTTTAGAAACCCTCCACCTTCCCCAGCTCCACCTCTATAGATCTGCTTTGCTGTGATTTCATGTGTTATATGGGACATTCTACAGAATTGGTCCAAAGTCAAAGTTGGAAACGTCTTAAAAAAAATGTTATGTATGCAAATTGTATTAAATTGACTATTTCCCTAAATTTGCCACTACCGAAACACAGTAATAATAATTTAATTAGAAGGCTTATATTGACCTATTAAGATTTTGCTTACATCTACATTGTAAATATATATTTTTGTTATTTTATTAACAAATTTTTCAGAGGTAAATCCATAACATTTACATTTTAATAGTATTGCAAGTGTAATGTATGAGATTTGTTGTATTTTGAATCCAGTTTTACTTTGTAAAAGGCAAAAAGTTGATCGCACTGATTTCAAAGTTAAGGAGTTATTAGTTTGAATATGCATTGAACCAAAATCATAACATCTTTGTATTCTTGATAATTCATTATACTTTATTTTTGACAAAACATACCATGTTTCGGTAGTGACAACAAATTTTCAGTAGTGGCAGTAATGTTTTGGTAGTGACCACATTACATTACAGACTTGTATACTAAAACTACTAAAACATAACTGTCGTATAACTCTGGGATATCATCAATTTCGTTAACAATCTAGAATTTCATGGCAGAACTAGCTATTTTAATGTGCTTTTCTGATAGATAATAGAAGGATCTTAGTAAACATTCAAGATGCTTTTTAAATGTGTTTTTTGCACCAATTCCCTAGAACAGCCCATATATGCGGGTTATTACATGTTATATATATATATATATATATATATATATATATATATATATATATATATATATATATATATATTTCACAGCAGCATGTCTGTGGAAATAGTCGTAGCAAGTCTTGGTAGTTGCTCTTCCGCAGCAGCATAGGAGATCTATTCTACCAAGACCAAACACATTAACAATGCCATGCATATTACCATGCTAAACTCTAAGAGTTTAATGAAAGAACCACTGTGATGAAAAATAAGGTGGATAGTTAATGTGGCCTCTGCTATTCTATTAGAATTAGAGCAATTTTTTTTAACTTTATGGTTATAGTTATTCTTCCTGGAGTTTTTAGACTGGGATACTATTTTAACACTAAGACAAAAAATGCACACTTCACCTTTAAGAAAATGAATTCCGCTCTTAAAAAGCTAACGAGCACCAACCACAGTTATGACTCATCTTTCACATCTAATTTATCTGATATGTGTGCGTGTGTGTGTGTGTGTGTGAGTGTGAGTGTGTGTGTGTGTGTGTGTGTCCTGTCTATCATGAGGTCCCTGCAGGGCAGCCAGATAGATTTCTGAGATCTAAACCCCACGACTACATTTACAGCGTCTTCTTATTGAGAAATACCATCTTCCTGAAGTCACAGCAACAATAGTCACACCACACTGGCGCTACTGGACAACCCCGTGTGCCGGCAGAACCAGAGGCAAACAACCCCGTCTATAGAGCCCTGACACCCAATACTTTCACCATAGAACCTGGCAATACATTCAAACTTTACACACAACCCTGTCCCATTTGAATTCACTTTCAATTGAAAACGCACGGCACTATAATTTGACGCCGAGCGCTGAAATAAATATGACGGAGGCCGAAGCATAATACCAGTGGTGCACCGCAGCCGAGCAGCGAAGCATTAGCCGAATCAGCACAGCATGTTGTGAATCATCTCCGCTCATTGTCTGCTTAGGCCCTTCCTGTATGAAAACCAGCTTCAAGCCAGTTTAAACATATGGATTAACTTTACCTTTTATAGCAGCACCAACCATGAGTTCATTCAGAATTAATGTACTGTTAACAGAGTTAGCCATGAGCAAGAAGTTAGTTAACGCTCAATTGAGGCTTTGATTTCCTTTCTACCAAGTCATTACAGGATACGGTGAGCTGAAAGATATTAACTCGCGGAAGTCATCTGAATCGAGTTAGCGGTTACCTCAAATTACTGAATTATGCTGACCTTTTGACAGCACCTAGCAGCGAGCCGAGGGCTTTCCTAAATCATTCAGTATGTGCTTCTTCTGCTAGACTACAACATTTGGCGAAACTTGTCGCAGGGAGAGGCCCGAGCTGTGCCAACACGTATCGGCCCAGGAGCCAACCATCACATTAGTGAGGATACGAGACTCTGAACAAACACTCTCACAATCCTCCCTGTTTGCCAAGCCTCCGAGGAAATCTGGATTGCACATAAAGAAAGAGAGGGAATGGCAGAAGAAATCCAAGACTAAACGAGAATGAGAGAGGAAATGACAGGAAAGATCTAAAAAAGGGTTAACGGTGGTAAAACTGAACGACTGACCATCAGTGAGCCAAACCCAACCATATGCTTTCCTTTAGTTGCTCCATACATACAGGAATAAAGTGCTCTTTGGTGGGACCAGTTCATCTGATTAATGTTATTTTGTCTGGGCAGTGTGGCAAGTGCCATGACTGGATAAGATCAATTTGACGTGCGGCTGATCCGTTTGGAAGAATGCTGTGGTCAGCTTTGAAAACGGCTCATTAATTGATGGGTCAATAAGTGTCCGCAATGAAGAAATGGAAAAATGTTTTAAAAATCTCATTTAAATCATGTGTCAAGTTCTATATAATATACTCTTTGTATTTATGTTTCATAAAGTCTTGAAAAACATTTATACCATTTTTAAAAAGTTTCAATGTAATGGCTCTAAAAATGTCATGTGGTAAGACTATCAACTAAAATATAAGATTTTCCATACAGCTTGAACACATGCTAGAGTAAACATGCTATTTAAAAAAAGCTTAGATATATAATCGCACTGTCTGTCCTTGAGCCTTAAATATTATGTTTTTTTGAAGAGTCAAACACAATGTTTTATCACCTGAACATACCTTGCCTCATGATACAAATGTAAATAATCTGACATCAAATCTAACTTACTGACCTTGACATACAGTCAGGAGAATCTGCATTTCCTTTTTCTTAGCAAGTTGGTTGTACTAATAAATTTTGTTGGTTTTATCACATGAAGTTTTCAAACATTAATGAGCAGATTTGTTAAAATATTTGCCAAACTACTTAATTATTTTTTTTTTTATAATTATGATATCAGGACAATATTACATAATATTCCAATGATATCTCATTGTGTATTAATGTTGCATTAGTGTATTCATTAAAAAATAAATGATCCATTCATTCACTGAACTTCCATGATTTAGTCATGAGTGTATTTTAATATTTCTTAGATATGGATATTTCTTTTTAATGAAATATCCATGTTTATTATAAACCTTTGTGGAATACTTGATTTGCATTCCAAGATTCCCACACATTCCCCGAATAACAATCGTTAAAATCTACCTGATCTCATGACGAAAACATACCTGTTGGAACTTTTTCGCAAGATGCAAAATACGTATCAATAAGTACATATGACTGCAGTTTCCAACAGAAATTTACACTAGAGGTGGTAAAACAGTTTTTGTACACAGTTATGATTACAGCTCCATATGTTTTGCTTTCTGGATATAAGCTTGCTTGGTAGCTCAGCCAGCACTGAATTGGACTTAGGATGTGAAATCCTTGGGTATGAATCCCATGAAAAACATGACTCACGATGAAAGAGCTAAAAGATTAAAGATCGAAAAACAAGCTAAAATGGCATTCTAGCGATTGCATTTTTATGTGACATTTGCGTTTGTTCATACTATAGGTTAGGTTTAGGTGTAGTGCAGCTCAATCTAATGTTACCTTAGAAAAATGTTCGCTATTGAAGTGTCTGTGCGAGGAGTGTAAGTTAAACAGTAGCGCGCACACTGCATGACAGATGACGCCGGTGTGGCCACTAGCTCTTAAAATACTCCGTCATGTGTGGTAATACAGATAAAATACATCTTTCGAAGACTCTACATTTATTTGTGTGCACTCTGAATAGCAACGATACATTGCGCTTTTGTATAATAATCAAGGCAAACAGGATGCACTTTCTGCCGTCTCTGTGAACTTAAGCATGAAACTTTAAAACTCCGTGTAAACTTGCCTCACAGACATGAAAATTATATTTATAGAGAGTGAAATGTCTACTTTTAAATTAACCAATTCAAATATAAAACAAATATTCCCAGAATCCGTGTGAAACATGCATAGGCGCAGCCATCCACTATTGCGGAGATGATGAGTCAGTGTCGCTGACTGCATCTCTTAAGCTGAAAACAAAGAAAACACTAGTTTATCAATAAATTATTGAAACGTTAATGCAGTCTCCTTGCTGTTTTTCCCTGACACATTCATGAGGTGCACTGTGGCAAGCTTTTTTTGTGCGCGCTTGAGCGCTTATCGGGCTATGTAGGCAATTAAAGGCTCATTATAATGATTTTAATGTTTTCTTAATAATCATGCGACTAATAACCGACTAATGCTTAAAATGAACGACTACTAGTCGACCAGAAAAATCTTTAGTCGAGGGCAGCCCTAGGGTTTATATGTGAAGTTTTGGTTACTTGGACTTCCAATGGAGGGACGGAAACCTGTGAGGTTTCATTAAAAATTAATTATTTTAAATCATATGCATTAAATCTCGCATAGATGCTCAGGCCCTAAATATTACATTCTGGGGAGTCATGACTTTTTAAAACCTAAATTCATCTTGTCTTAAAATCTAAATGATTAAATCATCTGATGTTTGAAGGGACTTACTGACCTCAACACACAGTCATGAGGGTCTAACAGAGGGTCTATTACTACTACTGCTGCTAAAAAAAAAAAATGTGGTTTCTTCATTATATTGGCACAGCAGTTTCACCCTGACATTTTTAACATGCTCAAAGAGGTGCATTCAATAACAATTTAAAAAATATATAGCATCATGTCACTGGTCCATTAATAAGGACATCTGGCTGATCCTGAGGTCAATCTGAAAATGGCTCATTAATTGATAAGTCTCTAGCGTCACTTGTCAAAATTTAAGATGTCACATAATCAAAGTAGAGGAGATCAAGTCATACGCCGGACCCTATTTTAAGAGAAGGGTGCTATTGAGACGTGGCCCTAATGCCTGCCCTTAAACGCCCCTGCCAATAGCACAAGGGAGGGGCATTCTGGAAGAGGGACAGGGAGGGCAGCTCTGGTTTGGTTGTTAGGTTGGGCCGAGTTGGGTCGCCTCGGGCAAGGCGCATATGGCTGAGCTCAGAACACCAGCTTTTTCTTTGACATGGGGATATTTTAATGACAGGGAAAGAGTCAAAGAAAACTTTCTCCCTCTCTCTCGTTCTGACCACTTCCAACAAGCAGAGCCCATAGAATCTCCATATGGGACTTTCTGGAGAGCCGTTTTCGCAGCTGGCATTTCTCCTAAAACAATCGTTCAAGCTCATGCTTGCACACACACACACTCAGTCATCTCCGCATGTGTACACTTTTAGTTCATCTTAGACGCACCAGAAGGAAAAAAACAACATCCCCTTAAAAGTCTGGCAGAGACGGCCTTGTTTGCCTCATGCATCAACCAGAGCTAAACCACACAAAGGGGAAGAAAAGAAAACGACATTGACGTCCTATCGGTATTGAGTCACATTGTATTTCCACCAGGTTCTCTGACTGGCAGCTGTATGCTGGCCTTCACATTCAGGATGTGAGCTTGTGCAAATACTGTGCTCGTGCTGCCGTGTAATGCTGGATTGGTTTTAATCCGAGACCCACAACTAGCTGAAAGAAAATCACAGGCCTTACTCATCACTTAGTGGAAGCTTTTCAGCCAAAGTAACTTCAAGTACACTAATTGCAGGGGCCTAAAACCCCGGAACAACCTGAGGTTAAGCGTCTACCTCCAAGGAATATTTACAATGCACGAAACCCAAAGAGCTTTCCAATTCAGGGTTACCCTAACCTGGAACTGAACCAGTGACCTTTTTGTTCTTACTGGTGTTTCTTAATCATTGCGAAGTCTACAGTTTCCCTTTTAAAAACATGGAAGTATCTAAAATGTCAGTTCGTCTTCATATAATGTTTCTGGCTTTTGTTCTGACCGATAGCAAGTGGACTGGATAGTGCATTAGGAGGTAACATAAGAATTGAGACATAACACAAAAATAGAAATAGATCTGCTTGTGGCACTGAGAGACGAACCTGAATCTATATTCTTATAACATTTTGTCATCATTTACTCAACTACAGTAAATGTGTTCGTTCTCAACATAAACTTCTTTCTTCTGTTGAATACAAAAGATATTTGTAAGAATTTTTAGATATTTTTAAGAATGTTGTAAACCAAAAAGTTGCTGGTAGCCATTGACTTCTATTGTATTTTCCTTCATAATATGGAAATCCATGGCTACCAGGAACTGTTTGGTTACCAACATTCTTCAAAATAACATCTTCCGTGTCCAACAGAAGTTTGGAACAACTTCAGGGTGAGTAAATGATAACAATTTACATTTTTGGGTGAAACATCCCTTTAAATCGTAATATTCAGTGCCTAAATAAAACTACAAATTATTTTCAGCAATATACTACCATCATACTACCATTTTTTTTTGGAAGGACATCTCTTATATTAAAGGTATAGTTCACCCAAAAATGAAAATTCTGTCATTAATTACTCACTCTCAACACATACAAAAAGTATTCTCGTAGCTTCATAAAATTAAGCTTGAACCACTGATGTTACATGAACTTTTTTTTTTTTTTTTCGATGTTCTTGCAACCTTTCTGGACCTTGAACATGGTAGGACCTCTGTTGTCTATGGAGGGTCAGAGAGCTCTCAGATTTCATCAAAAATATCTTAATTTGTGTGTCCAAAGATGAACAAAGGTCTTACAGGTTTGGAACCACATGAGGAAGAGTAATTAAGTAACATAATTTTCATTTTTGGTGAACAGTCCCTTTAATCAAGGCAGCATTTATTTTCATTAAAATAATTAAATAAATACATTTAAATGTAAAATATATTTTATTCTAGTGACAGCAGAGCTGAATTTCCAGAAGTCCTTCAATGTCACAAGATTCTTCTAAAATCAATTCTAATACGCTGATTTAGTGATCAAGAAACATGTCTTATTATTATCAATGTTGAAAACAGTTGTGCTGCTTAACATAATTGTGTGCTTTTTGTAGGATCTAACATTATAAAAAAAATTAGGATTAACATGATTTTAAATGTCTTTGTAACTTTTGATCAATTTAATACATCCTTGTTGAATAAAAGTATTAATGTCTTAATTAATAAATTAATCAAATCAATCAATCTCTTAGCGACCCCAAACATTTAAACAGTAGTGCACATACATTTTGAAAAGCCATACAGTTTAGATTGTTATATGAAACTTAAAAATCGGTGGCAGTGAACTTGTGACCTCCAGTGATGAAGTCATTGTGATAGTCAATACATACAGTTGAGGTCAAAAGTTTACATACACTTTGCAGAATCTGGAAAAATGTTAATTCTTCTGGAGGGTAGTACTAAATGAAAAAAAAAAAACATTTAGGCAAAATAAAAATACAAATTTTCTGTTCAAATGTTTACACCCCTGGCTCTCAAAATCATAGTCATTATTGTAAAAGGTTCAAATACACAAAAATGCTGAAAAACCAAAGAATTTCTGGGACCTGAAGGATTTTTTCAGGACAAACAAGGGACTCATGAACAACTATCACTAAACAAAAAAAACACAGCTGTGGATCATTCAGGTAACAACACAGTATTAAGAATCAAGTTTTGAACACTATTATTTTGTCCTGTGGACTATATGTGTAACGTCTTTTATGTGAAATATCTTATTCAGATCAGTGCTAAATTAAAAAAACAAGCATTTTGTATGATCCCTCTTATTTTTGGTAAAATAACTAACATTGCAGATTCTTTTGACTTCAGCTGTAAGTGTAGTTTTGTTTACTTTTAAAAATGGTGTCTAAATGAATGTTATTCTTTTTAAACTCATGCATCGGGGGCAGAAGTTAACGTGGGCTTGGTGGATCCAGTAAAGCACTAATGACGTCAGACTGTGTGGTGATATTCTACAAGCATTTCAAATCCTCAGCTCAAGATGTGACTGCTGATCCGTAGGCTGAGCAACACAATAGTTGTTTCCACAGACCGATGTGAGGAAAAAAAAAATTGACCTTAAGCTCACTTGTGATCTGTAGCTAGGTGAGGGGTTATGAGGTCCGATAGACAGGAAGGTGGTGATGTGTTGCCTACACATGTCAGATCTAACTCACTGTCTGGTTTTTCGGAGCGTGGTTCTACTGACAGAGGAAACGCACGCATTCAGACCAACTCTTTGTTCCTCTTTCAGCTTTCTAGCTCTCTCTTTCCTTCATTTAAGTCCAACGTGACTGAAGGAACTCTTGAAAGCGACAATCCCACCAAATGTCACGTACATCCACCCTTTCTCTCTGACCTCAAACAAACAAAACACTCAAGTTCGTTTTCAAAAAAGATAAAGATTAATAAAGAAAGAGGCATTATCTAATGCCTTTTTCTTCATATGTCACTAAATTATTTTGAAGGGATGCATGATACTACATCAATAATGATATCCAATCATTTTAAATGAAGTGGCTATAGACAATAGACAATTTTGATTATAAATTATATGTATTAGTAATATAAGTCATAATAGAGGATAAAAACAACAATTTTTAACATTGCACAGTATCTATTAACAGCGCAAGGTGGAAAAAAATAATGAGACACATTGCGATGACAAAAGAAATCCAGATGCCAAACCAACAAATAAAACAGTTTAAGTAGCGCAGACAAAACCAGAGAAAGCATCCTCTGTAAACTGCTTTCATTGCATTTTTGCTTATTCAATGACACATAAACAGGAAACGGCATATCTTCACTTACAGCAGATGGTCCCAATTAAGTCTAACCACAACACAACATATTCTGTAGATCTTAAAATAATTTACAAAAATGACATGATTTAGACTTGGGTTTATATGCACACTACAAAAAAAAGCTACCTGTGTCAATGATAACACTTACTTTTTCAAAATTATGTGTAAATTACTTTGGCCACTGGTATATCAGACTATTATTTATTATATTTATGTTTTTGTTCATTAACAACTGGACTGGGTTGCCGTTAACATTTCACATTTGAACAACCTCAATGCACCAACCAAACTATTGACTACTGAACTTAGGGCTGGGCGATTAATCGAAAAATAATCGAAATCGACATTCAGAACCTATAATCGTTAAAATTTTTCCAGGAAGATTATTTCAATTACTTTCCCTTTAAAAAACACAAGCGCTCCGTTCCGTTATTCCGCCGACATGTCGATGGAGAGCTTAAACAGTATTTATACAGTAAAAAGTATTTACAGGATATACAAGGGTAATTTTATTTAGAGGAGATACTGCTTATTTTCTACTTTTAATATGAAAAACATTGAAAATTATTTATTTTGTTTCCAATAGTGCAAGTTATTTATTTTCACTAATTTAAGAAAAATGTGACTTTTCGTTTTAAGCAATGCTTGCTTTAATTTCAGTTGTTCAACACTGATGTTCAATTAATAATCATAGATCAATTTCAATTATTTCAATTATTTTAAAATCAAGTAATGCACCCTTCATCCAAAAATCTCTCGCTTGTAATATGTGAACATATTTACTGTACAAAACTTGTCAGTGAACTATGAGGGCAAAAAAATAATTATTATATAAATATAATTAAATATAATTTTATTAATAAATAAAATAATCGTTCATTAATCGTAATCGGGTTAAAATGTTCAATTAATCGAGATTTTGATTCTAAGCCAAATTGCCCAGCCCTAACTGAACTTATCAGCAATGCACTTCCTCTTGCCCATTTGACTACTCTGTCATGCAAAGGTTGTGTTTCTAAAGAAATGACAACTCATGCAAGGTCATCCGGACCTTGCTTTGTCATTCCTGTGCAGTCGACTTCCCAAGTGCCAGCCACTTCAAGTGTCTCTTGTCATCCACCTCAGATCCCTGAGGAACAGCGTTTAGCAGCCTAATAGATGTCCTTGTCCTGGAGAGATGCTGGCCAGGTGCTCCACAGACTCTCTAAGTAGCAGTAGTGTCCTTCTGACCAAAACAAAAGACCTGAGTAGTAGTGGAACAAAGAAAACCACACAGAAATTGGATGACAAGCTGATTACATTTTTTTATTATTGGATCCAGTCAAAAGTTTTAGAACAGTAAGATTTTTGTTTTTAAAAAGAAGTCTCTTCTGCTTACCAAGCCTGCTTTTATCTGATCCAAAGTACAGCTAAACAGTAAAATTCTGAAATATTTCTACTATTTTAAATATTTGAATATTTTTTAAAATGTAATTTATTCCTGTGATTTCAAAGCTGAATTTTTAGCATCATTACTCTACTCACATGATCCTTCAGAAATCATTCTAATATTCTGATTTGCTGTTCAAAAAACATTTATTATTATTATGCTGAAAACAGCTGAGTAGAATTTTTCAGGTTTATTTGATGAATAGAAAGTTGTGAAAAATAGCATTTATCTGAAATAGAAATCTTTTGTAACATTACATATTATATTTCACTTATTGTGAGGAAAATCAACTGAAATAAGCCTGGCTTATTTGGTAAATTTGTTTTATGAAACACCCCCAGATCTTTGGATATTTTTATTTATCCTTAATGTACTCAACTGTTTTGAATATTGACAACAATAATAAAAATGTTTCTTGAAAATCAAATCAGCAAATGAGAATGATTTCTGAAGGACCATGTGACACTGAAGACTGGAGTAACGATGCTGAAAATATAGCTTTGATCACCGAAATAAATTACATTTTAAAATATATTCAAATAGAAAGCAGTTATTTTGAATAGTAAAAATATTTCACAATATCACTGCTTTTGCTGTATTTTGGATCAAATAAATACACGCTTGGTGAGCTGAAGAGACTTCTTAAAAAAAAAAAAAAATCTTACTGTTCAAAAACTTTTGACTGGTAGTGTACGCTCTATGGGGGAAATGAGTTATTAAATATTAGGAATTCACGTGTACGTTTTTGCCAGATACCAATTTTTGTATTTTAAGAAAAAGAAATCAATACTAAAAAGAACTGTTACACAAAAACTCTACCGAAGTCTATTTCAATTAACATTAAACATTAAACATTAAACAACATTAAACAATGTTCCTTTGAACTTTCTATTCATCAAAGAATCCTGAAAAAAATTAACAAGGTTTCCACAAAAATACCCAAGCAGACCATAATTTTTAACATTGATAACAAGAAATGTTTTGTTTTTGTTTTTTTGAGGACCAAAGCAACATATGATTTCATAATGATTTCTAAAGACAGCTTTTAAAAATTCAGCTTTTAATCACAGGAGAAAATTATTTTTAAAACAAAAAAACTTATTTTTAACTGTAATAATATTTTACAGTATTACTGTTTTCTCAGTGTTTTTAACCAAATAAATGCAGCCTCAGTGAGCATAAAATACTTCTTTTGAATGGTAGTGTATCATGTATAAGTGTACTATTATATAAGCTGATACTGTTTTTGAAAGGTTTATATATCAAAAAAATGACGAGTTATTTCTCATGTCAGAAAATGTAAAAAAAAACACTTTATATATTTTTTTTTATTATGCTACATTCAAAAAAGATATTGATACGCCAGTTGATAAATACTTGTGCATCTAAACAACCTATTAATAGTATCTGCTATTTTCTTTTTCATTGCTACAAGTTCCAACACATTCAAGAAATCTGAAAAGTATCAACAAAAAGTCACTGTCACTGTGTTCAATTACAGGGCACACTTTTAAAAACAGCTGGACCACTAGAGAGTAAACACTGTCAATCAGTCACTCCACAGCGCTGAGGTCCTTCCCCAGGCCAAAACAAACAATTCATCAACGTGAGGCCATTTTCCTGTCATGGACAATCAGTTTTTCTTTTTTATACAGAGGTTCACAAGCCCCCAGACATATCCAAGCATACCTCACTGGTGATAAATATGAATGTTTACCGGACAAATACATAATCATCATCACACCCTTCAGCAAATCCGGGTAAATTTAGTCCGAAATCAAATACGAAACAGTCAAGGCGATCACTTCCATGTTTTCTGAATGAAACATCCTGGATGTTTGAAAAAAGAAAAGAAAAAACTGCTGACAGTGAAGAAAGCAAAGTTCCCTTGGCTATGCTGTAATCACAACCAACCGGCCAGTGCAAGAATGAGGAAATTCAAGAATAAAAGGGCACCACAAACACCAAGCTCTCTTTACCTCATACATAATCCATGCCAAGTCAAACACAATGGGGGACTGGCTTTTTTTACCCAGTTTTTCATAAAACCACAGCAGCAAATTTTTGGCTCTGATGATAATGCCATTTTGATCCCTAAAGACAAAACTAAAACCATTTAAAACATTCCGAGCTCACACAAGTAAATAACATTTCTTGTTCTCCTAGCAGGAGCTTGCCAATGAAATCAAGACCCTTTCTGGCAAGGAGATCAGCTTCTTACGAACGATATATCCGTAAGGCAACTGACCAGTCAATCAAGAAAGAATGTTTCCAATGGTTTGAAACCATTCCAAAGTTTAATTTAAACTGACAGCGAATCTTTTTCCACAATCACCAGAAAGCATATAACAGTTACCGAATGCAACTCATGGCAAAGGACCAGAACTGATGCTGGGTGCCACGCAGACTCCGAGCCAAGCTAAATGACTTCGAAATTTGCCGTTTCATCCTCTAAGCTCCTGGTGTGACCGTTGAGGAAAGCCCCAACAGTCTTACCCACCTCAAATGACCGCATTTCAAACCAGCGCTGGGCTTGGATGATTTTCTGTTGCAAATGGAAGTGAGAACAAGTGAAATATACATGGGCGGTTGTCACAAATAAAATCCAGACATAAAAATGATGCAACAGGGCAGTTTATTACACCAAGCAGAGAACTTCCTTTTTTCTTTCTTTATACATACGCTAGACTTAGACCACAATAATGATGGCAACCCTGCACGAAGGTGAGAAAAACATGCGCCATCCAGCCTAGGTAGACAGCAACAAGAAGCCTCTCTTTATTGGCTTACCTTTGCTCAAGTAAAAGGCAGGAAGCAAGAGCAGCAGGATGAGACAGCTACACGCCGTCTTGTTTCTCCTCAGACAGGTCACCCGAAGCCCCTCCGCTCTTCTCTTCTAACCCCTTTGCTTTCTCTGAGCGTCTTGCCTGCATAATGGGTATTAGGGCAGGAGAGACGCCCCGGGGGAACGGTTCTTTCACGCACACACACGCCTACCTGTTTATCAAGGCACACACACCTTTCATTGTCCCAAGCGGACAGACTTTATTGTGTCATTATACACAACAGAAAAGGGCTACACTCCAAGTCTACGTCGCATATGCTTTAGCAAAAAAAAAAAAGAATAGACAGAGAAATTGGTCTGTGTAATGTTAAATAAAATCTCCTTCCCCTGGAGCACGATAGGGGCTGCATTGTGCTGGAGGTGATTCATGCTTTCATCATTCAAGGTGATGCTGGGATTGTTTTTCCTCCACACACTCGAGATCTTTTTCAAACCAAGGAACTGTTAAATTTTTTTGTCTATGTGCAGCACAGTACCTTTCAAAAAGCAATACAAAAAGCACAAAAGAATTCAAAAATATATGCCTCAAACAAAGCTATATTGTCAATGACACAATGACCTGACAAAATTTTTTGGTTCAATTCATTTATTCTAATACACAAATACAGTTAAGTCAAAAGTTGCAGAATCTGCAAAATGTTAATTATTTTAGCAAAATAAGAGGGATTATACAAAATGCATGTTATTATTTGTTTAGTACTGATCTGAATAAGATATTTCACATGAAAGATGTTTACATATAGTCCACAAGAAAAAATAATAGTTGAATTTATAAAAACGACCCTGTTCAAAAGTTTACATACACTTGATGCTTAATACTATGTTGTTACCCGAATGATCGACAGCCTTTTTTTTTTTTTTTTTTTTTTTTCAGTTTGTCCTGAACAGTTAAACTGCCTGCTGTTCTTCAGAAAAATCCTTCAGGTCCCATAAATTCTTTGGTTTTTCTGCATTTTTGTACTTTGAACACTTTCCAACAATGACTGTATGATTTTGAGATCCATCTTTTCACAATAAGGACAACTGAGGCACTCATATGCAACTTTTACAGAAGGTTCAAACGCTCACTGATGCTCCAGAAGGAAATATAGTGCATTAATAACCAGAGGGTAAAAACTTTTTGAATTTGAAGATCAGGGTAAATTTGACTTATTTTGTCTTGTGGTAAACATATAAGTATCTCATGTAGCTTCTGAAGGGCAGTAGTACTCAATGAAAACAATATAATATTTAGGCAAAATAAGAAAAATGTAAGCATCTTTATACTGTTCAAATGTTTACACCCCTGGCTCTTAATACATTGTGTTTCCTTCTGAATCATCAGTGAGCGTTTGAGTCCCTCAGTTGTCCTCAGTGTGAAAAGGTTGAATTTTTTTGGATCTGAAGGATTTTTTAGAGGAACAGCGGCCAGTTTAACTGTTCAGGAAAAACAAGGGACTATCAATAAACAAAAAAACACAGCTGTGGATCATGCAGGTAACAACACAGTATTAAGTATCAAAATTCAACTTTATTCAACTATTATTTTCTCTTGTGGACTATATGTAAACATCTCATGTGAAATCTCTTATTCAGGTCAGTACTAAATAAAAAATAACATGCATTTTGTATGATCGCTCTTATTTTAAAATAATTAACATTTTGCAGATTCTGCAAGATGTAAACTTTTCACTTAAACTGTACATTTCATACATGCAATATATTCCGATTTTTTTAAAGAAATTCAAAAAATCCATGTTTACACTCATATGTATTCATGTTTTGAAGAAAATATGTCATCACTTTTTACTTTTTTGATGGTGACAACACACTAAATTTAACCAATTATTTTCCTTTCATCCAGTCCGAAACAGTTTGAGGGAGATACACTGATGCCCATGTTGACAGCAGGTGTAAACAGGGATTTAGAAGGATCACTCATGCTTCACACAAACCAGCAACCCCTTGTGTTAGCACACCGGACTCTCTGCCATTAGGCGAGCACCAGCCTCACATGAGAAGCCCAAGCTTTATCGGGTCAAACTGGGAGCGATGCACAAAAGACTGTGCAGTGAACTGTAAAAGGCCAGCCACACTTTAATCGCTGCAGCCACTGGCATGATGATGCCCTCACACATGCTAACAATCATGCCATCTCTAATTTCATTGGTGGACATCAGCTGGACAGGTGGCCAGTCAACCAGTCGTTGGCTTCACTGTCAAAACGGCGGCAGTTCAGGTCCACTGGAAAGCCCCCAAATAAACAGTCTGCCACCACCTCCACCCCTCGCCAAAAAAAGGAAGAGAGAAAAAAAAAACCCGCCAGGGGATGTCTGTCACCTAGTTAGCTGTATACAAAGATGACGAAAGGTACCAGAGACTCTGTCTATTTATGTATACATTTCATCAAAAGAAAAAAATATGCCACTGTATAGCGCATGTATAGCGTTTCATTCTGAAACGTAAGCGACCGGAGCTTTGGTGGTAATGATTTCACAAAATGTCAAGAGCTACAAAACGATTAATCGATTCAAAATTAATCATTTTACAGCTCTAAAAATGTCTTAAATATACCTAAATAAAATCACATCAACATCCTTATTACGATTACAGCATTAGAACAAAAACAATAATGATAAAAGAATAATTTAATACATTAATAAAAATGATTTAAATAAGCAGAAGAACTGGTTGACTACAAGAGAATTCAAAAACCAAGTGTGTTTTCTCCCCCAGCAGTGTCAGAATTGAAAAACATAATAATGACTGTTTTCAAACAAGTTTCCCAAACACTCCCCCATCTGTCGTTCAAATACACAACATTGGTTGAGCCAACAGTGTTGTCTAAGGCTACAAAACAAACAGAGCAATGTTTTGAAAACAACACACCGTTTATACTTTTTTAGGTCAATCAACATGACAATGGTTTAAGAGGTGTTCATACCAAAGATGAAAAAGATTTACGATGAACAGAAATGTTTTAATACTTGTTCCAATTCTATGACAACAGAAAAGTGGAACAATATCATTGTCACTATTAAAACTGACAGTTTATCAGTGTGCCAAATCTGCAATTTTTACACAAAACTGGGCTACTTTTTACTGTTGCCACAGGTTGTTTAAGTCCCATTTTCCCCTGAAACACAAATGGGCTAGATTTGGTCTGATTGGGCTCATTTTGAGTACCAACTGGACGTTTTATTACACAGACCTGGCAACCCTGATTGTTACAGTTATCAATCTTGGTCTTTAAATGGTTGATTTTACCAATTTAACTGGGATAGGAGAAAAAAAAAAATAATTTTAATGAATCGTTTAAAAAGACTCACAAACTGAACATGTACCGGAGTGAATCCGAATCTTTTACTGAATCAGTCAGAGCAGTTAAATCACTTACTGTACTACAAGTTACTTAAGTGATGTACATCTCAAAAGCGAAATAACTTGTGTGTACGTAGGGTTTCTGAAACTTAAATACGCTTTATTACTGACTTCATATGTCACCGCGTAGTTAACTATTTGTGATAATATTTAATTAAACTCTATAACTAAACATTTTCGTATATTGTTATTCTATTTAATAATTTAGGGGTGGACGGGATCTCCTTCGCTACAGACACGCTATTCTGTAGGAAACAGTGGCATAATCACACATTGTTCAGCATTGCCTAAGAGTGGCACAAGCAAAACACTGCCGTGCGAGAAATTTGTTCGCAAAAGGCTCCGATTCCTAAACGTTTCCACGCTTCCTTTTCCAGTCGGGGAGCTTAATGTCCTTAGTTGCACTTGCCATTAAATAATCATTCGTCTGGACCGAGTGAGCGACAGCAGAGCCAGCGGCTGTGTTTGGTAAACAACACTTCACAATCGAGCACATTTCCCTGCATACAATCAATAAAACACATCTGACCACAGACAGAGCAACAAAAGCACACGTTCAGACGGGAGGTGTTTTCCACTCCAATCCCAAACGAAACCAAGGCTGAAACAAAGCCACTGTACTGCATTACTATAACCATACAATGTGCCTCTTCACCATGTGTACTGGGGACAATCCGTTAATGGGGGTTTCCCTGTACAGCGATGTTGTTTATTTGGTGTTTTCAAAAAATTCCAATTGTATTTTGGGATGTCGTGCGGTTAGAAAGTCAATACAAAACGGTCTGGCTGGCCCTCAACTCCCCATGCAGGCACACCGCGATGGGCTCAATGCAACAACCCCACAACACACGCGCACTACATTCAAAATACAAAATCACACAGTCTGCGTGCTCTTATGTAGAGGCTGAGCACAGAAATGTACAGTATACAGTCAGCACACGTGCATGATGGAAAAGAAACCCGCCATCTTTTCATTAAACCCGTTAATATGTATGAAAGTGTGTAAAAGCAGCTGAACTCCTGCAGCAGTGCTGAATCTCAGACTTACCCTGTCACAACAGGCGCCATCTTCCACAAACTCTCACCAAAACTCCAAGACTCGCGAGATCCTCTCTCCCAGACCCTACCAGCCGCCGAGACAACAGAAGCAGACTGGAGACTGAAGGAGAGAGGGAGAGAGAGAAAGGGGGCGGGTGACGAGGACAGAGGAAGGGGGGCAGGGTGACTGAAAGAAAAGGGCAGACACCACAACAACAGGCGTGGGAAACTCTGCTGATCGCGCGAGACGAGGAAAACTCTCACCATACAGCTGAGTGAGCGAGGCTCGTGGCATCGCGAGAGTGGTGCGAAGCGCCGCGGATGGATGTTGTACAGTGCTGAAACACTGTTTACCCGCTCATAAATAACCTCTACATGCGGAATTGGCAACATATTTTGACATTGAAGCTTGAGATTTCCCAGGCTCCCGTCTGATAAGGTTTGCTCACATGATAGTTGTGTAATTATGGAGCTTGTTATCAAACCTTTAAAATGACAGCAGTGTGCAGAAATGCAGTCACAAACCTAATATATATTCTAAACAAACAAGCACTACATACCAGAAACCATAACATGTCAAAGGTGACTTATGTGTTTATCCAAAAATTAAAATTCTCATAATATATTTTTATGCAGAACTTAACTAGCAGAATGTCCATGCTGCTCCTTTACATAGGCTACAGTGAAAGTAAATGGCGACCATGGATGTACAGCTTAAATTTCACTATTCCTCACACAAAAAGTGTGTTCGACTTCAACTGATCTACGTGGTTTGCTGATTGCAGTTGGTGGACGAGTTGAAAACGGAGCCATCAAGTTGGACATCCTTTGCTTCCCGTAATGATGCTTGTGCAGTGATTGCTTTCTTTATCACAGACAAAGTGTATTAGATGTAATATGACCCTGGACCACAAAACCAGTCATAAGGGTCAATTTCTTGAAATTGAGATTTATACATCATCTGAAAGCTGAAAGCTTTCCATTGATGTATGGTTTGTTAGGATAGGAAAATATTTGGATTAGGACAACTATTTGAAAATCTGAAATCTGAGGGTGCAAAAATATTGAGAAAATTGCCTTTGAAGTTGTCCAAATGAAGTGCTTAGCAGTGCATATTACTAATCAAAAATTAAGTTTTGATATATTTACGGTAGGAAATTTACAAAATATTTTAATGGAACATGTTCTTTATTTAATATCCTAATGATTTTGACATAAAAGAAAAAATGTATCATTTAGACCCATACACTGTGTTTTTGGCAAATATACCAGATCTCCTTAAGACTGGTTTTGTGGTCCAGGGTCACATATGTATTCTAAACAAATAAGCACTACAAACCAGAAACCTTTACATTTCAACTGTGACTTCTGTGTTTACCCAAAAATTGAAATTCTCAAAATTTCTTCAAAATGTCTTTCTTTCATGACATAACTAACAAAATGTCCATGCTGCTTTTTTACATACAGTGAAAGTAAATAATAACCATAGATGTAAAGCAGGATTTCATGTGATTAACAGCTTAAATTTGTGTATTCCTCACACAAATAGTGTGTTCAACTTCGACTGATCGACGAGATTTGCTGCTTGCAGTTGGTGGACGATTTGGACATCTTCTGCTTCCCGTAATGATGTTTGTGCAGTTCTTACTTTCTTTATCACAGACAAAATGTATTAGATGCACCACAAGTCCAGTCATTAGGGTCAGTTTCTCGAAATTGAGATTTATCCATCACCTGAAAGCTGAATAAATAAGATTTCCGTTAATGTGTGGTTTGTTAGGATAGAACAATATTTGGCCAAGATACAGCTATTTGAATATCTGAAATTTAAGGTTAAAAAAATCGAAATATTGAGAAAATCACCTTTAAAATTGTCCAAATGAAGTCCTTAGCAATGCATATTACTAATCAAAAATTAAGATTAAGATATTTATGGTTGGAAATTTACAAAATATCTTCATGGAACATGATCTTTACTTGACATGCAAGAAAAATTGATAATTTTGACCCATGCACTGTATTGTTGGCTATTGCTACAAATATATTGGTGCTACTTTTGACTGGTTTTGTGGTCCAGGGTGACATATTTCTCAGATAAACAAACCAGAGACACTTTTCATTCAGTAGTTTATCTTAATATAGTGCCTGTATGTGCAAGTAGAACATCTAAGATAAGCCTGTATTATTTAAAAACCATTAGTGTGGGATTTCTATTTTTATCATTTGATAAACCTGACACAATATAACATTAGAATTACATGGAAGGAGTTCATCCTGTCATCAGTGAGTCTGACTAATTGTGAAAAAGCTTGTGCAGCCACTCTGGAGAGACTGTTGTGTAGAATGAGTCGACTGTTTTCAAATCGCTTGTGTTGTACTTTGATGGCATACACCACAATGATGTATGATCACATCATTTCTAGTGGGATGAAATTTCTGACTTGCACTGCTTTGAGTTATACACCAGTCGGTCTGCACAGGAAGTCAAACACACCTAAAGCTATCTTGTGCTTTATGACAAACCATATGAACCAACTCAATTTCATGAGAAAACATAAACATTTTAATGAGGTATTAACAATTTTGTGGAAAATTCATAATCGTATATAAATGTAAGCATGAACCTCATCCCTAAACTGTCAATAGGGCATAAGCAGATTATATGAAAACACCAATTTGCCAAAACATAAAAAAAAATGTGCATTGCCATGATTCTATAAAGCTTTTTTCCCCTTTTGTGTGCTGTTTGAAGCTTGACAGCCTGATTTTCCATCATCTTTCATTGTATGGAAGAGATAGCTCCTCAAACATTCTTCTAATGACAGAAATCTGAGTGAACTACTTTAAAATACTGTTATTTTTCAAGCATCCCATGGCTTTTTTTATAGTCCTGCTGTTCTAAAGCTAGACTGTGAATTCCATTTTATCACCCGATTATTTCATGATCTCGAAACACACTTGACAGCTCAACTGATGCCTTTTGTGCGGCTTGGCTGTGAGCTGAGTGAACTGTTCAGGAATATTAAATAGCAGACTCTTCAGATTCAAAAATCTCACACCTGACCTCAAACTGACTTTAATCCACAGTTTTCCAATCCTTTGGATGTATTATTGATTTTTATTTGTGCTTCATAATCTTTCTGACAAGAGACTAAGTGAGAATGGAGGAGGACTGAAAGGAAAAAGAGCACGATAAAGACAGAAAATGTGAGAAGCAAGATAGTGGAAAAGAGTGACACGAGTACTAGGACGGATAGGTCACAGCAGAGAGAAAGAGATTGAGGATTAAAAAAAAAAAAAAACAGGTTTCACACAATCTGGCACTGAGCCTTCAGCCAAAGGATTCGGGGGAGGAAGCCTCATGCACCAAAGCCATTTTCCATTCCTTTCCCCGTCTTTTTTTTTACGATCTGAGAAAGTAACCTCCAGTTACTCTTAGAGTTTTATAAAAACTGTAAAGTTTCCGAAATCTTTTACAGATGAAACCAGTAAATGACTGCAGAAGTGCAAGTGTTTGAGGGCCTCACAACCATTGTAACAAAAGCCTCAAGATATGTGAAATTATGATAGGGAGTGAGGGTTTCCAAGTTTAACTATTGGTTTTAAACTTTGACCCCAAAGTGTTATAAAACTAATAACATGTTTTATGGATACACACAAATATGATTTAACGTTTCCTTTAGGAATCCCCATAACTCTTTCCTCTTCCTGTACACACCATAGGTTGTCCAGCGTGCCTGAGAGTTTGTTGGAAAAGCGTTTGAGACTTTGCCAAAGTTTGCCCTAAGTAACAACTATTATTTTTATTGCTATTAAAACATCATTCATTTTAAGGTGTTTGCATAGCCAACATGTAACCATCTCTTTTCTATTCTCTCTCTCACCCCGAATGGTGTTGGTTCAGAGTTTCACTCCTTGAGTACAGTACTTTTTTTCTACCTTCTCTTTCCCTCTCTTTTTCCTTCCTCTCCAATATTGTTCTCTCATCTGTCTTGCAGGTCCCAAGTGATTATTTTCAATGAAAGAGACCCATCTCAGGAGCTCAATGAAGCAGACAGCATGTGCCGCCAATTCAAGCAATCACGACTGAACCACAAGTGTGCCGCCCATAAATCCAGTGTTGATGACTGCCTGCGTATTTTGCCAAGAGAAAGACCGGTCTCCAAAGGCAAGTCCCACTCCAGCCCCCAACCAGATGATACCTTTTAACCACAGACCTGTATAGTGTGTGGATTAGGGCTTGGGCCTTACGGATTTTCAATATTCATACTCATCATAGTGGAAACAGCCGTCTGAGCAGTCACTGAGGACGGAGAAACTTGATAGGAGAGATAAATTCAGCCTTGCCAATGTGCGTAATGTGGAGAGTCACATTTTTAATGCATGGAAGCATATCGTTTACACACCAAAGTTAGATTTTCCTTCCTTTTTGTGGATTATTTAAATTGTGATGCTATCTGAGAGTCTCATTTCCCTCTCACACACACACACCATGTTAAAAAATCGTCATTATTTCAAAAGCAAGTGTGCTTTGGGATCAGATAATATTTCTGTATCTGATAATGAATGCCAACGGGCATCACAAGACACCACTGACATTTCGCAGGGCTGGACTGACCTGTAGTTCAAGCAGTCAGCTGTGTGAGTGCGTTCGCCTCGGGGGGCACACACACATACATGGACCACAAAACACTAGGGAAAAACCCACAAGAAATAGGCAGTTTGACTAATGGAGAGTCGTCTTCAAAAGACCCAGGCATCGTTGGTCTTCACAGACAGCCGTGGTCCAAATCAGTGCCTCTTTCTTGTGAGAGCAGGATGGAAAATTCATTGTAGTAGGTCCGAGAACAGCTTAAAAACAGTTTAAAGAGTCTCGAGTGAAATTAAAAGATGAGTTTAAGGCTCTAGGCTTTCCCCCGGTGCACATCCATGAATGTATTTTTTTAATATTACCTCTTTTAGTGGGAGTACATGAGCTAAGATGACGGCATCTGAGGAGAATTTCACACGCACACAAATCATTATCCTATTTCATTGGTGCTCGACGTTTCAAAATGTCTCGTGAAACCCAAAAGTTAATAAAGTGACAAGTATTAATGCCTATAATTTCAAGCGCCTGGTTTTCCAATTTGCTTATAGAGGGTAAATGGCGGTTGGGGTGGCAAATATATTTTACAGTGTGAGGAAAATTGTTGATTAAAGTTAATGACTGGATCTCAGTGAGTTCAGCCTTAGCGCTGATGTACAAACCAGTGACTGTGCTGGGAAATTGAGCATATTGAGATACTCCTCAAAATAATGAGGCAAAAAGGGGAGAGACAAGGCAATGTGCTATTTCACAAGAATATATTTTGATAAAGAAGGAATCTGTAAGCACACAGGATTAGAAAAAAAGTAATGACTTAGTAAACAGGCTATTTAGTTCACAACAGAAAATAATAGTTGAATTTATATGCTTGTTTCTTAATACTGTGTTGTTACTTGAATGATCCACAGCTGTATTTTCTTAGTTTAGTGATAGTTGTTCATGAGTTCCTTGTTTGTCCTGAACAGTTAAACTGTCTGCTGTTCTTCAGAAAAATCCTTCAGGTCCCTCAAATTCTTTGGTTTTTCAGCATTTGTGTTTATTTGAACCTTTTTCAACAATTACTGCATGATTTTGAGATCCATTTTTCACACTGACGACAACTGAGGGACTCATGCAACATCAACAAATTACAGAAGGTTGAAATGCTCATTAATGCTTCAGAAGGAAACACAATGCATTAAAAGCTGGATCTTTTGAATTTGAAGATCAAGGTAAATTTAACGTATTTTCTCTTCTGGGAAACATGCAAGAACTTATGTAGTTTTTCTGAAGGGCAGTACTAAATGAAAAAATATGATATTTAGGCAAAAAAATAAAAAGGTACACATCTTTAGTCTGTTCAAAAGTTTACACCCCTGGCTCTTAATGTATTGTTTTAACTTCTGGAGCATCAGTGAGCGTTTTAACCTTCTGTAATAGTTGCATATGAAGTGTTGCAGTGTGAAAAAATGAATCTCAAAATCATACAGTCATTGTTGGAAAGGGTTCAAATACACCAAAATACTGAAAAACCAAAGAATTTGTTGGAACTGTAGGATTCTTCTGAAGAACAGCGGCCAGTTTAACTGTTCAGGACAAACAAGGAACTCATGAACAACTATCACTAAACAAACAAAAACTAAAAAGCCTGTTTACTAAGTCTTTACTTTTTTTCTTCTAAAAAAACAGCTGTGGATCATTGAGGTAACAACACAGTATTAAGAAACAAGTGTATGTAAACTTTTGAATGTGGTCATTTTTATAAATTCAACTATTATTTCCTGTTGTGGACTAAAATGCCTGTTTAGTCTTTACTTTTTTTTTCTAAAAACACAGCTTTGGATCATTCAGGTAATAACACAGTAAGAAACAAGCATATGTAAACTTTTGGGGTAACTTTTATGAATTCAACAATTATTTTCTCTTGTGGACTATAGTAAATGTCTTTTATGTGAAGCATCTCACTTAGGTCAATACTAAATAAAATAAAAAATAACATGCATTTTGTAGGATCCCTCTTATTTTGGTAAAATAATTAACATTTTGCAGATTCTGAAAGGTGTATGTAAACTTGTGACCTCAACTGTGTTACAGCAGAAAGCCAGAAATTCTCTATAAAAATATAGCAATGTTTCAGGTATTATTTTTTTCTGTTTTTCACTGTGAAGTATATGGTAACTCATAGATTTTGCTTGCGAAAGCACAAATTGGACAGCATTTTACTATACAATTACATACATTATTCTGAAATGTTAAACCATTTACAGTGTTTTACTATATATATTAAGGTCACTTACAGTTTAACAAATTCTACTGTAGTATCTTTACAACTTTCTTCTGTAAGTTTTACAAACATTTTTAAAGTGTAGTTGGACATGTTTAGCCTGCGTTGAGTATGACAAGAACTGCAAATTGGCTAACCTGAAAATGTCATGACATTTTAGTCTTTATCTGCAACGTGCCTGAATTGTTTTTTTCTAGTGGATTAATGTTCTTGCACTTGTCCTTAACTTTAAATTATCTGTAATACTATTCCAATTTGGACGAAGAAGCCATTAGCTTTCATAAAAGGACCTTGTCAGTTGTATTATTGCGGCCATGAAGACTTCACTGATAATACTGTTTTGAAGCTTGATGGGAGGGCATCCAGCATTGCTACTGAATTACATACTTTGATGGTGATTATCTTAATCGAAAACTTTATTAACAGCAAATTCGGACAGTCAAGAAAATCCAAGATGCATATTGTTGCAGGAAATCTCATTTCTCCTCTACCTTTGTTTGGAATTAGAATGAGTTTCTACCATTATATGGCTCTAAATGACCGATGAATTTCAGATTTCATTATAGTATACTAGAGATATAGTCTTTCTTTATAATTGTGACGCTGACATTGAGATTCATTATTCCAAGGATCATAAAGGAACTGAATGCGAACATGTGGTGACTTGTACATTGATGTTCACTCTGGGTAACGTCATGCTCTAAAAAATACAAGCATGTGCAGGAATAATACAGTCTAACATTTAGATGTTTTCAGTCTCATTTATTTATTTCTGAAAACCACAGCGAATGGAATTGTGTTTGTCATCAGGATGCGGTTGGAACATCAGGGCTTAATATGCAGTATTGTGGTCAGTGCAGCTCAAATCTGTGTATTTGCATGGTTACTGTGTCAGTTAGTTGAGAAATGTAAGCCAGTGAGTTAAACGATGTATCAGAACTGGCCTGTTTTTGCATCTTGGAGATGCAGTGTCTCAGCATGTCTTGTTAAAACCTGCGCAGACGTCTCAAATCTCTTTCTGCTTTGCACAGAAGTAACAATGTGGCACGAACATATAACTGTGCACTGCAAGCTGGATTCTGTCCTGTTCCAGTAATTAAAACAGGCTCACACAGGCCTCTTGTCATCTGTTTAACTGTGCAACAAGGCCAGTGTCATATCAAGCTGTGAAGCACACTAATGCCTTTAACAGCACACTGACAGCATAATCATAGAGTCTACATGGAGATGAAACCCAGCATTTATGATACTTCATTAAAAATATGCACTCAGCTATTATCCCATTCATAAAAGCCCATCTGTCTTGCTTTAAATGGAAAACATACGTTAAAAAATGCAAGTTTAAAGTGTAAAAGTCTGTTCTTGAAGTCACTGTCTGATCTATAATTTAATCCAAAAAAGTTAATGAAAAAATCAATCTACAAGCCTCAAAAAATATGTAACTGAAGTTTTGCTTTATTTTTAATTAAATTAATAGATGCAGTAAAATTACACATAAAAGTGACAGTAAAGACTTACACTGTTAAAAAAGATTAGCTTTTACAAAATTAGTTTGAAGTCAGCCAAGCCCGAAATTATTCATACCCCTGGCAAATTCTGACTGGAAACGACACAGGCTTTTCCCAAAAGATAATAAGACGATGTACATCTTTTATTTACATTTGAACAAAAAGTGGCATGTCCAAAATTATTCATACCCTTCTCAATAATCAATAAAAAAGCCTTTATTGGCTATTACAGCAATCAAACGCTTCCTATAATTGCTAACTAGCTTTTTGCATGTCTCCACTGGTATTTTTGCCCATTCATCTTTAGCGATGAGCTCCAACTCTTTCAGGTTGGAGGGTCTCCTTGCCATCACCCTGATCTTTAGCTCTCTCCACAGATGTCCACTGGTGCCCAAGGCCAAGTTTCTCTGCAGACGGCCTGATGTTGTTGTTGAGAATTTTGATGTATTGCTCCTTTTTCATGGTACTGTTTACTGTGATTAGGTTCCCTGGTCCACCGGCTAAAAAACACCCCCAAAACATTAGGTTCCCACCACCATGTTTGACAGTGGGAATGGAAGGCTACATCATTGTGGCCAAACAGTTCAATTTTTGTTTCATCTGACCATAAAGCAGAAGACCTGAAGTCTTCTTTTTTGTCCAGATGAGCATTTGCAAAGGCCAAGGCTTTTGTGTGCCTTACCTGGAGAAGTGGTGTCCTCCTTGATCTGCGTCCATGGACTTTGGACTTGCATCCAATACTTTGCACTGTAGCCACTGGAACTTCAAAACATTTAGATATGGTCTTATAGCTCTTTCCTGACTTGTGAGCAGCCACAATGCACAGCCGCTGGTGAGCTCCTTTGTCTTAGCCATGACTGTCCACAAACCAACAGCAGAGAGCTTCTGTTTTTCACCTGTTGAGTTGATTAAAACAGCTGTTCCCAATGAATCAGGGTAATTAGGATGCTTTAGAACAGCGTGGACTATTTGGAATGGTATAGAACTTTGGATTTTCCCATAGACTGTGACAGTTTGCAAAGGGTATGAATAATTTTGGACATGCCACTTTTTGTTCAAATGTAAATAAAAGCTGAGAAATATTTTTTTTTCCATAATGATGCCTCTTGTACATCGTCTTATTATCTTTTGGGAGAAGCCTGTGTCATTTCCGGTCAAAAAAACCTTGCTGGTTGATTAAAAAGTAACATTTTAAAGTAAGATTTTGCAAATTGTACATTATTTTTTTATTTAGTACTGACCTGAATAAGATATTTCACATAAAAGACATTTACATATAGACAGTTAAACTGCCTACTGTTCTTCAGAAAAATACTTCAGGTCCCACAAATTCTTTTCAACAATATGATTTTGAGATCCATCATTTAACACTGAGGACAACTGAGGGAATCATATGCAACTATTACAGAAGGTTCAAACGCTTACTGATGCTTCAGAAAGAAACACAATGCATTAAGAGCCGGGGTGAAAACTTTTTGAATTTGAAGATCAGGGTAAATTTGACATATTTTGGCAAGAAACAAGTAAGTATCTTCTGTAGTGTCTGAAGGGCAGTACTAAATGAAAAAAAAAAAGATATATAGGCAAAATAAGAAAAAATTACACATCCCCATTCTGTTCAAAAGTTTACACCCCTAGCTCTTAATGCATCATTTCTCTTTCTGAAGCATCAGTGCGCGTTTGAACCTTCTGTAATAGTTGAATATGATCTTAAAAACATGTAGTCATTGTTGGAAAGCGTTCAAATACACAAAAATGCTGAAAAACCAAAGATTTTGAGGGGCCTGAAGGATTTTTCTAAAGAACAGCGGGCAGTTTAACTGTTGAAGGGACTCATGAACAACTATCACTAAACCAAAAAGACACATCTGTGGATCATTCAAGTAACAACACAGTATTAAGAATCAAGTGTAAGTAAACTAAAATATCTTATTTAGGTTAGTACTAAATAAAAAAAATAACATGCATTTTGAATGATCCCTCTTATTTTGCTAAAATAATTAACATTTTGCAGATTCACTGTAGGTGTATTTAAACTTTTGACTTCAACTGTATATACTAACATTTGCACAATAGCATACTGGCTTGTAAGTCAACACTACACTAGAAACTATGCTAATAAGCTATAAAACACCATTTTTTTAAAGACCAGAGCACAAAAATAATTGTAGATCATAAAATAAGTCATGCCTTGCTTCAGTTTGAAATTTACAGCAGCATGTCTCTTCAGTCTTCATTGTTTCTAGGAATGAGAGAGTTTGCAAAGGCAGCATGAAATTGTTGACAGCAGCAGAATTTCCTCATGGAGGTGGGGTGAGGAACGAGACAGCCAAGAGAACTTGTCAAAACCTTGACCCAGATCTCCCTCACTGAAACGCATATATAACCGACATCTCATTTATAGAAAGACCTACATTCAGTTTACCACATTCTGTAACAATTTGCTTGTCTTCCACATTTGACATGCCATGCATTCACATGTGCCACATATTGCTGTGTTTTTCCCGCAGAAGTCAATGCACTTACGGCACATACTGTGAAGACCTTGACCCTGCTTTTGGACAGGAAGAGCTGTAGTGATTATGATCGCTGACCCTGTCTATAAGCTTTCTGGCTGAAGCTCTGCTGATCCTAAAAGAGCTCCGGAAATGTCTACAGTGGGTACAACACATCCCCTTTGCACTGAGAGATGGAGAGGAAGAGGGGGAGAAGGACAAGAGGAACAGCCAACACAAATGAGAAGTGACGGGAATGGTATATTTTGTGTGGGCCTCTACATTTGTCTGTTGAGTGCTATGCACAATGTTATGCTGTACTGAAAAATTGCAGACAACACAAATCATTCTCATATTAAACATATTTAATGCCTGAAACAGCTAATTTTATATTAAAGAAACATTTTGAAATCATCCCCCAACGAAATTACATTTTTTTGTTTGTTTTTTGAACTGAAAGAAACTGAGTCAAATATTTTTTTAAACTTTTTAAAATGAGACAAATCATGTTGTTTTGTTTAACAATACTTTGTTAATACTGCTTTTGTTTCGTTTTGTTTTGCTCTGTTTTGGTTTTGTTTATTTCATTATTTTACTTTTTTAAGCTAAACAAACTGGATAAAATAATTTTTACAAATCTTTTCAGAGAGAAATTACGCGGTTTTGTTTGTTAACACTACTTTGTTAGTACTACTTTTGTTTGGTTTGGTTGTGCTTTGCTCTGTTTTGTTTTAACACTACGTGTTTATTCCATTATTTTACTTTTTAAGTGAAAGAAACAGGATATTTTTTTTTTTATTCAGAGAGAAATCTTGTTGCTGTGTTTTGTTTGTTAACACTACCTTGTTAATACTACTTAGTTTTGTTTGGTTTGGTTGTGCTTTGCTCTGTTTTGTTTATTTCATTATTTAACTTTTTAAGTGAAAGAAACTGGATAAAATTATTATTATTATTATTATTATTATTATTATTATTATTATTATTGTTTTATTTTAATTCAAAGACAAATTATGTTGTGTTGTGTTGTGTTTTGTTTGTTAACACTACTTTGTTAATACAACTTTTGTTTGGTTTGGTTTTGCTTTGCTCTGTTTTGTTTTAACACTACTTGTTTATTTCATTAATTTACTTTTTAAGTGAAGGAAAATGGATAGAATTATTGAAAAAACTTTTCAGAGAGAAATTATTTTGTTTTGCTTTGTTTATTAACACCACTTTGTTAATACAACTTTTGTTTGTTTTGGTTTGGCTTTGCTTTGCTTTGCTCTATTTTGTTTTAACACTACTGAAAGAAATTGGATAAAAATAAAAAACTTTTCAGAGAGAAATGATATTGTTTTGTTTGTTAACACTAATTTGTTGATACTACTTTTGTTTTGTTTTGTTCGATTTTCTCCTTTTTGTCTGTTTTGTTTTAACACTATCCGTTTATTCCATTATTTTACTTTTTAAGTGAAAGAAACAGGAGAAAATTATTTTTTAAAAAGAGAGAAATCATGTTGTTTTGTTTTGTTTGTTAACACTACTTTGTTAATACTATTTTTGTTTTGTTTGGTTTTGCTTTGCTCAGTTTTGTTTTAACACTACTTGTTTATTCCATTATTTTACTTTATAAATGACAGAAACTGGATACATATATTTTTAATAATGCTACTTTTGTTTTGTTTTGCTTTGCTTTGCTCTGTTTTGCTCTGTTTTGTTTTAATACTACTCATTTATTCCATTATTGTAATATCTTAATTAAATATGATTGCATTATTTTATTTTAATTCTAATTATTAAAACTTTTTTAGAGAACAAATAATTTTGTTTTGTTTTGTTTAGTTTGGCTTTGCTCTGTTTTGTTTTAAGTCAAAGTCAAAGTCAACTTTATTGTCAATTCTGCCACATGTACAGGACATACAGAGAATTGAAATTGCGTTACTCTCAGACACATGGTGCATACAAGTAACACTACTCATTTATTGCATTATTTTACTTTTTAAGTGAAAGAAACTGGATAAAACTATTTTTAAAAAACTTTTCAGAGAGAAATTATGTATGTTGTTTTGTTTGTTAACACTAATTTGTTGATACTACTTTTGTTTTGTTTTGTTTGATTTTTTTTGTCTGTTTTGTTTTAACACTATCCGTTTATTCCATTATTTTACTTTTTAAGTGAAAGAAACAGGAGAAATTTATTTTTTAAAAACTTTTCAGAGAGAAATCATGTTGTTTTGTTTTGTTTGTTAACCCTATGTTAATATTACTTTTGTTTTGTTTGGTTTTGCTTTGCTCAGTTTTGTTTTAACACTACTTGTTTATTCCATTATTTTACTTTTTAAGTGAAAGAAACTGGATCAAATTATTTTATTAATACTACTTTTGTTTTGTTTTGTTTTGCTTTGGTTTTATTTTGTTTGGTTTTGCTTTGCTCAGTTTTGTTTTAACACTACTTGTTTATTCCATTATTTTACTTTTTAAGTGAAAGAAACTGGATCAAATTATTTTATTAATACTACTTTTGTTTTGTTTTGTTTTGCTTTGGTTTTATTTTGTTTGGTTTTGCTTTGCTCAGTTTTGTTTTAACACTACTTGTTTATTCCATTATTTTACTTTTTAAGTGAAAGAAACTGGATCAAAATATTTTATTAATATTACTTTTGTTTTGTTTTGCTTTGCTTTGGTTTTATTTTGTTTGGCTTTGCTTGCTCTGTTTTGTTTTAATACTCATTTGTTCCATTATTTTAATGAAATATTATGACAAGGTTTTAATTCAAATTATTAAAACTTTTTTTAGAGAAAAGAATCATTTGGTTTTGTTTTGTTTGTTAATAGTACTTTGTTAATATAGCTTTTGTTTTGTTTTGTTTTGTTTTGTTTTGTTTTGTTTTGTTTTGTTTTGTTTTGTTTTGTTTTGTTTTGTTTTGTTTTGTTTTGTTTTGTTTGGCTTTGCTCTGTTTTGTTTTTAACACTACTCATTTATTCCATTATTTTACTTTTTAAGTGAAAGCTGGATAAAATTATTATTTTTTAACTTTTCAGAGAGAAATCATGTTGTTTTGTTTCCATTGGTTGGTAATTAATTAATTAATAATTAACTATTTTGTTAATACTACTTTTGTTTTGTATTGTTTTAAACACAACTTGTTTATTCCATTAATAATAACATATTAATGTTTTTAATCTTTAGAGAGAGAAATTATCTTGTGCAAATAAATGAGACACACAGAGAGATCTCTTTATGTCTTAGAATTTTTATAATTCATTTAGTTTTATTTGATATTATCTTTGTTCTCTTTTGTTATTTTATTTGTATAATTAAAATTAAACTATAATAACTTTTTTTTTACACCACTTGCACTATTACTATTTTGTCTTTTATTTTGTCAGTGCTTTTGCAATCCAAATGTGCAGGTTTGGTCATGCCAGTAAAGTAAATTGAAATTGAGAGAGAGAGAGAGAGAGAGAGAGGGATAGAGAGAGGACATGAAGAGAGGTGGGGCTAGAGGGGGAACGTTTTCTCAGACAATGTGACATGGCACACGTTATTAATTCTGGCTGAGTGGACAGCCTGCCCCGCCATCTGCTTAGGTCACCCCCACTCGCTGGGGTCGGCGTCTCAACCCTCATCCCCCCCACCCCACACACACACACCACAACAGACAACGGAACAGCACTGCGTGCCTCTCTGCACACAATACGCCCAACCTGTTTGAAAGGAAGAAGTGATGGAGGGAAGGAGGCGGTTGTCGGGTCGTGGAAAACAATGGCCTGTCAGGTGAACGACCGACACAAGTTAATATACATTACAAAAGGCCATCCAGCCGCCTTTGCATTTGAGCTTGGCGTTGCTGGCCATGCTGTTATATTTCGAGGCACCTCCTCCTTCTCTTTCATGCTCGCACACACACACGCTTCTCTTCGCGTGGCAAGGCGAGTGTGTGGGCGGGGAGGGATGTCAAGGGGAAGGGTGTGTATATGCATGCTCGCGTGTGTGTGTGTGTGTGTCTGTGTGAATATAACTCTCCACATTCATGACATCATCTGTTGTTCTCTCTCTTTCTTAATCACAATGATTTATGATACTGTTTGGGTGTCTATCTCAACCACATTTGAGGTTAATTAAGACTCTACTCTAAATTTTAATGACCCACCCATGTAGGTCAGACTGTCCTTATAAGCCTTTGGCTTGTCATTTCAGGGTGAGAAATTTCAAGGACATACAGGATAAGCTTTATTTATTAAGAACCCAATCCACATCTAAGAGCACACGTGCATGTGGATGCAAATTGATCATTTTGACGCAGAATCATTTTCTATATGCATCAACTATCCACTGCCGAGGCCTGAAAGGTTTTGGGAAAAGCCTTTGTTGTGAGCTTGTTTACAAACCACTTATTTGCTTATTTGATGGAGCGCGTTGATGGGCCACAGAATAATCTCGTTCTAAATCTCTTAATCTTCTCAGCAGCCACGTCTGGGAAGGCAAAATAAACAAAATGGCCAAATCATGCCCAATCGGCACTTCCCCCAAATTCGGGTCTCCTCCGTTCAGACGCTGTTGTTTTCTCCAGAAACACTGTGAACTCTTTGTCTTGATTTGATGTCTTAATCTATTATTGAGATGAATTGTTCACTGATCAGTGTGATGATAATGAATTCTGGGATTTGTTTCAGATCTAAAATATACGAGGACAATAACTCAGTATGACATTAACGAAAAAAATAATCATGTTGGGAATGATTAAGATTATATTCATTATCTTGGCAGATGTTTCTGTACTGAAGTGACTTTTCAGATGAACTTTCCAAATGTACTAGGCCAAGATACAGCTCTGAAATATTGAGCTTGTCATGTGCACTTGTTTGTGTTCATGTGCTTACATTTGACTTGTGTTTCATAGAAACTTCTCGCTACAATTATAAGGCATCAGAACTGGTGGTGTGTGTGTGTGTACATGGTATTCCTTACATTATGAGGACCGAATGTCCTCACAAGTATAGTAATACCTGTAAATTTTGACCTATGGGGACATTTTTTTGGTCCCCATGAGAAAAAACAGCCTATAAATCATATAGAATGAAGTTTTTTCTAAATCTAAAATAGCAGAACATGTTGTGTAAAGGGTAGGTTTGGGTGTAGGGATAGGATAAGGAGATAGAAAATACAATTTGTACTGTATAAAAACCATTATGTCTATGAAATGTCCCCACAAAAACTGGAAAGCAGTGTGTGTGTACCTACTTAACCATGTTTTAGGAACAAATTTGTACCCAAAATTGAGCAAAACCTGACAAAATATTGAAAAACTTCCTTTTGGAGGCATCCTAATTTGTAAAACTAGTATAAAGATCGTTTTTATTAAATAAAATGAAATTTAAATTGTTAAAATGCACAAAAAGGGGTAGTGTTAGGAGTAAGTTTAGAAAACTGTCTGTATATAAATACAACAGAAGTCTATGTGTGTGTGTGGGTGTTTGAGACTCTGTAGTCTGAGTTTTCAAGAACAGATAGCAGGTTGAAAGGTCAAAGGCCAAAAGGTCAAAGACAGCTGGTGGCACAAACAACAGCCGGTAAATCAGCTGAGCAACAAAAAAGGAAGGGAGGAAGACAGAGAGAGATAATCTTCCTAACCTTGAAATTTTATTTGCATTTTATTGAATTATCAAAGCAATAAAGAGAAGTAAGAATAAGTGAAACATTACATAAAGCTTGGCTGTCTAGTACATGGATTACCAACAAGGGGTATGCATTTTAAATTTGATTTGTTAAACCTTTTAAGCTAAAATATTAAATGAGATGATAACAGATTAGTAACAAATAGTAAATCGCAATAGACATCTTTTTTTGTTTGTTTCATCTCTTTTTTAGAAAACAAAAAATAATCTTAGTGTCAGGGTTGAGGTGCTGGACTTACAAGACGGGACACGAGATAACGATATTTAATATAAATCTTCAGGTAGACAAGCAGAACATCCACACACGTAGAACATCAAAACAATATAAAGACCGACAGGGAACTCAAGAAACAGACAGACTTATAAAGGGAGATAATTGAAGAAACACAGGTGATGGGGATGACAGGCTGATGAGGGCGAAACCAATGAAGACAAAATGACAGGGGAAGACAACGGGAGAAACCATGTGAAATAAATAGACAGGACTGTGACATTACGCCCCCCTCCGAAAAGGCGCGTCCTCGCGTCGTAGGAAACAAAAAAAAAAAAAAAAAGGAGAAGAGGGGCGAAAAAACAGAGTCCATGTGGGAGGAGGCTTTGGCGGAGGACGGGCTGACGACTCCAGCGGTCCGAGTGACAGAGGCAGAGCAGGTGGAGGAGCCCGAGGCGGAGACGGAGATCCGGTAGAGTCCGTAGGCGATGGTGGGACGACAACCGACCAAGGCGGAGCCGGAGGGACGTGGAAGCCCGGTGGAGCTGGTGGGCCGACGCTGAAGATGAGGGAGCTGAGAGCCGTGGTGGAGCCGCAGGGTCGGAGTGCCGAGGCGGAGTTCTGGACTCTGAGGCTGGAGGTGGAGATGAGGGATCCTCCAGCCGAGATGCCGATGGAAGCTGGCAGACCTGCGGCGAGCCCACTGCACAGATGGAGGGCTGAGGATGAGCGAGGGGACTGACAGAAGACAGCGGGGAATCTGGAAAGCTGGGCAGAAGCAGCGGAGATTCAGGCATTGACAGAAGAGGGAGGGTGGGTGGGAAATCCAGGCAGATTTCTGTGACGAAGTCTATTAAGTCCCCAGAGTGTTGCTCATGCTCACCCCCAGTGGTGGTGCAGTGGGCAGGGCTCTCTACCGCCCTCTCTTGCTCCACTAAGCACTCCACCGTTGCAGATGTCGTGGCCGGCTCACGCACCTGGTCGGAGGTTATGAGCCCATCGGCGCTCCATACTGCTGTCGCTCCGGGCTCAGGCTCTCCGTCCGCGGTGAATGCGGGCTCACACTCTGCGTGTCGGGGTGATGTTTGGCTGGGCTCTGGGTCTGGAGTGGGGCTGGTGTCATCCTTCGCGGTCAACGAAGCTCTGCTGGACACCAGCACCCACTCGATGTAATCGGCGAGGCTCTCTCGAGGACCCTCCCCGGACAGCTGTGCTTTCGTGGCGATGTTGAGTCCTGCACGGAGAACGTGCACAGGCAGCTGTCCGGGTAATGCGTCTGTGGCGCGAGGTACACAAAGTCTCTCGTTTGGTCCTCGAGAGAGCGGTTCTCCTGCTTCAGGAGGATGATGAGGACGGCAGGGATATCCATAAAGGGAAAAAAAAAACTAAACTCAGAAAAAACGGAAAATAAAGCAGGGAAACACGCCGTGAAACTGTTTGGGTCGGTCTTTCTGTCAGGGTTGACGTGCTGGACTTACGAGACGGGACACGAGATAACAGATAACGATATTTAATATAAATCTACAAGCAGGAACAGGCAGGAACATCCACACACGTAGAACATCAAAACAATATAAAGACCGACAGGGAACTCAAGAAACAGACAGACTTATAAAGGGAGATAATTGAAGAAACACAGGTGATGGGGATGACAGGCTGATGAGGGCGAAACCAATGAAGACAAAATGACAGGGGAAGACAATGGGAGAAACCATGTGAAATAAATAGACAGGACTGTGACACTTAGCTTCAGTAAGATTTTTTTGAAAGTTATTAAATAACTCTCTCATGCTCACCAGGGAATATTTAATAAAAGTCTCAGGTGTCCCCAGAATGTGTCTGTGAAGTTTTAGCTCAAAACACCCCACAGATCATTTATTATTAGGGGTGTAACGATGTCAAAATCTCACTACATGATAATATCATGATGTGAAGTCTACAATACTTAACAATTTTGTATATATTAAAGTTAAATTATTCTATCTAATGCACTTTGAGAGTTCAAAATTAATAAATCAAAATTAATAGCTCCAACCCACTTTGAGAGTTCAAAATTAATAGCTCCAACTAAGAAATCTTAAGTCAGAAAAAGACAGTGAATTGACTTGTACCAGAACTTTAAAGGAGACTCTTATTTGTGGTATACTGTCTCAGTCTAAATTACATTCACACTGGTATGTTAGGAAGCCAAATTAGAATATAATAACATTTTATATTATTATTATTAATAACAATTTCACTGTAAAATAAATTAAAATGAATATTTCATAGGTATACGTTTTGCTTAACACTACAATAAGGGAAACTAGATAAAAAAGTTCGTCAAGACAAACTTTGAAGTTGGCTTGAGAAAGTCTGACCAGATAGTTTAAAATAGTTTTTAAAGTTTGTTAAAGTTTTAAAAGTTTGACTGTTTTCAGTCTGAAATAGTTTGAAGTTTTCAGCAGTTTTAAGCTTGAAGATAGATAGATAGATAGATAGATAGATAGATAGATAGATAGATAGATAGATAGATAGATAGATAGATAGATAGATAGATAGATAGATAGATAGATAGATAGATAGATAGATAGATAGATAGATAGAAAAGTTTTAAGTTTGATGGTTTTCAGTCTGAAATAGTTTGAAGTTTAAAGTAATTTTAAAAGCTTCAAGTTAGATGCTAAGGTTCTCAGAGTGGTTGATGAAGTGTTTCTGTGTGGTTGGTAGGGTACTCTGGGTGGTTGCTAAGGTGTTGATAGGCGGTTGCTAGGGTACCTGGGGTGGTTGCTAAGGTGTTGCTATGCGGTTGCTATGGTGTTGCTATGCGGTTGCTAAGGTACCCGGGGTGGTTGCTAGGGTGTTGCTATGTGGTTGCTAGGGTACCTGGGGTGGTTGCTAAGGTGTTGCTATGCGGTTGCTAGGGTACCTGGGGTGGTTGCTAGGGTGTTGCTATGCGGTTGCTAGGGTACCCGGGGTGGTTGCTAAGGTGTTGCTGTGTGGTTGCTAAGGTGTTGCTATGCGGTTGCTAAGGTACACGGGGTGGTTGCTAAGGTGTTGCTATGCGGTTGCTAAGGTGTTGCTATGTGGTTGCTAAGGTACCCGGGGTGGTTGCTAGGGTGTTGCTATGTGGTTGCTAGGGTACCTGGGGTGGTTGCTAAGGTGTTGCTATGCGGTTGCTAGGGTACCAAAGGTGGTTGCTAAGGTGTTGCTATGCGGTTGCTAAGGTGTTGCTATGTGGTTGCTAAGGTACCCGGGGTGGTTGCTAGGGTGTTGCTATGCGGTTGCTAGGGTACCTGGGGTGGTTGCTAAGGTGTTGCTATGCGGTTGCTATGGTACCTGTGCTGGTTGCTAGGGTGTTGCTATGCCGTTGCTATGATGCCTGGGGTGGTTGCTAAGGTGTTGCTATGCGGTTGCTATGGTGCCTGTGGTGGTTGCTAGGGTGTTGCTATGTGGTTACTAGGGTACTCAGGGTGTTTACTAGCATGTTTCTAGCATGTGGTAGCATGATTTTAGCATGACTAGCAAGTCGCTAGCACGATTTTAGCATGACTAGCAAGTCGCTAGCACGATTTTAGCATGATTAGCAAGTCGCTAGCATGATTTTAGCATGACTAGCAAGTCGCTAGCATGATTTTAACATGACTAGCAAGTCACTAGCATGATTTTAGCATGACTAGCAAGTCACTAGCATGATTTTAGCATGACTAGCAAGTTGCTAGCATGATTTTAGGATGATACTAGCATGACTAGCAAGTTACTAGCATGATCCTAGCATGACTAGCAAGTCACTAGCATGATTCTAGCATGACAAGCAAGTTACTAGCATGATTTTAGCATGACTAGCAAGTCACTAGCATGATTTTAGGATGATTCTAGCATGACTAGCAAGTTACTAACATGATCCTAGCACGACTAGCAAGTTACTAGCATGATTCTAGCATGACTAGCAAGTCACTAGCATGATTTTAGCAAGACTAGCAAGTCACTAGCATGATTCTAGCATGACTAGCATGTCACTAGCATGATTCTAGCATGACTAGCAAGTCACTAGCATGATTCTAGCATGACTAGCATGTCACTAGCATGATTCTAGCATGACTAGCAAGTCACTAGCATGATTCTGATTCTAGCATGACTAGCAAGTCGCAAGTAGAAAGAGATTAATAGATAGATTAATAGATAGATAGATTTATAGATAGATTTATAGAAAGACAGATTAATAGATAGATAGATTAATAGATAGATTTATAGACGGTTTCATCGGGCGCACGCGCCTGGACCTAAGTTAACTTCCGGTCTGTGTTTGTTTATCTGTCTGGTTCGTGTCGCGGGCTACAAACGCAGCTAATAATGAGTAATGAAGTTGGTCTCAGGTTATTGTGCTGTGGTATGTGTTTCCCAAACATTTATTTATTTGTGGCGACCTGCCACGATATAAAAACCGACTGATTTTCCAATTGGAAATTGGAATTAATAGACTAATGAATTAATCTGTTAATAGACTTCGTTGAATAAACGTAATACACGTTTAAAAATCAAACCCAGGTGTGGGTGTTTTTATATCACTGTATTTCTTAAGAAAGGCTGTCTTTAGAAAATGTCATTTTCATTTCATCCTGCATAAGGCAGTGTTTTTAAATTAAGAGCTGCTTTGTCTATAGCCATTACCGGGGAAACCTCGTTTCTCGTGCTTAAAGCACCTCCTACTGGGAAGTAATGAGTTTGCATTTTTAATAAATCAGTCTAATTTACGCAGCCAACATATTTCGCTTGTTATTAAAAAAAAATAATCTACTCTAGAAGGACTTAGCTGTTGTTATTGATTCTATTTGGATGTCTACCGGAAGTTAAGTTTGGGCCACAAAAGCGCGCATGCGCAGTAACATTTGTTTATGTTGTTGCCGTTGAAACCGTCTATAGATAGACAGATTAATAGACAGATTTATAGATAGATTAATAGATAGATTTATAGATAGACAGATTAATAGACAGATTTATAGATAGGTAGATTCATAGATAGACAGATTAATAGATAGATTTATAGATAGATTAATAGATAGACAGATTTATAGATGGATAGATTTATAGATAGATTTATAGATAGATAGATAGATAGATAGATAGATAGATAGATAGATAGATAGATAGATAGATAGATAGATAGATAGATAGATAGATAGATAGATAGATAGATAGATGAGTTTAAATGAGTTTGATTGGATTAGAAATAGTAGATAGAAGGGAAGCCTGATTGAGTCTCAAAGGATTCTGGCAGTTGAAATTTGAATTTTGACAGTTGGAGTTTGAACATTCCGTCAATGTAAGTCAATGAGATTTTTTCCCCAGTTTTAATCGGGATTTTTAGGAAAACCGTAAGTCCGATCAGTTAGAAAAGATATAGCAACTCGAGTTAGACCAGTCTGAAGATCTGGGCTGAGTTTGGAGTTTGTAGAGTTAAAGCTCTAGGAGGAGATACAGTCAGAAATTTAGGATAGGAAGAAGAATAATAACTAGATAAAAAAGTTCGTCAAGACAAACTTTGAAGTTGGCTTGAGAAAGTCTGACCAGATAGTTTTTAAAGTTTGTAAAAGTTTTAAAAGTTTGACTGTTTTCAGTCTGAAATAGTTTGAAGTTTTCAGCAGTTTTAAAGCTTGAAGATTGAACAGATAGATAGATAGATAGATAGATAGATAGATAGATAGATAGATAGATAGATAGATAGATAGATAGATAGATAGATAGATAGATAGATAGATAGATAGATAGAGTTTGAAAAGCTTTAAGTTTGATGGTTTTCAGTCTGAAATAGTTTGAAGTTTAAAGTAATTTTAAAAGCTTCAAGTTAGATGCTAAGGTTCTTAGAGTGGTTGCTGAAGTGTTTCTATGTGGTTGGTAGGGTACTCTGGGTGGTTGCTAAGGTGTTGCTAGGCGGTTGCTAGGGTGCTCAGGGTGGTTGCTAAGGTGTTGCTACGCGGTTGCTAGGGTACCTGGGGCCGTTGCTAAGGTGTTGCTATGCGGTTGCTAAGGTACCCATGGTGGTTGCTAAGGTATTACTATGCGGTTGCTAAGGTACCAGAGGTGGTTGCTAGGGTGTTGCTATGTGGATGCTAAGGTACCCGGGGTGGTTGCTAAGGTGTTGCTATGTGGTTGCTAAGGTACCCGGGGTGGTTGCTAGGGTGTTGCTATGTGGTTGCTAAGGTACCCAGGGTGGTTGCTAAGGTGTTGCTATACGGTTGCTATGGTGCCTGGGGTGGTTGCTAAGGTGTTGCTATGCAGTTGCTAAGGTACCCGGGGTGGTTGCTAAGGTGTTGCTATGCGGTTGCTATGGTGCCTGTGGTGGTTGCTAGGGTGTTGCTATGCGGTTGCTATGGTGCCTGGGGTGGTTGCTAAGGTGTTGCTATGCGGTTGCTATGGTGCCTGGGGTTGTTGCTAGGGTGTTGCTATGCGGTTGCTAAGGTATCCGGGGTGGTTGCTAAGGTGTTGCTATGCGGTTGCTATGGTGCCTGTGGTGGTTGCTAGGGTGTTGCTATGCGGTTGCTAAGGTACCCGGGGTGGTTGCTAAGGTGTTGCTATGCGGTTGCTAATGTACCCGGGGTGTTTGCTAAGGTGTTGCTATGCGGTTGCTAGGGTACCCGGGGTGGTTGCTAAGGTGTTGCTTTGCGGTTTCTATGGTGCCTCGGGTGGTTGCTATGGTGTTGCTATGTGGTTACTAGGGTGCCCTAGCATGTTTGTAACATGTTGCTAGCATGATTAGCTAGTTGCTACCATGATTTTAGCATGATCAGCAAGTCATTAGCATGATTTTAGCATGATTAGCAAGTTGCTAGCATGATTTTAGCATGACTAGCAAGTCGCTAGCATGATTTTAACATGACTAGCAAGTCACTAGCATGATTTTGGGATGATTCTAGCATGACTAGCAAGTTACTAGCATGATCCTAGCACGACTAGCAAGTCACTAGCATGATTCTAGCATGACTAGCAAGTTACTAGCATGATTTTAACATGACTAGCAAGGTACTAGCATGATTTAAACATGACTAGCAAGTCGCTAGCATGATTTTAGCAAGTCGCTAGCATGATTTTAACATGACTAGCAAGTTGATAGCATGATTTTAACATGATTAGCAAGTCGCTAGCGTGATTTTAGCATGACTAGCAAGTTACTAGCATGATTTAAACATGACTAGCAAGTCGCTAGCATGATTTTAGCAAGTCGCTAGCATGATTTTAACATGACTAGCAAGTTGATAGCATGATTTTAACATGATTAGCAAGTCGCTAGCATGATTTTAGCATGACTAGCAAGTCGCTAGCATGATTTTAGCATTTCTAGCAAGTCGCTAGCTTGATTTTAGCATGATTAGTATACTGTTAGCATGACTTAGATAGATAGAAAGATAGATGAGTTTGAATGAGTTTGAATGGATTAGAAATATAGTTCATAGAAGGGAAGCTTGATTGAGTCTCAAAGGATTCTGGCAGTTTAAATTTGAATTTTGACAGTTGGAGTTTGAAAAGTCTTGACTCATTTGAACATTCCATCAATGCAAGTCAATGAGATTTTTTTCCCAGTTTTAATCGGGATTTTTAGGAAAACCGTAAGTCCGATCAGTTAGAAAAGATATAGCAACTCGAGTTAGAACAGTTTGAAGATCTGGGCTGAGTTTGGAGTTTGTAGAGTTAAAGCTCTAGGAGGAGATACAGTCAGAAAATTTTGGCAAGGAAGAAGAAGAATAATAATAATAAGTTTAAATAGAATATCAGTAAGTTGGCTTTCCCAAGCCAACTTAATAACTAGAAGCTAAAGTTCGATGACAAACTTTAAATGTTGGCTTGGAGAAGCAAACCGGGCAGCCTTCGGGCAAAAGGGCCAGCCCAGAACACTTAGAGCTCTCTGATTGAATTGTTGCTAGTAAAAATGCTATTACGATAAGTAATGCTTAGTATATTTTAGGCTAAACAGCTTGCCATAGAGGATTTATGTGTATTTTAGGTTAAAACGGCTTGCCATACAACAAGTGTGCAGCGCGTGCTTGAAAGCGTTGCTGTGTGGTTGAGCCTAAAAGCAGAAATAAGCAAGCATTTAAGCTGTGTAATATATTACTCTACTATTATTGTGTTTAATCGCTGGAGTGTTTGTATACCTTTAAAAGACGTGCAAATGATGTAGATGAAGACTGAGCAGTGCATTCAATGTTAGTTAGTTAAGCCAGTGAAAAAAGTCATTTGCACTCAATGTAGGTCTTTAAAATATTCTTCTATATTTATTGTGTGCAATTGCTGGAGTGTTTGTATTTAAATGCCTTTAAAAGACGTGCAGTCATGTATAATTGTCAGTTGGACATCTCGGAGCTCATAACACACTGCTGAACACAGCGCTCTCTGTATGAAAAAAAAAATACTCACGAACAACTGCATTTAGCTGTTGATATTCTCTAATGGGTGGACTTAATTAATTCGCTGCAATATTGTAATTTTAAAGGCGGTCAAATTCGTGCAAATTATGTCGTTCGTCTCCATGTATCATAGTTGAAGGCAATCTGTACGCGGTGAAGGAAATGCTTCGGGTTTTCAATAAATTCGTTCAAACAGCTGAATTCAGGTCTTGATGTGTTCTAATGGGTATTTATAATTAAATGGCTGGAATATTGTAATTTTAAAGGCGTTATTTATATGCATTTTACACCGAAGTCAAAGTGAAAGTATAGGTTACAGCTCGGTAACATGTTCGTTAGTGAAACCTATTGAACAGCTCATTTGCAGCTAATATAGTTCTTTAAAATATTCTTGTATATTTATTGTGTTGGATCGCTGGAGTGTTTTTATTTAAATGCTTTTAAAAGACGCGCAGTCATGTATAATTCTCAGTCGGGTAAATTAGCTCCGAGCCGTAAAGCTCGATCTGTATAACACATTTGCTGAAGACAGTGCTTTAACTTTGAAATAAAACAGATCACAAAAGGCTGATTTGTTGATGTGTTCTAATGGGTATTTACAAATAAATCGCTGAAATATATAAATTTTAAAGGCACTCTAATTCGTGCAATTTATGTTGTTTATGAGCACATACAGAGAGAGTTCGTGCTGACGGCTTGTATACTCGCTGAAGGGTGCAAGCATTTCTTTTACAAGAACTGCTCACAAACCACTGAATTTAGCTGTTGATGTGTTCTAATGGGTATTTACAATTAAATCGCTGGAATATTTAATTTTAAAAGGCGGTATTTATTTGTATTTCCACCGATTTCAGAGTGACTGTAAGCAAGAGGTTTGAGTCCCGCCTCTTCAGTCGAGAGGTATTGCGCCTCTAGATGGCGCATTTTTCTCAGCCCATTGAAATCCTATAGAAATTTTTCATGTAAAAAAATTAATATTAAATCAACTGTAAGTCTGATCATTCCAAAAAGATATAGCAACACTTTCGTGACCAGGGCCCAGGGCTTCGCCGAGTTTGGGGCTTGTAGCCTTAAAGCTCTAGGAGGAGTAGCGTATAGAATTTTAGTCTCAGAAGAATTTTAATAATAATAATAATAAGTTTAAATAGCATAACAATATGTTGGCTTCTCCAAGCCAACATAACTAGATAAAAAAGTTCGTCGAGACAAACTTTAAGTTGGCTTGAGAAAGCTTTGCCTTAAAGTTTAAAGAAGTTTTGAAAGCTTTAAAAAGTAGTAAAAGTTTAAAAAGTGTAAAAAGTTTTAAGTTTGATGGGTTTCAGTCTGAAATAGTTTAAAGTTTTTAGCAGTTTTAAAGATTGAAGATAGATAGATAGATAGATAGATAGATAGATAGATAGATAGATAGATAGATAGATAGATAGATAGCTATGGTGTCTGGGGTGGTTGCTAGGGTGTTGCTATTCGGTTGCTAAGGTACCCGGGGTGGTTGCTAAGGTGTTGCTATGTGGTTGCTAAGGTGTTGCTATGCGGTTGCTAGGGTACCCGGGGTGGTTGCTAAGGTGTTGCTATGCGGTTGCTAGGGTACCTGGGGTGGTTGCTAGGGTGTTGCTATTCGGTTGCTAAGGTACCCGGGGTGGTTGCTAAGGTGTTGCTATGTGGTTGCTAAGGTACCAATGGTGGTTGCTAAGGTGTTGCTATGCGGTTGCTAGGGTACCCGGGGTGGTTTCTAAGGTGTTGCTATGCGGTTGCTAAGGTACCTGAGGTGGTTGCTAAGGTGTTGCTATGCGGTTACTAGGTTACCCAGGGTGGTTACTAGCATGTTGCTGGCATGATTTTAGCAAGACTAGCAAGTCACTAGCATGATTTTAACATGATTAGCAAGTCGCTAGCATGATTTTAGCATGACTAGCAAGTCGCTAGCATGATTTTAGCCTGACTAGCAAGGTCGCTAGCATGATTTTAGCATTACTAGCAAGTCACTAGCATGATTTTAGCATTACTAGCAAGTCGCTAGCATGATTTTAGCATGACTAGCAAGTCGCTTGCATTATTTTAACATGACTAGCAAAGTCGCTAGCATGATTTTAGCATGACTAGCAAGTCGCTAGCATGATTTTAGCATGACTAGCAAGTAGCTAGCATGATTTTAGCATTACTAGCAAGTCGCTAGCATGATTTTAACATTACTAGCAAGTCACTAGCATGATTTTAGCATGATTAGCATATTGTTAGCATGATTTAGATGGAGAGATAGACATATTAATAGATAGATTTATAGATAAACAGATTAATAGATAGATAGATAGATAGATAGATAGATAGATAGATAGATAGATAGATAGATAGATAGATAGATAGATAGATAGATAGATAGATAGATAGATAGATTGATAGATAGATAGATAGATTTATAGATATATAGATTTATAGATGGACAGATTAATAGATAGACAGATTTATAGATATAGATTTATAGATAGACAGATTAATAGATATAGATTTATAGATAGACAGATTTATAGATATAGATTTATAGATAGACAGATTAATAGATGGATAGATTAATAGATATATAGATTTATAGATATAGATTTATAGATAGATAGATTTATAGATAGACAGATTAATAGATGGATAGATTAATAGATAGACAGATTTATAGATAGACAGATTAATAGATGGATAGATTAATAGATAGACAGATTTATAGATAGACAGATTAATAGATGGATAGATTAATAGATAGACAGATTAATAGATAGACAAATTAATAGATGGATAGATTTATTAGATAGATAGATTTATAGATAGACAGATTTATAGGTAGATAAATTAATAGATAGACAGATTTATAGATAGATAGATTAATAGATGGATAGATTTATAGATAGACAGATTAATAGATGGATAGATTTATAGATGGATAGATTTATAGATAGATAGATTAATAGATGGATAGATTTATAGATAGACAGATTAATAGATGGATAGATTTATAGATAGACAGATTCATAGATAGATAGATTTATAGATAGATAGATAGATAGATAGATAGATAGATAGATAGATAGATAGATAGATAGATAGATAGATAGATAGATAGATAGATAGATAGATAGATGAGTTTAAATGAGTTTGATCGGATTAGAAATAGTAGATAGAAGGGAAGCCTGATTGAGTCTCAAAGGATTCTGGCAGTTTAAATTTAAATTTTGACAGTTGGAGTTTGAACATTCCGTCAATGTAAGTCAATGAGATTTTATTCCCAGTTTTAATCGGGATTTTTAGGAAAACCGTAAGTCCGATTAGTTAGAAAAGATATAGCAACTCGAGTTAGACCAGTATGAAGATCTGGGCTGAGTTTGGAGTTTGTAGAGTTAAAGCTCTAGGAGGAGTAGCAGTCAGAAAATTTTAGTCTCAGAAGAAGAATAATAACTAGATAAAAAAGTTCGTCAAGACAAACTTTGAAGTTGGCTTGAGAAAGTCTGACCAGATAGTTTAAAATAGTTTTTAAAGTTAGTAAAATTGTAAAAGTTTGACTGTTTTCAGTCTGAAATAGTTTGAAGTTTTCAGCAGTTTTAAAGCTTGAAGAATGAATAGATAGATAGATAGATAGATAGATAGATAGATAGATAGATAGATAGATAGATAGATAGATAGATAGATAGATAGATAGATAGATAGATAGATAGATAGATAGATAGATAGATAGATAGATAGATAGATAGAAAAGTTTTAAGTTTGATGGTTTTCAGTCTGAAATAGTTTGAAGTTTAAAGTAATTTTAAAAGCTTCAAGTTAGATGCTAAGGTTCTCAGAGTGGTTGATGAGGTGTTTCTGTGTGGTTGATAGGGTACTCTGGGTGGTTGCTAAGGTGTTGCTAGGCGGTTGCTAGTGTACCTGGGGTGGTTGCTAAGGTGTTGCTATGCGGTTGCTATGGTGCCTGGGGTGTTTGCTAGGGTGTTGCTCAAGCCAACTTAATAAGTTTAAATAGAATATCAATAAGTTGGCTCTCTCAAGCCAACTTAACTAGATATGTACATTTCCTGAAGAAAATGTGAGTGGTGCTTGCGGTGGCAAAACTCGGCCCTCGGTTGTTAGGGTGATGTAATTGGTCGCTAGGGTGTGGCTATGAAGATCATAGGTCACTTCTTATAGGCCGAGTCCAAACCCACAAACCTCTATGACTTTCTGATCCAAAGATATGATCTCACAAATTGTATGGCAATGTTAGTCTAAAGGAGATTTTCCCTAAATTTCTCACCCGCTTTACGATAATCGTACGCCCGATCGCTTCAAAAATTCATAGCTCTCCTCTCCTCAATAAGCCGGTCGATTTGAGACATCATTCATAGATAGATAGATAGATAGATAGATAGATAGATAGATAGATAGATAGATAGATAGATAGATAGATAGATAGATAGATAGATAGATAGATAGATAGAAAAGTTTTAAGTTTGATGGTTTTCAGTCTGAAATAGTTTGAAGTTTAAAGTAATTTTAAAAGCTTCAAGTTAGATGCTAAGGTTCTCAGAGTGGTTGATGAGGTGTTTCTGTGTGGTTGATAGGGTACTCTGGGTGGTTGCTAAGGTGTTGCTAGGCGGTTGCTAGTGTACCTGGGGTGGTTGCTAAGGTGTTGCTATGCGGTTGCTATGGTGCCTGGGGTGTTTGCTAGGGTGTTGCTATGCGGTTGCTAAGGTGTTGCTAGGCGGTTGCTAAGGTACCCCGGGTGGTTGCTAGGGTGTTGCTTTGCGGTTGCTAAGGTGTTGCTATGTGGTTGCTAAGGTACCCGGGGTGGTTGCTAGGGTGTTGCTATGTGGTTGCTAGGGTACCCGGGGTGGTTGCTAAGGTGTTGCTATGTGGTTGCTAGGGTACCTGGGGTGGTTGCTAAGGTGTTGCTATGCGGTTGCTAGGGTACCTGGGGTAGTTGCTAAGGTGTTGTTATGCGGTTGCTATGGTGCCTGTGGTGGTTGCTAGGGTGTTGCTATGCGGTTGCTATGATGCCTGGGGTGGTTGCTAAGGTGTTGCTATGCGGTTGCTATGGTGCCTGTGGTGGTTGCTAGGGTGTTGCTATGTGGTTACTAGGGTACCCAGGGTGTTTACTAGCATGTTGCTAGCATGATTTTAGCATGACTAGCTAGTCGCTAGCACGATTTTAGCATGACTAGCAAGTCGCTAGCACGATTTTAGCATGATTAGCAAGTCGCTAGTATGATTTTAGCATGACTAGCAAGTCGCTAGCATGATTTTAACATGACTAGCAAGTCACTAGCATTATTTTAGCATGACTAGCAAGTCACTAGCATGATTTTAGCATGACTAGCAAGTCGCTAGCATGATTTTAGGATGATACTAGCATGACTAGCAAGTTACTAGCATGATTCTAGCATGACTAGCAAGTCACTAGCATGATTCTAGCATGACAAGCAAGTTACTAGCATGATTTTAGCATGACTAGCAAGTCACTAGCATGATTTTAGGATGATTCTAGCATGACTAGCAAGTTACTAGCATGATCCTAGCACGACTAGCAAGTTACTAGCATGATTCTAGCATGACTAGCAAGTCACTAGCATGATTTTAGCAAGACTAGCAAGTCACTAGCATGATTCTAGCATGACTAACATGTCACTAGCATGATTCTAGCATGACTAGCATGTCACTAGCATGATTCTAGCATGACTAGCATGTCACTAGCATGATTCTAGCATGACTAGCATGTCACTAGCATGATTCTAGCATGACTAGCATATCACTAGCATGATTCTAGCATGACTAGCAAGTCACTAGCATGATTCTAGCATGACTAGCAAGTCACTAGCATGATTCTAGCATGACTAGCATGTCACTATCATGATTCTAGCATGACTAGCAAGTCGCAAGTAGAAAGAGATTAATAGATAGATAGATTTATAGATAGATTTATAGAAAGACAGATTAATAGATAGATTTATAGATAGACAGATTAATAGACAGATTTATAGATAGATTAATAGATAGACAGATTTATAGATGGATAGATTTATAGATAGATAGATAGATAGATAGATAGATAGATAGATAGATAGATAGATAGATAGATAGATAGATGAGTTTAAATGAGCTTGATTGGATTAGAAATAGTAGATAGAAGGGAAGCCTGATTGAGTCTCAAAGGATTCTGGCAGTTGAAATTTGAATTTTGACAGTTGGAGTTTGAACATTCCGTCAATGTAAGTCAATGAGATTTTTTTCCCAGTTTTAATCGGGATTTTTAGGAAAACCGTAAGTCCGATCAGTTAGAAAAGATATAGCAACTCGAGTTAGACCAGTCTGAAGATCTGGGCTGAGTTTGGAGTTTGTAGAGTTAAAGCTCTAGGAGGAGATACAGTCAGAAATTTAGGATAGGAAGAATAATAATAATAATAATAATAATAATAAGTTTAAATAGAATATCAATAAGTTGGCTCTCTCAAGCCAACTTAACTAGAAGCTAAAGTTCGATGACAAACTTTAAATGTTGGCTTGGAGAAGCAAACCGGGCAGCCTTCGGGCAAAAGGGCCAGCCCAGAACACTTAGAGCTCTCTGATTGAATTGTTGCTAGTAAAAATGCTATTACGATAAGTAATGCTTAGTATATTTTAGGCTAAACAGCTTGCCATAGAGGATTTATGTGTATTTTAGGTTAAAACGGCTTGCCATACAACAAGTGTGCAGCGCGTGCTTGAAAGCGTTGCTGTGTGGTTGAGCCTAAAAGCAGAAATAAGCAAGCATTTAAGCTGTGTAATATATTACTCTACTATTATTGTGTTTAATCGCTGGAGTGTTTGTATACCTTTAAAAGACGTGCAAATGATGTAGATGAAGACTGAGCAGTGCATTCAATGTTAGTTAGTTAAGCCAGTGAAAAAAGTCATTTGCACTCAATGTAGGTCTTTAAAATATTCTTCTATATTTATTGTGTGCAATTGCTGGAGTGTTTGTATTTAAATGCCTTTAAAAGACGTGCAGTCATGTATAATTGTCAGTTGGACATCTCGGAGCTCATAACACACTGCTGAACACAGCGCTCTCTGTATGAAAAAAAAAATACTCACGAACAACTGCATTTAGCTGTTGATATTCTCTAATGGGTGGACTTAATTAATTCGCTGCAATATTGTAATTTTAAAGGCGGTCAAATTCGTGCAAATTATGTCGTTCGTCTCCATGTATCATAGTTGAAGGCAATCTGTACGCGGTGAAGGAAATGCTTCGGGTTTTCAATAAATTCGTTCAAACAGCTGAATTCAGGTCTTGATGTGTTCTAATGGGTATTTATAATTAAATGGCTGGAATATTGTAATTTTAAAGGCGTTATTTATATGCATTTTACACCGAAGTCAAAGTGAAAGTATAGGTTACAGCTCGGTAACATGTTCGTTAGTGAAACCTATTGAACAGCTCATTTGCAGCTAATATAGTTCTTTAAAATATTCTTGTATATTTATTGTGTTGGATCGCTGGAGTGTTTTTATTTAAATGCTTTTAAAAGACGCGCAGTCATGTATAATTCTCAGTCGGGTAAATTAGCTCCGAGCCGTAAAGCTCGATCTGTATAACACATTTGCTGAAGACAGTGCTTTAACTTTGAAATAAAACAGATCACAAAAGGCTGATTTGTTGATGTGTTCTAATGGGTATTTACAAATAAATCGCTGAAATATATAAATTTTAAAGGCACTCTAATTCGTGCAATTTATGTTGTTTATGAGCACATACAGAGAGAGTTCGTGCTGACGGCTTGTATACTCGCTGAAGGGTGCAAGCATTTCTTTTACAAGAACTGCTCACAAACCACTGAATTTAGCTGTTGATGTGTTCTAATGGGTATTTACAATTAAATCGCTGGAATATTTAATTTTAAAAGGCGGTATTTATTTGTATTTCCACCGATTTCAGAGTGACTGTAAGCAAGAGGTTTGAGTCCCGCCTCTTCAGTCGAGAGGTATTGCGCCTCTAGATGGCGCATTTTTCTCAGCCCATTGAAATCCTATAGAAATTTTTCATGTAAAAAAATTAATATTAAATCAACTGTAAGTCTGATCATTCCAAAAAGATATAGCAACACTTTCGTGACCAGGGCCCAGGGCTCCGCCGAGTTTGGGGCTTGTAGCCTTAAAGCTCTAGGAGGAGTAGCGTATAGAATTTTAGTCTCAGAAGAATTTTAATAATAACTAGAAGCTAAAGTTCGATGACAAACTTTAAATGTTGGCTTGGAGAAGCAAACCGGGCAGGCTTCGGGCAAAAGGGCCAGCCCAGAACACCATATGGGATTAATATGTGTATTTTAGGTTAAAACGGCTTGCCATACTGGAATAAGTGATGCCTGCTTCAAAGCCGCGTTGCGTTGCCGTGCGGTTGAGCCGAAAAGCAGAAATAAGCAAGCATTTAAACTTTTTATTATATGACTGAACTATTATTGTGTTGAATCGCCGGAGTGTTTGTATTAAAATACCTTTAAAAGACGTGCAAATGATGTCTTTGTTAACAGACACATAAATGCAGCCGTGCATCTCATGTTAGTTAAGCCTATGAAAAACGTCATTTGCACCCAATGCAGGTCTTTAAAATATTCTTCTATATTTATTGTGTTGAATCGCTGGAGTGTTTTTATTTAAATGCCTTTAAAAGACGTGCAGTCATGTATAAATCTCAGTCGGACATCTCGGAGCTTATGGAGAACACACGGCTGAATGCAGCGCTTTCTGTATGAAAAAAAAATAGTCACAAACAACTGCATTTAGCTGTTGATATTTTCTAATGGGTGGACTGAATTAAATCGCTGCATTATTGTAATTTTAAAGGCGGTCAAATTTGTGCAAATTTTGTCGTTCGTATCCATGTAAACTCGTTGAAAGCAATCTGTACGCGGTGAAGGAAATGCTTAGGGGTTTCAATAAATTCGCTCAAACAGCTGAATTCAGGTCTTGATGTGTTTCTAATGGGTATTTACTATTAAATGGCTGGAATATTGTAATTTTAAAGGCGTTATTTATATGCATTTTCCACCGAAATCAAAGTGAAAGTAAGTCTCAGCTCGGTAACATCTAGTGAAACCTATTGAACAGCTCATTTGCAGCTAATGTAGTTCTTTAAAATATTCTTATACAATTACAATATTTATTGTGTTGGATCGCTGGAGTGTTTTTATTTAAATGCTTTTAAAAGACGTGCAGTCATGTATAATTCTCAGTCAGGTTAGCTCGTCTGTATAACACATTTGCTGAAGACAGTGCTTTAACTTTGAAATAAAACAGATCTCAAAAGGCATGATTTGTTGATGTGTTCTAATGGGTATTTACAAACAAATCGCTGAAATATATTTACTTTAAAGGCGTTCTAATTCGTGCAATTTATGTTGTTTGTGAGCACATGTCGAGAGAGAGAAGCCTAGTGCTGACGGCTTGTATAAGCGCTGAAGGGTGCGAGCTTTTCTCTTACAAGAACTACTCACAAACCACTGAATTTAGCTGTTGATATGTTCTAATGGGTATTTAGAGTTAAATCGCTTTAATATTTGAATTTTTAAGGCGGTATTTATTTGTATTTCCACCGATTTCAGAGTGACTGGAAGTAAGAGGTTTGAATCCCGCCTCTTCAGTGGAGAGGTATTGCGCCTTTAGATGGCGCATTTTTTCTCAGCCCATTGAAATCCCATAGAAATTTTTCATGTAAAAAAATTAATATTAAATCAACTGTAAGTCTGATCATTCCAAAAAGATATAGCAACACTTTGGTGACCAGGGCCCAGGGCTCCGCCGAGTTTGGGGCTTGTAGCCTTAAAGCTCTAGGAGGAGTAGCGTATAGAATTTTAGTCTCAGAAGAATTTTAATAATAACTAGAAGCTAAAGTTCGATGACAAACTTTAAATGTTGGCTTGGAGAGCCAAATTGGGCAGCCTTCGGGCAAAAGGGCCAGCCCAGAACACTTAGAGCTCTGTAATTGAATTGTTGCTAGTAAAAATGGCAGTACGACTAGAAATGCTTAGTATATTTTAGGCTAAAACAGCTTGCCATAGTGGATCGTGTGTGGATTTTAGGTTAAAACGGCTTGCCATATCTTAAGATTCGTGCAGCGCCTGCTTCAAAGCCACGACGCGTTGCTGTGCGGTTGAGGTGAAAAGCAGAAATAAGCAAGCATTTAACCTTTTTATTATATGATTGTACTGTTATTGTGTTGAATCGCTGGAGTGTTTGTATTAAAATACCTTTAAAAGACGTGCAAATTTGATGTCTTTGTTAACAGACACATAAATGCAGCCGTGCATCTCATGTTAGTTAGTTAAGCCTATGAAAAACGTCATTTGCACCCAATGTAGGTCTTTAAAATATTCTTCTATATTTATTGTGTGCAATCGCTGGAGTGTTTTTATTTAAATGCTTTTAAAAGACGTTCAGTCATGTATAATTCTTAGTCGGGTAAGTCAGCTCCGAACCGTGAAGCTCGTCTGTGTAACACATTTGCTGAAGACAGTGCTTCAACTTTGAAATAAAACAGATCACAAACTGATTTAGCTGTTGATGTGTTGTAATGGGTATTTAGAGTTAAATCGCTGTAATAATTAAGTTTTTAAGGTGATATTTATTTGTATTTCCACCGATTTCAGAGTGACTGTAAGTAAGAGGTTTGAGTCCCGCCTCTTCAGTCGAGAGGTATTACTGCTAGAGGGCGCATTTTTTCTCAGCCCATGTAATTCATTGGGAAATATGTCATTTTCAAAAATTAATAATAAATCAACTGTACATCTGATCAGTCCAAATAGATATAGCAACTCTTTCGGGACAAGGGCCCAGGTCTCTGCCAAGTTTGGGCCTTGTGGCTTCAAAGGCCTCGGAGGAGTAGCTGTCAGAAATTTTCTTAGGTCATAAGAATAATAACATATAATAATAATAATAATAATAATAATAAGTTTAAATAGCATAACAGTATGTTGGCTCTCCAAGCCAACATAATAATAAGTTTAAATAGCATAACAATATGTTGGCTCTCCAAGCCAACATAATAATAATAAGTTTAAATAGCATAACAATATGTTGGCTTCTCCAAGCCAACATAACTAGATAAAAAAAGTTCGTCAAGACAAACTTTGAAGTTGGCTTGAGAAAGTCTGACCAGATAGTTTAAAATAGTTTTTAAAGTTTGTAAAAGTTTTAAAAGTTTGACTGTTTTCAGTCTGAAATAGTTTGAAGTTTTCAGCAGTTTTAAGCTTGAAGATAGATAGATAGATAGATAGATAGATAGATAGATAGATAGATAGATAGATAGATAGATAGATAGATAGATAGATAGATAGATAGATAGATAGATAGATAGAAAAGTTTTAAGTTTGATGGTTTTCAGTCTGAAATAGTTTGAAGTTTAAAGTAATTTTAAAAGCTTCAAGTTAGATGCTAAGGTTCTTAGAGTGGTTGCTAAGGTGTTGCTAGGCGGTTGCAAGGGTGCTAAGGGTGGTTGCTAAGGTGTTGCTAGGGTAACTGGGGTGGTTGCTAAGGTGTTGCTATGCGGTTGCTAAGGTACCCATGGTGGTTGCTAAGGTGTTACTATGCGGTTGCTAAGGTACCCGAGGTGGTTGCTAGGGTGTTGCTATGTGGTTGCTAAGGTACCCGGGGTGGTTGCTAAGGTGTTGCTATGTGGTTGCTATGGTACCCGGGGCGGTTGCTAAGGTGTTGCTATGTGGTTGCTAAGGTACTCATGGTGGTTGCTAAGGTGTTACTATGCGGTTGCTAAGGTACCCGAGGTGGTTGCTAGGGTGTTGCTATGTGGTTGCTAAGGTACCCGGGGTGGTTGCTATGTGGTTGCTATGGTACCCGGGGTGGTTGCTAAGGTGTTGCTATGCAGTTGCTATGGTGCCTGTGGTGGTTGCTAAGGTGTTGCTATGCAGTTGCTATGGTGCCTGTGGTGGTTGCTAGGGTGTTGCTATGCGGTTGCTATGATGCCTGGGGTGGTTGCTACAGTGTTGCTATGCGGTTGCTATGGTGCCTGTGGTGGTTGCTAGGGTGTTGCTATGTGGTTACTAGGGTACCCGGGGTGTTTACTAGCATGTTTCTAGCATGTTGCTAGCATGATTTTAGCATGACTAGCAAGTCGCTAGCACGATTTTAGCATGACTAGCAAGTCGCTAGCACGATTTTAGCATGATTAGCAAGTCGCTAGCATGATTTTAGCATGACTAGCAAGTCACTAGCATGATTCTAGCATGACTAGCAAGTCACTAGCATTATTCTAGCATGACTAGCAAGTCACTAGCACGATTCTAGCATTACTACTAGCATGACTAGCATGTCACTAGCATGATTTTACCATGACTAGCAAGTCACTAGCACGATTCTAGCATGACTAGCAAGTCACTAGCACGATTCTAGCATGACTAGCAAGTCACTAGCATGATTTTAGCATGACTAGTATGTCACAATCATGATTCTAGCATGACTAGCAAGTCACTAGCACGATTCTAGCATGACTAGCAAGTCACTAGCACGATTCTAGCATGACTAGCAAGTCACTAGCATGATTTTAGCATGACTAGCATGATTTTAGCATGACTAGCATGTCACTAACATGATTCTAGCATGACTAGCAAGTGACTACCACGATTCTAGCATGACTAGCAAGTCACTAGCATGATTACTAGCATGACTAGCATGTCACTATCATGATTTTAGCATGACTAGCATGTCACTAGGACGATTCTAGCATGACTAGCAAGTCACTAGCACGATTCTAGCATGACTAGCAAGTCACTAGCATGATTACTAGCATGACTAGCAAGTCAGTAGCATGATTTTAACATATATAGCAAGTCGCTAGCATGATTTTAGCATGACTAGCAAGTCGCTAGCATGATTTTAGGATGATACTAGCATGACTAGCAAGTCACTAGCGTGATTTTAACATATATAGCAAGTCGCTAGCATGATTTTAGCATGACTAGCAAGTCGCTAGCATGATTTTAGGATGATACTAGCATGACTAGCAAGTCACTAGCATGATTTTAGCATGACTAGCAAGTTACTAGCATGATTTTAGCATGACTAGCAAGTCGCTAGCATTATTTTAGCATGACTAGCAAGTCGCTAGCATGATTTTAGCATGACTTAGCAAGTTACTAGCATGATTTTAGCATGACTAGCAAGTCACTAGCATGATTTTAGCATGACTAGCAAGTCGCTAACATGATTTTAGCATGACTAGCAAGTTGCTAGCATGATTTTAGCATGATTAGCATACTGTTAGCATGACTTAGATAGAAAGATAGATGAGCTTGAATGAGTTTGAATGGATTAGAAATATAGTTTATAGAAGGGAAGCTTGATTGAGTCTCAAAGGATTCTGGGAGTTTAAATTTGAATTTTGACAGTTGGAGTTTGAAAAGTCTTGGCTCATTTGAACATTCCGTCAATGTAAGTCAATGAGATTTTATCCCAGTTTTAATCGGGATTTTTAGGAAAACCGTAAGTCTGATTAGTTAGAAAAGATATAGCAACTCGAGTCTGACCAGTCTGAAGATCTGGGCTGAGTTTGGAGTTTGAAGAGTTAAAGCTCTAGGAGGAGATACAGTCAGAAATTTAGGATAGGAAGAAGAATAATAATAAGTTTAAATAGAATATCAATAAGTTGGCTCTCTCAAGCCAACTTAACTAGAAGCTAAAGTTCGATGACAAACTTTAAATGTTGGCTTGGAGAGCCAAATTGGGCAGCCTTCGGGCAAAAGGGCCAGCCCAGAACACTTAGAGCTCTGTAATTGAATTGTTGCTAGTAAAAATGCTATAAGTAATGCTTAGTATATTTTAGGCTAAAACAGCTTGCCATAGAGGATTTATGTGTATTTTAGGCTAAAACAGCTTGCCATAGTGGATTCATGTGTATTTTAGGTTAAAACGGCTTGCCATACTGGAATATGCGATGAGCGCCTGCTTCAAAGCCGCGTCGCGTTGCCGTGCGGTTGAGCCGAAAAGCAGAAATAAGCAAGCATTTAAACTTTTTATTATATGACTGTACTATTATTGTGTTGAATCGCTGGAGTGTTTGTATTAAAATACCTTTAAAAGACGTGCAAATGATGTCTTTGTTAACAGACACATAAATGCAGCCGTGCATCTCATGTTAGTTAAGCCTATGAAAAAAGTCATTTTCACCCAATGTAGGTCTTTAAAATATTCTTCTATATTTATTGTGTTGAATCGCTGGAGTGTTTTTATTTAAATGCCTTTAAAAGACGTGCAGTCATGTATAATTCTCAGTCGGACATCTCGGAGCTCATGTCTAACACAGCTGAACGCAGCGCTCTCTGTATGAAAACAAAATGCTCACAAACAACTGCATTTAGCTGTTGATATTTTCTAATGGGTGGAATGAATTAAATCGCTGCAATATTGTAATTTTAAAGGCGTTCTAATTCGTGCAAATTATGTCGTTCGTCTCCATGTGAACTCTTTGAAAGCAATCTGTACGCGGTGAAGGAAATGCTTAGGGGTTTCAATAAATTCGCTCAAACAGCTGAATTCAGGTCTTGATGTGTTCTAATGGGTATTTACAATTAAATAGCTGGAGTATTGTAATTTTAAAGGCGTTATTTATATGCATTTTCCACCAAAATCAAAGTGAAAGTAAGTCACAGCTCGGTAACATGTTCGTTAGTGAAACCTATTGAACAGCTAATTTGCAGCTAATGTAGTTCTTTAAAATATTCTTGTATATTTATTGTGTTGGATCGCTGGAGTGTTTTTATTTAAATGCTTTTAAAAGACGTGCAGTCATGTATAGCCTAATTCTCAGTCGGGTAAGTTAGCTCCGATCCGTGAAAGCTCGTCTATTTGCTGAAGACAGTGCTTTAACTTTGAAATAAAACAGATCACAAAAGGCTGATTTGTTGATGTGTTCTAATGGGTATTTACAAACAAATCGCTGAAATATATTTATTTTAAAGGCATTCTAATTCGTGCAATTTATGTTGTTTGCGAGCACATGTAGAGAGAGAGTAGCCTAGTGCTGACGGCTTGTATAAGCGCTGAAGGGTGCGAGCTTTTCTTTTACAAGAACTACTCACAAACCACTGAATTTAGCTGTTGATATGTTCTAATGGGTATTTAGAGTTAAATCGCTGTAATAATGACATTTTTAAGGCGATATTTATTTGTATTTCCACGGATTTCAGAGTGACTGTAAGTAAGAGGTTTGAGTCCCGCCTCTTCAGTCGAGAGGTATTACTGTTAGAGGGCGCATTTTTTCTCAGCCCATGTAATTCATTGGGAAATTTGTCATATTCAAAAATTAATAATAAATCAACTGTACATCTGATCAGTCCAAATAGATATAGCAACTCTTTCGGGACAAGGGCCCAGGTCTCTGCCAAGTTTGGGCCTTGTGGCTTCAAAGGCCTCGGAGGAGTAGCTGTCAGAAATTTCTGTAGGTCATAAGAATAATAAAATATAACTAGAAGCTAAAGTTTGATGACAAACTTTAAATGTTGGCTTGGAGAGCCAAATTGGGCAGCCTTCGGGCAAAAGGGCCAGCCCAGAACACCATAGTGGATTAATATGTGTATTTTAGGTTAAAACGGCTTGCCATACTGGAATAAGTGATGAGCGCCTGCTTCAAAGCCGCGTCGTGTTGCCGTGCGGTTGAGCCGAAAAGCAGAAATAAGCAAGCATTTAAACTTTTTATTATATGACTGAACTATTATTGTGTTGAATCGCTGGAGTGTTTGTATTAAAATACCTTTAAAAGACGTGCAAATGATGTCTTTGTTAACAGACACATAAATGCAGCAGTGCATCTCATGTTAGTTAGTTAAGCCTATGAAAAACGTCATTTGCACCCAATGCAGGTCTTTAAAATATTCTTCTATATTTATTGTGTTGAATCGCTGGAGTGTTTTTATTTAAATGCCTTTAAAAGACGTGCAGTCATGTATAATTCTCAGACGGACATCTCGGAGCTCATGTCTAACACACTGCTGAATGCAGCGCTCTCTGTATGAAAACAAAATGCTCACAAACAACTGCATTTAGCTGTTGATATTTTCTTATGGGTGGACTGAATTAAATCGCTGCAATATTGTAATTTTAAAGGCGTTCTAATTCGTGCAAATTATGTCGTTCGTCTCCATGTATACTCGTTGAAAGCAATCTGTACGCGTTGAAGGAAATGCTTAGGGGTTTCAATAAATTCGCTCAAACAGCTGAATTCAGGTCTTGATGTGTTCTAATGGGTATTTACAATTAAATGGCTGGAATATTGTAATTTTAAAGGCATTATTTATATGCATTTTCCACCAAATTCAAAGTGAAAGTAAGTCACAGCTCGGTAACATGTTCGTTAGTGAAACTGAACAGCTTATTTGCAGCTAATGTAGTTCTTTAAAATATTCTTGTATATTGATTGTGTTGGATCGCTGGAGTGTTTTTATTTAAATGCTTTTAAAAGACGTGCAGTCATGTATAATTCTCAGTCGGGTAAGTTAGCTCCGATCCGTGAAAGCTCGTCTGTAAAACACATTTGCTGAAGACAGTGCTTTAACTTTGAAATAAAACAGATCACAAAAGGCTGATTTGTTGATGTGTTCTAATGGGTATTTACAAACAAATCGCTGAAATATATTTATTTTAAAGGCGTTCTAATTCGTGCAATTCATGTTGTTTGTGAGCACATGTAGAGAGAGAGTAGCCTAGTGCTGACGGCTTGTATAAGCGCTGAAGGGTGCGAGCTTTTCTTTTACAAGAACTACTCACAAACCACTGAATTTAGCTGTTGATATGTTCTAATGGGTATTTAGAGTTAAATCGCTGTAATAATTAAATTTTTAAGGCGATATTTATTTGTATTTCCACCGATTTCAGAGTGACTGTAAATGAGAGGTTTGAGTCCCGCCTCTTCAGTCGAGAGGTATTACTGTTAGAGGGCGCATTTTTTCTCAGCCCATGTATTTCATTGGGAAATTTGTCATATTCAAAAATTAATAATAAATCAACTGTACATCTGATCAGTCCAAATAGATATAGCAACTCTTTCGGGACAAGGGCCCAGGTCTCTGCCAAGTTTGGGCATTGTGGCTTCAAAGGCCTCGGAGGAGTAGCTGTCAGAAATTTCTTTAGGTCATAAGAATAATAAAATATAATAATAATAATAAGTTTAAATAGCATAACAGTATGTTGGCTCTCCAAGCCAACATAACTAGAAGCTAAAGTTCGATGACAAACTTTAAATGTTGGCTTGGAGAGCCAAATTGGGCAGCCTTCGGGCAAAAGGGCCAGCCCAGAACACCATAGTGGATTAATATGTGTATTTTAGGTTAAAACGGCTTGCCATACTGGAATAAGTGATGAGCGCCTGCTTCAAAGCCGCGTCGCGTTGCCGTGCGGTTGAGCCGAAAAGCAGAAATAAGCAAGCATTTAAACTTTTTATTATATGACTGAACTATTATTGTGTTGGATCGCTGGAGTGTTTGTATTAAAATACCTTTAAAAGACGTGCAAATGATGTCTTTGTTAACAGACACATAAATGCAGCCGTGCATCTCATGTTAGTTAGTTAAGCCTATGAAAAACGTCATTTGCACCCAATGCAGGTCTTTAAAATATTCTTCTATATTTATTGTGTTGAATCGCTGGAGTGTTTTTATTTAAATGCCTTTAAAAGACGTGCAGTCATGTATAATTCTCAGTCGGACATCTCGGAGCTCATGTCTAAAACACTGCTGAATGCAGCGCTCTCTGTATGAAAAAACAAAATGCTCACAAACAACTGCATTTAGCTGTTGATATTTTCTAATGGGTGGACTGAATTAAATCGCTGCAATATTGTAATTTTAAAGGCGTTCTAACTCGTGCAAATTATGTCGTTCGTCTCCATGTATACTCGTTGAAAGCAATCTGTACGCGGTGAAGGAAATGCTTAGGGTTTTCAAAAAATTCGCTCAAACAGCTGAATTCAGGTCTTGATGTGTTCTAATGGGTATTTACAATTAAATGGCTGGAATATTGTAATTTTAAAGGCATTATTTTATATGCATTTTCCACCGTGTTCAAAGTGAAAGTAAGTCACAGCTCTGTAACATGTTCGTTAGTGAAACGTATTGAAAAGCTCATTTGCAGCTAATGTAGTTCTTTAAAATATTCTTGTATATTTATTGTGTTGGATCGCTGGAGTGTTTTTATTTAAATGCTTTTAAAAGACGTGCAGTCATGTATAATTCTCAGTCGGGTAAGTTAGCTCCGATCCGTGAAAGCTCGTCTGTATAACACATTTGCTGAAGACAGTGCTTTAACTTTGAAATAAAACAGATCACAAAAGGCTGATTTGTTGATGTGTTCTAATGGTATTTACAAACAAATCGCTGAAATATATTTATTTTAAAGGCGTTCTAATTCGTGCAATTCATGTTGTTTGTGAGCACATGTAGAGAGAGAGTAGCCTAGTGCTGACGGCTTGTATAAGCGCTGAAGGGTGCGAGCTTTTCTTTTACAAGAACTACTCACAAACCACTGAATTTAGCTGTTGATATGTTCTAATGGTTATTGAGAGTTAAATCGCTGTAATAATTAAATTTTTAAGGCGATATTTATTTGTATTTCCACCGATTTCAGAGTGACTGTAAGTGAGAGGTTTGAGTCCCGCCTCTTCAGTCGAGAGGTATTACTGTTAGAGGGCGCATTTTTTGTCAGCCCATGTAATTCATTGGGAAATTTGTCATATTCAAAAATTAATAATAAATCAACTGTACATCTGATCAGTCCAAATAGATATAGCAACTCTTTCGGGACAAGGGCCCAGGTCTCTGCCAAGTTTGGGCCTTGTGGCTTCAAAGGCCTCGGAGGAGTAGCTGTCAGAAATTTCTTTAGGTCATAAGAATAATAAAATATAACTAGAAGCTAAAGTTCGATGACAAACTTTAAATGTTGGCTTGGAGAGCCAAATTGGGCAGCCTTCGGGCAAAAGGGCCAGCCCAGAACACCTTAGTGGATTAATATGTGTATTTTAGGTTAAAACGGCTTGCCATACTGGAATAAGTGATGAGCGCCTGCTTCAAAGCCGCGTCGCGTTGCCGTGCGGTTGAGCCGAAAAGCAGAAATAAGCAAGCATTTAAACTTTTTATTATATGACTAAACTATTATTGTGTTGAATCGCTGGAGTGTTTGTATTAAAATACCTTTAAAAGACGTGCAAATTATGTCTTTGTTAACAGACACATAAATGCAGCCGTGCATCTCATGTTAGTTAGTTAAGCCTATGAAAAACGTAATTTGCACCCAATGCAGGTCTTTAAAAATATTCTTCTATATTTATTGTGTTGAATCGCTGGAGTGTTTTTATTTAAATGCCTTTAAAAGACGTGCAGTCATGTATAATTCTCAGTCGGACATCTCGGAGCTCATGTCTAACACACTGCTGAATGCAGCGCTCTCTGTATGAAAACAAAATGCTCACAAACAACTGCATTTAGCTGTTGATATTTTTTAATGGGTGGACTGAATTAAATCGCTGCAATATTGTAATTTTAAAGGCGTTCTAATTCGTGCAAATTATCTTGTTCGTCTCCATTTATACTCGTTGAAAGCAATCTGTGCGCGGTGAAGGAAATGCTTAGGGTTTTCAATAAATTTGCTCAAACAGCTGAATTCAGGTCTTGATGTGTTCTAATGGGTATTTACAATTAAATGGCTGGAATATTGTAATTTTAAAGGCATTATTTATATACATTTTCCACCAAATTCAAAGTGAAAGTAAGTCACAGCTCGGTAACATGTTCGTTAGTGAAACTGAAAAGCTCATTTGCAGCTAATGTAGTTCTTTAAAATATTCTTGTATATTGATTGTGTTGGATTGCTGGAGTGTTTTTATTTAAATGCTTTTAAAAGACGTGCAGTCATGTATAATTCTCAGTCGGGTAAGTTAGCTCCGATCCGTGAAAGCTCGTCTGTATAACACATTTGCTGAAGACAGTGCTTTAACTTTGAAATAAAACAGATCACAAAAGGCTGATTTGTTGATGTGTTCTAATGGGTATTTACAAATAAATCGCTGAAATATATTAATTTTAAAGGCGTTCTAATTCGTGCAAATTATGTTGTTTATGAGCACATACAGAGAGAGTACATGCCGACGGCTTGTATAAGCGCTGACGGGTGCGAGCTTTTCTTTTACAAGAAATACTCACAAACCACTGAATTTAGCTGTTGATATGTTCTAATGGGTATTTAGAGTTAAATCGCTGTAATATTTACATTTTTATGGCGGTATTTATTTCTATTTCCACCGTTTTCAGAGTGACTGTAAGTAAGAGGTTTGAATCCCGCCTCTTCAGTCGAGAGGTATTACTGTTAGAGGGCGCATTTTTTCTCAGCCCATGTAATTCATTGGGAAATTTGTCATATTCAAAAATTAATAATAAATCAACTGTACATCTGATCAGTCCAAATAGATATAGCATATCTTTCGGGACAAGGGCCCAGGTCTCTGCCAAGTTTGGGCCTTGTGGCTTCAAAGGCCTCGGAGGAGTAGCTGTCAGAAATTTTCTTAGGTCATAAGAATAATAACTATAATAATAATAAGTTTAAATAGCATAACAGTATGTTGGCTCTCCAAGCCAACATAACTAGAAGCTAAAGTTCGATGACAAACTTTAAATGTTGGCTTGGAGAGCCAAATTGGGCAGCCTTCGGGCAAAAGGGCCAGCCCAGAACACCATAGTGGATTAATATGTGTATTTTAGGTTAATACGGCTTGCCATACTGGAATAAGTGATGAGCGCCTGCTTCAAAGCCGCGTCTCGTTGCCGTGCGGTTGAGCCGAAAAGCAGAAATAAGCAAGCATTTAAACTTTTTATTATATGACTGAACTATTATTGTTTTGGATCGCTGGAGTGTTTGTATTAAAATACCTTTAAAAGACGTGCAAATGATGTCTTTGTTAACAGACACATAAATGCAGCAGTGCATCTCATGAAAAACGTCATTTGCACCCAATGCAGGTCTTTAAAATATTCTTCTATATTTATTGTGTTGAATCGCTGGAGTGTTTGTATTTAAATGCCTTTAAAAGACGTGCAGTCATGTATAATTCTCAGACGGACATCTCGGAGCTCATGTCTAACACACTGCTGAATGCAGCGCTCTCTGTATGAAAACAAAATGCTCACAAACAACTGCATTTAGCTGTTGATATTTTCTAATGGGTGGACTGAATTAAATCGCTGCAATATTGTAATTTTAAAGGCGTTCTAATTCGTGCAAATTATGTCGTTCGTCTCCATGTATACTCGTTGAAAGTAATCTATACGCGGTGAAGGAAATGCTTAGGGTTTTCAATAAATTCGCTCAAACAGCTGAATTCAGGTCTTGATGTGTTCTAATGGGTATTTACAATTAAATCGCTGGAATATTGTAATTTTAAAGGCATTATTTATATGCATTTTCCACCAAATTCAAAGTGAAAGTAAGTCACAGCTCGGTAACATGTTCGTTAGTGAAACTGAAAAGCTCATTTGCAGCTAATGTAGTTCTTTAAAATATTCTTGTATATTGATTGTGTTGGATCGCTGGAGTGTTTTTATTTAAATGCTTTTAAAAGACGTGCAGTCATAATTCTCAGTCGGGTAAGTTAGCTCCGATCCGTGAAAGCTCGTCTGTATAACACATTTGCTGAAGACAGTGCTTTAACTTGGAAATAAAACAGATCACAAAAGGCTGATTTGTTGATGTGTTCTAATGGGTATTTACAAACAAATCGCTGAAACATATTTATTTTAAAGGCGTTCTAATTCGTGCAATTTATGTTGTTTGCGAGCACATGTAGAGAGAGAGTAGCCTAGTGCTGACGGCTTGTATAAGCGCTGAAGGGTGCGAGCTTTTCTTTTACAAGAACTACTCACAAACCACTGAATTTAGCTGTTGATATGTTCTAATGGGTATTTAGAGTTAAATCGCTGTAATAATGACATTTTTAAGGCGATATTTATTTGTATTTCCACGGATTTCAGAGTGACTGTAAGTAAGAGGTTGAGTCCCGCCTCTTCAGTCGAGAGGTATTACTGTTAGAGGGCGCATTTTTTCTCAGCCCATGTAATTCATTGGGAAATTTGTCATATTCAAAAATTAATAATAAATCAACTGTACATCTGATCAGTCCAAATAGATATAGCAACTCTTTCGGGACAAGGGCCCAGGTCTCTGCCAAGTTTGGGCCTTGTGGCTTCAAAGGCCTCGGAGGAGTAGCTGTCAGAAATTTCTGTAGGTCATAAGAATAATAAAATATAATAATAATAATAAGTTTAAATAGCATAACAGTATGTTGGCTCTCCAAGCCAACATAATAATAATAATAAGTTTAAATAGCATAACAGTATGTTGGCTCTCCAAGCCAACATAATAATAATAATAAGTTTAAATAGCATAACAGTATGTTGGCTCTCCAAGCCAACATAACTAGATAAAAAAGTTCGTCAAGACAAACTTTGAAGTTGGCTTGAGAAAGTCTGACCAGATAGTTTAAAATAGTTTTTAAAGTTTGTAAAAGTTTTAAAAGTTTGACTGTTTTCAGTCTGAAATAGTTTGAAGTTTTCAGCAGTTTTAAAGCTTGAAGATTGAACAGATAGATAGTTGGTAGGGTACTCTGGGTGGTTGCTAAGGCGTTGCTACGCGGTTGCTAGGGTTCCTGGGGCGGTTGCTAAGGTGTTGCTATGCGGTTGCTAAGGTACCCAAGGTGGTTGCTAGGGTGTTGCTATGCGGTTGCTAAGGTACCCGGGGTGGTTGCTAAGGTGTTGCTATGTGGTTGCTAAGGTACCCTGGGTGGTTGCTAGGGTGTTGCTATGCGGTTGCTAAGGTACCCGAGGTGGTTGCTAGGGTGTTGCTATGCGGTTGCTAAGGTACCCGGGGTGGTTGCTAGGGTGTTGCTATGTGGTTGCTAAGGTACCCAGGGTGGTTGCTAAGGTGTTGCTATGCGGTTGCTATGGTGCCTGGGGTGGTTGCTATGTGTTGCTATGCGGTTGCTATGGTGCCTGGGGTGGTTGCTAAGGTATTGCTATGCGGTTGCTATGGTGCCTGTGGTGGTTGCTAGGGTGTTGCTATGCGGTTGCTATGGTGCCTGGGGTGGTTGCTAAGGTGTTGCTATGCGGTTGCTATGGTGCCTGTGGTTGTTGCTAGGGTGTTGCTATGCGGTTGCTAAGGTACCCAGGGTGGTTGCTAAGGTGTTGCTATGCAGTTGCTATGGTGCCTGTGGTGGTTGCTGGGGTGTTGCTATGCGGTTGCTATGATGCCTAGGGTGGTTGCTACGGTGTTGCTATGCGGTTGCTATGGTGCCTGTGGTGGTTGCTAGGGTGTTGCTATGTGGTTACTAGGGTACCCAGGGTGTTTACTAGCATGTTTCTAGCATGTTGCTAGCATGGTTTTAGAATGACTAGCAAGTCGCTAGCACGATTTTAGCATGACTAGCAAGTCGCTAGCATGATTTTAGCATGACTAGCAAGTCGCTAGCATGATTTTAGCATGAATAGCAAAGACGCTAGCATGATTTTAGCATGATTAGCAAGTCGCTAGCATCATTTTAGCATGACTAGCAAGTCACTAGCATGATTCTAGCATGACTAGCAAGTCGCTAGCATGATTTTAGCATGACTAGCAAGTCACTAGCACGATTCTAGCATGACTAGCAAGTCACTAGCATGATTTTAGCATGACTAGCATGTCACTAACATGATTACTAGCATGACTAGCATGTCACTAGCATGATTTTAGCATGACTAGGAAGTCACTAACATGAACATAGTTTGAAGTTTTCAGCAGTTTTAAAGCTTGAAGATTGAACAGATAGATAGATAGATAGATAGATAGATAGATAGATAGATAGATAGATAGATAGATAGATAGATAGATAGATAGATAGATAAAAAAAGTTTGAAAAGTTTAATAAAGTTTAAAGAAGTAAAAAAAAAGGTTTAAAGTAGTTTAAAAAGTTTAAAGAAGTTTAAAGAAGTTTAAAGTTTAAAAAGTTTAAAGAAGTTTTAAAAGTTTAAAAAGTTTAAAGAAGTTTAAAAAGTTTAAAAGTATAAAGTTTTGAAAGTTTAAAAGCAAGTCGCTAGTATGCTTCTAACATGTATCTAGCATGACTAGCATGTTTGCTAGAATGACTAACCAGTTGCTAAGGTACCCAGGGTGGTTGCTAGGGTGTTGCTATGCGGTTGCTAATGTACCCGGGGTTGTTGCTAGGGTGTTGCTATGCGGTTGCTAGGGTACCCATGGTGGTTGCTGAGGTGTTGCTATGCGGTTGCTAGGGTACCCATGGTGGTTGCTAAGGTGTTGCTATGCAGTTTCCATGGTAACTGGGGTGGTTGCTAAGGTGTTGCTATGTGGTTGCTAAGGTACCTAGGGTGGTTGCTAAGGTGTTGCTATGCTGTTGCTAGGGTACCTGGGGTGGTTGCTAAGGTGTTGCTATGTGGTTGCTAGGGTACCCGGAGTGGTTGCTAAGGTGTTGCTATGCAGTTGCTATGGTACCCGGGGTGGTTGCTAAGGTGTTGCTATGTGGTTGCTAAGGTACCTAGGGTGGTTGCTAAGGTGTTGCTATGTGGTTGCTAAGGTACCTAGGTGGTTGCTAAGGTGTTGCTATGTGGTTGCTAAGGTACCTAGGGTGGTTGCTAAGGTGTTGCTATGCGGTTGCTAAGGTACCCGGGGTGGTTGCTAGGGTGTTGCTATGTGGTTGCTAAGGTACCCATGGTGGTTGCTAAGGTGTTGCTATGCGGTTGCTAGGGTACCCGGGGTGGTTTCTAAGGTGTTGCTATGCGGTTGCTAAGGTACCTAGGGTGGTTGCTAAGGTGTTGCTATGCGGTTGCTAGGGTACCCAGGGTGGTTACTAGCATGTTTCTAGCATGTTGCTGGCATGATTAGCTAGTTGCTAGCATGAATTTAGCATGACTAGCAAGTCGCTAGCATGATTTTAACATGATTAGCAAGTCGCTAGCATGATTTTAGCATGACTAGCAAGTCGCTAGCATGATTTTAGCATGACTAGCAAGTCGCTAGCATGATTTTAACATGACTAGCAAGTCGCTAGCAAGATTTCAGCATGACTAACAAGTCGTTAGCATGATTTTAGCATGACTAGCAAGTTACAAGCATGATCCTAGCATGATTAGCAAGTCACTAGCATGATTCTAGCATGACTAGCAAGTTACTAGCATGATTTTAGCATGACTAGCATGTCACTAGCATGATTTTAACATGACTAGCAAGTCACTAGCATGATTTTAACATGACTAGCAAGTCGCTAGCATGTCACTAACATGATTTTAGCATGACTAGCAAGTCTCTAGCATGATTTTAGCATGACTAGCAAGTCACTAGCATGATTCTAGCATGACTAGCAAGTTACTAGCATGATTTTAGGATGACTAGCAAGTCACTAACATGATTTTAGCATGATTAGCATATTGTTAGCATGACTTAGAAAGATAGATGAGTTTGAATGAGTTTGAATGGATTAGAAATATAGTACATAGAAGGGAAGCTTGATTGAGTCTCAAAGGATTCTGGCAGTTTAAATTTGAATTTTGACAGTTGGAGTTGAACATTCCATCAATGTAAGTCAATGAGATTTTTTTCCCAGGTTTAATCGGGATTTTTAGGAAAACCGTAAGTCCGATCAGTTAGAAAAGATATAGCATATCGAGTCTGACCAGTCTGAAGATCTGGGCTGAGTTTGGAGTTTGTAGAGTTAAAGCTCTAGGAGGAGTAGCAGTCAGAAATTTTATATAGGAAGAAGAATAATAATAACTAGAAGCTAAAGTTCGATTACAAACTTTAAATGTTGGCTTGGAGAGCCAAATTGGGCAGCCTTCGGGCAAAAGGGCCAGCCCAGAACACCATAGTGGATTAATATGTGTATTTTAGGTTAAAACGGCTTGCCATACTGGAATAATTGATGAGCGCCTGCTTCAAAGCCGCGTCGCGTTGCCGTGCGGTTGAGCCGAAAAGCAGAAATAAGCAAGCATTTAAACTTTTTATTATATGACTGAACTATTATTGCGTTTAATCGCTGGAGTGTTTGTATTAAAATACCTTTAAAAGACGTGCAAATGATGTCTTTGTTAACAGACACATAAATGCAGCCTTGCATCTCATGTTAAAGTTAAGCCTATGAAAAACGTAATTTGCACCCAATGCAGGTCTTTAAAAATATTCTTCTATATTTATTGTGTTGAATCGCTGGAGTGTTTTTATTTAAATGCCTTTAAAAGACGTGCAGTCATGTATAATTCTCAGTCGGACATCTCGGAGCTCATGTCTAACACAGCTGAACGCAGCGCTCTCTGTATGAAAACAAAATGCTCACAAACAACTGCATTTAGCTGTTGATATTTTCTAATGGGTGGAATGAATTAAATCGCTGCAATATTGTAATTTTAAAGGCGTTCTAATTCGTGCAAATTATGTCGTTCGTCTCCATGTGAACTCTTTGAAAGCAATCTGTACGCAGTGAAGGAAATGCTTAGGGGTTTCAATAAATTCGCTCAAACAGCTGAATTCAGGTCTTGATGTGTTCTAATGGGTATTTACAATTAAATAGCTGGAGTATTGTAATTTTAAAGGCGTTATTTATATGCATTTTCCACCAAAATCAAAGTGAAAGTAAGTCACAGCTCGGTAACATGTTCGTTAGTGAAACCTATTGAACAGCTAATTTGCAGCTAATGTAGTTCTTTAAAATATTCTTGTATATTTATTGTGTTGGATCGCTGGAGTGTTTTTATTTAAATGCTTTTAAAAGACGTGCAGTCATGTATAGCCTAATTCTCAGTCGGGTAAGTTAGCTCCGATCCGTGAAAGCTCGTCTATTTGCTGAAGACAGTGCTTTAACTTTGAAATAAAACAGATCACAAAAGGCTGATTTGTTGATGTGTTCTAATGGGTATTTACAAACAAATCGCTGAAATATATTTATTTTAAAGGCATTCTAATTCGTGCAATTTATGTTGTTTGCGAGCACATGTAGAGAGAGAGTAGCCTAGTGCTGACGGCTTGTATAAGCGCTGAAGGGTGCGAGCTTTTCTTTTACAAGAACTACTCACAAACCACTGAATTTAGCTGTTGATATGTTCTAATGGGTATTTAGAGTTAAATCGCTGTAATAATGACATTTTTAAGGCGATATTTATTTGTATTTCCACGGATTTCAGAGTGACTGTAAGTAAGAGGTTTGAGTCCCGCCTCTTCAGTCGAGAGGTATTACTGTTAGAGGGCGCATTTTTTCTCAGCCCATGTAATTCATTGGGAAATTTGTCATATTCAAAAATTAATAATAAATCAACTGTACATCTGATCAGTCCAAATAGATATAGCAACTCTTTCGGGACAAGGGCCCAGGTCTCTGCCAAGTTTGGGCCTTGTGGCTTCAAAGGCCTCGGAGGAGTAGCTGTCAGAAATTTCTGTAGGTCATAAGAATAATAAAATATAACTAGAAGCTAAAGTTCGATGACAAACTTTAAATGTTGGCTTGGAGAAGCAAACCGGGCAGCCTTCGGGTAAAAGGGCCAGCCCAGAACACCATAGTGGATTAATATGTGTATTTTAGGTTAAAACGGCTTGCCATACTGGAATAAGTGATGAGCGCCTGCTTCAAAGCCGCGTCGCGTTGCCGTGCGGTTGAGCCGAAAAGCAGAAATAAGCAAGCATTTAAACTTTTTATTATATGACTGAACTATTATTGTGTTGAATCGCTGGAGTGTTTGTATTAAAATACCTTTAAAAGACGTGCAAATGATGTCTTTGTTAACAGACACATAAATGCAGCCGTGCATCTCATGTTAGTTAAGCCTATGAAAAACGTCATTTTCACCCAATGCAGGTCTTTAAAATATTCTTCTATATTTATTGTGTGGAATCGCTGGAGTGTTTTTATTTAAATGCCTTTAAAAGACGTGCAGTCATTTATAATTCTCAGTCGGACATCTCGGAGCTCATCATGTCTAACACACTGCTGAATGCAGCGCTTTCTGTATGAAAAAAAAAATAGTCACAAACAACTGCATTTAGCTGTTGATATTTTGTAATGGGTGGACTGAATTAAATCGCTGCAATATTATAATTTTAAAGGCGGTCAAATTTGTGCAAATTATGTCGTTCGTCTCTATGTAAACTCGTTGAAAGCAATCTGTACGCGGTGAAGGAAATGCTTAGGGGTTTCAATAAATTCGCTCAAACAGCTGAATTCAGGTCTTGATGTTTCTAATGGGTATTTACAATTAAATGGCTGGAGTATTGTAATTTTAAAGGCGTTATTTATATGCATTTTCCACCGAAATCAAAGTGAAAGTAAGTCACAGCTCGGTAACATGTTCGTTAGTGAAACGTATTGAAAAGCTCATTTGCAGCTTATGTAGTTCTTTAAAATATTCTTGTATATTTATTGTGTTGGATCGCTGGAGTGTTTTTATTTAAATGCTTTTAAAAGACGTGCAGTCATAATTCAGTCGGGTAAGTTAGCTCAGAGCCATGAAAGCTCGTCTGTATAACACATTTGCTGAAGACAGTGCTTTAACTTTGAAATAAAACAGATCATAAAAGGTTGATTTGTTGATGTGTTCTAATGGGTATTTACAAACAAATCGCTGAAATATATTTATTTTAAAGGCGTTCTAATTCGTGCAATTTATGTTGTTTGTGAGCACATGTCGAGAGAGAGAGAAGCCTAGTGCTTACGGCTTGTATAAGTGCTGAAGGGTGCGATCTTTTCTTTTACAAGAACTACTCACAAACCACTGAATTTAGCTGTTGATATGTTCTAATGGGTATTTAGAGTTAAATCGCTGTAATATTTACATTTTTAAGGCGGTATTTATTTGTATTTCCACCGATTTCAGAGTGACTGTAAGTAAGAGCTTTGAGTCCCGCCTCTTCAGTCGAGAGGTATTACTGTTAGAGGGCGCATTTTTTCTCAGCCCATGTAATTCATTGGGAAATTTGTCATATTCAAAAATTAATAATAAATCAACTGTCCATCTGATCAGTCCAAATAGATATAGCAACTCTTTCGGGACAAGGGCCCAGGTCTCTGCCAAGTTTGGGCCTTGTGGCTTCAAAGGCCTCGGAGGAGTAGCTGTCAGAAATTCCTTTAGGTCATAAGAATAATAAAATATAATAATAAGTTTAAATAGCATAACAATATGTTGGCTTCTCCAAGCCAACATAATAATAACTAGAAGCTAAAGTTCGATGACAAACTTTAAATGTTGGCTTGGAGAAGCAAACCGGGCAGCCTTCGGGCAAAAGGGCCAGCCCAGAACACTTAGAGCTCTCTGATTGAATTGTTGCTAGTAAAAATGCTATTACGATAAGTAATGCTTAGTATATTTTAGGCTAAACAGCTTGCCATAGAGGATTTATGTGTATTTTAGGTTAAAACGGCTTGCCATACAACAAGGTGCTTGAAAGCGTTGCTGTGCGGCTGAGCCTAAAAGCAGAAATAAGCAAGCATTTAAGCTGTGTAATATATTACTTTACTATTATTGTGTTTAATCGCTGGAGTGTTTGTATTTAAATACCTTTAAAAGACGTGCAAATTATGTCTTTGATGCAGATGAAGACTGAGCAGTGCATTCAATGTTAGTTAGTTAAGCCAGTGAAAAAAGTCATTTGCACTCAATGTAGGTCTTTAAAATATTCTTCTATATTTATTGTCTGCAATCGCTGGAGTGTTTGTATTTAAATGCCTTTAAAAGACGTGCAGTCATGTATAATTGTCAGTCGGACATCTCGGAGCTCATGTCTTAACACACTGCTGAACACATCGCTCTCTGTATGAAAAAAAAAAAAGCTCACAAACAACTGCATTTAGCTGTTGATATTTTCTAATGGGTGGACTGAATTAAATCGCTGCAATATTGTAATTTTAAAGGCGGTCAAATTCGTGCAAATTATGTCGTTCGTCTCCATGTATACTCGTTGAAGGCAACCTGTATGCGGTGAAGGAAATGCTTAGGGGTTTCAATAAATTCGCTCAAACAGCTGAATTCAGGTCTTGATGTGTTCTAATGGGTATTTACAATTAAATGGCTGGAATATTGTAATTTTAAAGGCGTTATTTATTTGCATTTTCCACCGAAGTCAAAGTGAAAGTATAGGTCACAGCTCGGTAACATGTTCGTTAGTGAAACCTACTGAATAGCTCATTTGCAGCTAATGTTGTTCTTTAAAATATTCTTCTATATTTATTGTGTTGGATCGCTGGAGTGTTTTTATTTAAATGCTTTTAAAAGACGTGCAGTCATAATTCTCAGTCGAGTAAATTAGCTCCGACCCGTGAAAGCTCGTCTGTATAACACATTTGCTGAAGACAGTGCTTTAACTTTGAAATAAAACAGATCACAAAAGGCTGATTTGTTGATGTGTTCTAATGGGTATTTACAAATAAATCGCTGAAATATATTAATTTTAAAGGCGTTCTAATTCGTGCAAATTATGTTGTTTATGAGCACATACAGAGAGAGTACATGCCGACGGCTTGTATAAGCGCTGAAGGGTGCGAACTTTTCTTTTACAAGAACTACTCACAAACCACTGAATTTAGCTGTTGATATGTTCTAATGGGTATTTAGAGTTAAATCGCTGTAATATTTACATTTTTAAGGCGGTATTTATTTCTATTTCCACCGTTTTCAGAGTGACTGTAAGTAAGAGGTTTGAATCCCGCCTCTTCAGTCGAGAGGTATTACTGTTAGAGGGCGCATTTTTTCTCAGCCCATGTAATTCATTGGGAAATTTGTCATATTCAAAAATTAATAATAAATCAACTGTACATCTGATCAGTCCAAATAGATATAGCAACTCTTTCGGGACAAGGGCCCAGGTCTCTGCCAAGTTTGGGCCTTGTGGCTTCAAAGGCCTCGGAGGAGTAGCTGTCAGAAATTCCTTTAGGTCATAAGAATAATAAAATATAATAATAAGTTTAAATAGCATAACAATATGTTGGCTTCTCCAAGCCAACATAATAATAATAAGAATAAGTTTAAATAGAATATCAGTAAGTTGGCTTTCTCAAGCCAACTTAACTAGATAAAAAAGTTCGTCAAGACAAACTTTGAAGTTGGCTTGAGAAAGTCTGACCAGATAGTTTAAAATAGTTTTTAAAGTTTGTAAAAGTTTTAAAAGTTTGACTTTCAGTCTGAAATAGTTTGAAGTTTTCAGCAGTTTTAAAGCTTGAAGATTGAACAGATAGATAGATAGATAGATAGATAAGGTTTGAAGATAGATAGATAGATAGATAGATAGATAGATAGATAGATAGATAGATAGATAAGGTTTATAGATAGATAGATAGATAGATAGATAGATAGATAGATAGATAGATAGATAGATAGATAGATAGATAGATAAAAAAAGTTTGAAAAGTTTAATAAAGTTTAAAGAAGTAAAAAAAAAGGTTTAAAGTAGTTTAAAAAGTTTAAAGAAGTTTAAAGAAGTTTAAAGAAGTTTTAAAAGTTTAAAAAGTTTAAAAGTATAAAGTTTTGAAAGTTTAAAAGCAAGTTGCTAGTATGCTTCTAACATGTATCTAGCATGACTAGCATGTTTGCTAGAATGACTAACCAGTTGCTAAGGTACCCAGGGTGGTTGCTAGGGTGTTGCTATGCGGTTGCTAATGTACCCGGGGTTGTTGCTAGGGTGTTGCTATGCGGTTGCTAGGGTACCCATGGTGGTTGCTGAGGTGTTGCTATGCGGTTGCTAGGGTACCCATGGTGGTTGCTAAGGTGTTGCTATGCAGTTTCCATGGTAACTGGGGTGGTTGCTAAGGTGTTGCTATGTGGTTGCTAAGGTGTTGCTATGCGGTTGCTAGGGTACCTGGGGTGGTTGCTAAGGTGTTGCTATGCGGTCGCTAGGGTACCCGGAGTGGTTGCTAAGGTGTTGCTATGCAGTTGCTATGGTACCCGGGGTGGTTGCTAAGGTGTTGCTATGCGGTTGCTAGGGTACCCGGAGTGGTTGCTAAGGTGTTACTATGCAGTTGCTATGGTACCCGGGGTGGTTGCTAAGGTGTTGCTATGTGGTTGCTAAGGTACCTAGGGTGGTTGCTAAGGTGTTGCTATGTGGTTGCTAAGGTACCTAGGGTGGTTGCTAAGGTGTTCCTATGCGGTTGCTAAGGTACCCGTCGTGGTTGCTAAGGTGTTCCTATGTGGTTGCTAAGGTACCCATGGTGGTTGCTAAGGTGTTGCTATGCGGTTGCTAGGGTACCCGGGGTGGTTTCTAAGGTGTTGCTATGCGGTTGCTAAGGTACCTAGGGTGGTTGCTAAGGTGTTGCTATGCGGTTGCTAGGGTACCCAGGGTGGTTACTAGCATGTTTCTAGCATGTTGCTGGCATGATTAGCTAGTTGCTAGCATGAATTTAGCATGACTAGCAAGTCGCTAGCATGATTTTAACATGATTAGCAAGTCGCTAGCATGATTTTAGCATGACTAGCAAGTCGCTAGCAAGATTTTAGCATGACTAGCAAGTCGTTAGCATGATTTTAGCATGACTAGCAAGTCGCTAGCAAGATTTCAGCATGACTAGCAAGTCGTTAGCATGATTTTAGCATGACTAGCAAGTTACAAGCATGATCCTAGCATGACTAGCAAGTCACTAGCATGATTCTAGCATGACTAGCAAGTTACTAGCATGATTTTAGCATGACTAGCATGTCACTAGCATGATTTTAACATGACTAGCAAGTCACTAGCATGATTTTAACATGACTAGCAAGTCGCTAGCATGTCACTAACATGATTTTAGCAAGTCACTAGCATGATTTTAGCAAGACTAGCAAGTCACTAGCATGATTCCAGTATGACTAGCAAGTCTCTAGCATGATTTTAGCATGACTAGCAAGTCACTAGCATGATTCTAGCATGACTAGCAAGTTACTAGCATGATTTTAGGATGACTAGCAAGTCACTAACATGATTTTAGCATGATTAGCATATTGTTAGCATGACTTAGAAAGATAGATGAGTTTGAATGGATTAGAAATATAGTACATAGAAGGGAAGCTTGATTGAGTCTCAAAGGATTCTGGCAGTTTAAATTTGAATTTTGACAGTTGGAGTTGAACATTCCATCAATGTAAGTCAATGAGATTTTTTTCCCAGGTTTAATCGGGATTTTTAGGAAAACCGTAAGTCCGATCAGTTAGAAAAGATATAGCATATCGAGTCTGACCAGTCTGAAGATCTGGGCTGAGTTTGGAGTTTGTAGAGTTAAAGCTCTAGGAGGAGTAGCAGTCAGAAATTTTATATAGGAAGAAGAAGAATAATAACTAGATAAAAAAGTTCGTCAAGACAAACTTTGAAGTTGGCTTGAGAAAGTCTGACCAGATAGTTTAAAATAGTTTTTAAAGTTTGTAAAAGTTTTAAAAGTTTGACTTTCAGTCTGAAATAGTTTGAAGTTTTCAGCAGTTTTAAAGCTTGAAGATTGAACAGATAGATAGATAGATAGATAAAAAAAAGTTTGAAAAGTTTAATAAAGTTTAAAGTAAAAAAAAAGTTTAAAGTAGTTTAAAAAGTTTAAAGAAGTTTTAAAGAATTTAAAAGTTTAAAAAGTTTAAAGAAGTTTTAAAAGTTTAAAAAGTTTAAAGAAGTTTAAAAAGTTTAAAAGTATAAAGTTTTGAAAGTTTAAAAGCAAATCGCTAGTATGCTTCTAACATGTATCTAGCATGACTAGCATGTTTGCTAGAATGAACCAGTTGCTAAGGTACCCAGGGTGGTTGCTAGGGTGTTGCTATGCGGTTGCTAATGTACCTGGGGTTGTTGCTAGGGTGTTGCTATGCGGTTGCTAGGGAACCCATGGTGGTTGCTGAGGTGTTGCTATGCGGTTGCTAGGGTACCCATGGTGGTTGCTAAGGTGTTGCTATGCAGTTTCCATGGTAACTGGGGTGGTTGCTAAGGTGTTGCTATGCGGTTGCTAAGGTACCTAGGGTGGTTGCTAAGGTGTTGCTATGCGGTTGCTAGGGTACCCGGGGTGGTTGCTAAGGTGTTGCTATGCGGTTGCTAGGGTACCCGGAGTGGTTGCTAAGGTGTTGCTATGCAGTTGCTATGGTACCCGGGGTGGTTGCTAAGGTGTTGCTATGTGGTTGCTAAGGTACCTAGGGTGGTTGCTAAGGTGTTCCTATGTGGTTGCTAAGGTACCTAGGGTGGTTGCTAAGGTGTTGCTATGTGGTTGCTAAGGCACCATGGGTGGTTGCTAAGGTGTTGCTATGCGGTTGCTAAGGTACCCGGGTTGTTGCTAGGGTGTTTCTATGCGGTTGCTAGGGTACCCGGGGTGGTTTCTAAGGTGTTGCTATGTGGTTGCTATGGTACCTAGGGTGGTTGCTAAGGTGTTACTATGCGGTTGCTAGGGTACCCAGGGTGGTTACTAGCATGTTTCTAGCATGTTGCTGGCATGATTAGCTAGTTACTAGCATGAATTTAGCATGACTAGCAAGTCGCTAGCATGATTTTAACATGATTAGCAAGTCGCTAGCATGATTTTAGCATGACTAGCAAGTCGTTAGCATGATTTTAGCATGACTAGCAAGTTACAAGCATGATTTTAGCATGACTAGCAAGTCGCTAGCATGATTTTAACATGATTAGCTAGTTACTAGCATGAATTTAGCATGATTAGCAAGTCGCTAGCATGATTTTAGCATGACTAGCAAGTTACAAGCATGATCCTAGCATGACTAGCAAGTCACTAGCATGATTCTAGCATGACTAGCAAGTTACTAGCATGATTTTAGCATGACTAGCATGTCACTAGCATTATTTTAACATGACTAGCAAGTCACTAGCATGATTTTAACATGACTAGCAAGTCGCTAGCATGTCACTAACATGATTTTAGCATGACTAGCAAGTCACTAGCATGATTTTAGCAAGACTAGCAAGTCACTAGCATGATTCCAGTATGACTAGCAAGTCTCTAGCATGATTTTAGCATGACTAGCAAGTCACTAGCATGATTCTAGCATGACTAGCAAGTTACTAGCATGATTTTAGGATGATTAGCATATTGTTAGCATGACTTAGAAAGATAGATGAGTTTGAATGAGTTTGAATGGATTAGAAATATAGTACATAGAAGGGAAGCTTGATTGAGTCTCAAAGGATTCTGGCAGTTTAAATTTGAATTTTGACAGTTGGAGTTGAACATTCCATCAATGTAAGTCAATGAGATTTTTTTCCCAGGTTTAATCGGGATTTTTAGGAAAACCGTAAGTCCGATCAGTTAGAAAAGATATAGCATATCGAGTCTGACCAGTCTGAACATCTGGGCTGAGTTTGGAGTTTGTAGAGTTAAAGCTCTAGGAGGAGTAGCAGTCAGAAATTTTATATAGGAAGAATAATAATAATAAAAATAATAATAATAATAATAACTAGATAAAAAAGTTCGTCAAGACAAACTTTGAAGTTGGCTTGAGAAAGTCTGACCAGATAGTTTAAAATAGATTTTAAAGTTTGTAAAATTGTAAAAGTTTGACTGTTTTCAGTCTGAAATAGTTTGAAGTTTTCAGCAGTTTTAAAGCTTGAAGATTGAATAGATAGATAGATAGATAGATAGATAGATAGATAGATAGATAGATAGATAGATAGATAGATAGATAGATAGATAGATAGATAGATGGTTTTCAGTCTGAAATAGTTTGAAGTTTAAAGTAATTTTAAAAGCTTCAAGTTAGATGCTAAGGTTCTCAGAGTGGTTGATGAAGTGTTTCTGTGTGGTTGGTAGGGTACTCTGGGTGGTTGCTAAGGTGTTGCTAGGCGGTTGCTAGGGTGCTCAGGGTGGTTGCTAAGGTGTTGCTAGGCAGTTGCTAGGGTACCTGGGGTGGTTGCTAGGGTGTTGCTATGCGGTTGATAAGGTGTTGCTATGCGGTTGCTAAGGTACCCCGGGTGGTTGCTAGGGTGTTGCTATGTGGTTGCTAAGGTACCCGGGGTGGTTGCTAGGGTGTTGCTATGCGGTTGCTAGGGTACCCGGGGTGGTTGCTAAGGTGTTGCTGTGTGGTTGCTAAGGTGTTGCTATGCAGTTGCTAAGGTACACGGGGTGGTTGCTAAGGTGTTGCTATGCGGTTGCTAAGGTGTTGCTATGTGGTTGCTAAGGTACCTGAGGTGGTTGCTAAGGTGTTGCTATGCGGTTGCTAGGGTACCCGGGGTGGTTGCTAAGGTGTTGCTATGCGGTTGCTAGGGTACCCGGGGTGGTTGCTAAGGTGTTGCTATGTGGTTGCTAAGGTACCCATGGTGGTTGCTAAGGTGTTGCTATGCGGTTGCTAAGGTACCTGAGGTGGTTTGCTAAGGTGTTGCTATGCGGTTACTAGGGTACCTAGGGTGGTTACTAGCATGTTGCTGGCATGATTAGCTAGTTGCTAGCATGATTTTAGCATGACTAGCAAGTCGCTAACATGATTTTAGCAAGACTAGCAAGTCGCTAGCATGATTTTAACATGATTAGCAAGTCGCTAGCATGATTTTAGCCTGACTAGCAAAGTCGCTAGCATGATTTTAGCATGACTAGCAAGTCACTAGCATATAATATAACTAGATAAAAAAGTTCGTCGAGACAAACTTTAAGTTGGCTTGAGAAAGCTTTGCCTTAAAGTTTAAAGAAGTTTTGAAAGCTTTAAAAAGTAGTAAAAGTTTAAAAAGTTTTAAGTTTGATGGTTTTCAGTCTGAAATACTTTAAAGTTTTTAGCAGTTTTAAAGATTGAAGATAGATAGATAGATTTATAGATAGACAGATTTATAGATAGACAGATTTATAGATAGATAGATAGATAGATAGATAGATAGATAGATAGATAGATGGATAGATAGGTAGGTAGCTATGGTGTCTGGGGTGGTTGCTAGGGTGTTGCTATTCGGTTGCTAAGGTACCCGGGGTGGTTGCTAAGGTGTTGCTATGTGGTTGCTAAGGTGTTGCTATGTGGTTGCTAAGGTGTTGCTATGCGGTTGCTAGGGTACCCGGGGTGGTTGCTAAGGTGTTGCTATCCGGTTGCTAGGGTACCCGAGGTGGTTGCTAAGGTGTTGCTATGCGGTTGCTATGGTACCTGGGGTGGTTGCTAAGGTGTTGCTATGTGGTTGCTAAGGTACCCATGGTGGTTGCTAAGGTGTTGCTATGCGGTTGCTAGGGTACCTGGGGTGGTTGCTAAGGTGTTGCTATTTGGTTGCTAAGGTACCCATGGTGGTTGCTAAGGTGTTACAATGTGGTTGTTAAGGTACCTGAGGTGGTTGCTAAGGTGTTGCTATGCGGTTAGTAGGTTACCCAGGGTGGTTACTAGCATGTTTCTGGCATGATTTTAGCATGACTAGCAAGTCGCTAACATGATTTTAGCAAGACTAGCAAGTCGCTAGCATGATTTTAACATGATTAGCAAGTCGCTAGCATGATTTTAACATGACTAGCAAGTCGCTAGCATGATTTTAGCATGACTAGCAGAGTTGCTAGCATGATTTTAGCATGACTAGCAAGTCGCTAGCATGATTTTAGCATTACTAGCAAGTCGCTAGCATGATTTTAGCATGACTAGCAAGTCGCTAGCATGATTTTAACATGACTAGCAAGTCGCTAGCATGATTTTAACATGATTAGCAAGTCGCTAGCATGATTTTAACATGACTAGCAAGTCGCTAGCATGATTTTAACATGATTAGCAAGTCGCTAGCATGATTTTAACATGACTAGCAAGTCGCTAGCATGATTTTAGCATGACTAGCAGAGTTGCTAGCATGATTTTAGCATGACTAGCAAGTCGCTAGCATGATTTTAGCATTACTAGCAAGTCGCTAGCATGATTTTAGCATGACTAGCAAGTCGCTAGCATGATTTTAGCATGACTAGTAAGTCGCTAGCATGATTTTAACATGACTAGCAAGTCACTAGCATGATTTTAGCATGACTAGCAGAGTCGCTAGCATGATTTTAGCATGACTAGCAAGTCGCTAGCATGATTTTAGCATTACTAGCAAGTCGCTAGCATGATTTTAGCACGACTAGCAAGTCGCTACCATGATTTTAGCATGATTAGCATATTGTTATCATGATTTAGATGGAGAGATAGATAGACAGATTAATAGATAGATTTATAGATATATGGATTTATAGATAGACAGATTAATAGATATAGATTTATAGATAGACAGATTAATAGATATAGATTTATAGATAGATAGATTAATAGATAGACAGATTAATAGATAGATTAATAGGTAGACAGATTAATAGATAGACAGATTAATAGATAGATTAATAGGTAGACAGATTAATAGATAGACAGATTAATAGATGGATAGATTTATAGATAGACAGATTTATAGATAGACAGATTAATAGATGGATAGATTTATAGATGGATAGATTTATAGATGGATAGATTTATAGATAGACAGATTAATAGATAGATAGATAGATAGATAGATAGATAGATAGATAGATAGATAGATAGATAGATAGATAGATAGATAGATAGATAGATAGATAGATAGATAGATAGATGAGTTTAAATGAGTTTGATTGGATTAGATATAGTAGATAGAAGGGAAGCCTGATTGAGTCTCAAAGGATTCTGGCAGTTTAAATTTGAATTTTGACAGTTGGAGTTTGACGGAATGTTCAAATGAGCCAAGACTTTTCAATGTAAGTCAATGAGATTTTTTTCCCAGTTTTAATCGGCATTTTTAGGAAAACCGTAAGTCCGATCAGTTAGAAAAGATATAGCAACTCGAGTCAGACCAGACTGAAGATCTGGGCTGAGTTTGGAGTTTGTAGAGTTAAAGCTCTAGGAGGAGTAGCAGTCAGAAATTTAGTCTCAGAAGAAGAAGAAGAGGAAGAAAAATAATAAGTTTAAATAGAATATCAATAAGTTGGCTCTCTCAAGCCAACTTAATAATAATAACTAGAAGCTAAAGTTCGATGACAAACTTTAAATGTTGGCTTGGAGAAGCAAACCGGGCAGCCTTCGGGCAAAAGGGCCAGCCCAGAACACTTAGAGCTCTCTGATTGAATTGTTGCTAGTAAAAATGCTATTAGGATAAGTAATGCTTAGTATATTTTAGGCTAAAACAGCTTGCCATAGAGGATTTATGTGTATTTTAGGTTAAAACGGCTTGCCATACAACAAGTGTGCAGCGCGTGCTTGAAAGGGTTGCTGTGCGGTTAAGCCTAAAAGCATTAATAAGCAAGCATTTAAGCTGTGTAATATATTACTCTACTATTATTGTGTTTAATCGCTGGAGTGTTTGTATTTAAATACCTTTAAAAGACGTGCAAATTATGTCTTTGATGATGCAGATGAAGACTGAGCAGTGCATTCAATGTTAGTTAGTTAAGCCTGTGAAAAAAAAGTCATTTGCACTCAATGTAGGTCTTTAAAATATTCTTCTATATTTATTGTGTGCAATCGCTGGAGTGTTTGTATTTAAATGCCTTTAAAAGACGTGCAGTCATGTATAATTGTCAGTCGGACATCTCGGAGCTCATGTCTAACACACTGCTAAACACATCGCTCTCTGTATGAAAAAAAAAGCTCACAAACAACTGCATTTAGCTGTTGATATTTTCTAATGGGTGGACGGAATTAAATCGCTGCAATATTGTAATTTTAAAGGCGGTCAAATTCGTGCAAATTATGTCGTTCGTCTCCATGTATACTCGTTGAAGGCAACCTGTATGCGGTGAAGGAAATGCTTAGGGTTTTCAATAAATTCGCTCAAACAGCTGAATTCAGGTCTTGATGTGTTCTAATGGGTATTTATAATTAAATGGGTGGAATATTGTAATTTTAAAGGCGTTATTTATATGCATTTTCCACCGAAGTCAAAGTGAAAGTATAGGTCACAGCTCGGTAACATGTTCGTTAGTGAAACCTATTGAATAGCTCATTTGCAGCTAATGTTGTTCTTTAAAATATTCTTGTATATTTATTGTGTTGGATCGCTAGAGTGTTTTTATTTAAAGGCTTTTAAAAGACGTGCAGTCATGTATAATATATTCTCAGTCGGGTAAGTTCCGAGCCGTGAAAGCTCGTCTGTATAACACATTTGCTGAAGACAGTGCTTTAAGTTTGAAATAAAACAGATCACAAAAGGCAGATTGTTGATGTGTTCTAATGGGTATTTACAAATAAATCGCTGAAATATATTAATTTTAAAGGCGTTCTAATTTGTGCAAATTATGTTGTTTATGAGCACATACAGAGAGAGTACATGCTGACGGCTTGTATAAGCGCTGAAGGGTGCGAGCTTTTCTTTTACAACAACTACTCACAAACCACTGAATTTAGCTGTTGATATGTTCTAATGGGTATTTAGAGTTAAATCGCTGTAATATTAAAATTTTTAAGGCGGTATTTATTTGTATTTCCACCGTTTTCAGAGTGACTGTAAGTAAGAGGTTTGAATCCCGCCTCTTCAGTCGAGAGGTATTACTGTTAGAGGGCGCATTTTTTCTCAGCCCATGTAATTCATTGGGAAATTTGTCATATTCAAAAATTAATAATAAATCAACTGTACATCTGATCAGTCCAAATAGATATAGCAACTCTTTCGGGACCAGGGCCCAGGTCTCTGCCAAGTTTGGGCCTTGTGGCTTCAAAGGCCTCGGAGGAGTAGGTGTCAGAAATTTCTTTAGCTCATAAGAATAATAAAATATAACTAGAAGCTAAAGTTCGATGACAAACTTTAAATGTTGGCTTGGAGAAGCAAACCGGGCAGCCTTCGGGCAAAAGGTCCAGCCCAGAACACTTAGAGCTCTCTGATTGAATTGTTGCTAGTAAAAATGCTATTACGATAAGTAATGCGTAGTATATTTTAGGTTAATACAGCTTGCCATAGTGGATTTATGTGTATTTTAGGTTAAAACGGCTTGCCATACAACAAGTGTGCAGCGCGTGCTTGAAAGCGTTGCTGTGCGGTTGAGCCTAAAAGCATTAAAGCATTTAAGCTGTGTAATATATTACTCTACAATTATTGTGTTTAATCGCTGGAGTGTTTGTATTTAAATACCTTTAAAAGACGTGCAAATGATGTCTTTGATGATGAAGATGAAGACTGAGCAGTGCATCTCATGTTAGTTAGTTAAGCCTATGAAAAAAGTAATTTGCACCCAATGTAGGTCTTTAAAATATTATTCTACATTTATTGTGTTGAATCGCTGGAGTGTTTTTATTTAAATGCCTTTAAAAGACGTGCAGTCATGTATAATTCTCAGTCGGACATCTCGGAGCTCATGTGTAACACTGCTGAACGCAGCGCTCTCTGTATGAAAACAAAATGCTCACAAACAACTGCATTTAGCTGTTGATATTTTCTAATGGGTGGACTAAATTAAATCGCTGCAATATTGTAATTTTAAAGGCGTTCTAATTCGTGCAAATTATGTCGTTCGTCTCCATGTATACTCGTTGAAAGCAATCTGTACGCGGTGAAGGAAATGCTTAGGGTTTTCAATAAATTCGCTCAAACAGCTGAATTCAGGTCTTGATGTGTTCTAATGGGTATTTACAATTAAATGGCTGGAATATTGTAATTTTAAAGGCATTATTTATATGCATTTTCCACCGAGTTCAAAGTGAAAGTAAGTCACATCTCGGTAACATGGTCGTTAGTGAAACTGAAAAGCTCATTTGCAGCTAATGTAGTTCTTTAAAATATTCTTGTATATTTATTGTGTTGGATCGCTGGAGTGTTTTTATTTAAATGCTTTAAAAAAAAGGTGCAGTCATAATTCTCAGTCGGGTAAGTTAGCTCCGAGCCTGAAAGCTCGTCTGTATAACACATTTGCTGAAGACAGTGCTTTAACTTTGAAATAAAACAGATCACAAAAGGCTGATTTGTTGATGTGTTCTAATGGGTATTTACAAATAAATCGCTGAAATATATTAATTTTAAAGGCGTTCTAATTCGTGCAAGTTATGTTGTTTATGAGCACATACAGAGAGAGTTCGTGCTGACGGCATGTATGTATACTCGCTGAAGGGTGCGAGCTTTTCTTTTACAAGAACTAACGTTACTCACAAACCACTGAATTTAGCTGTTGATATGTTCTAATGGGTTTTTAGAGTTAAATCGCTGTAATATTTACATTTTTAAGGCGATATTTATTTGTATTTCCACCGATTTCAGAGTGACTGTAAGTAAGAGTTTTGAGTCACGCCTCTTCAGTCGAGAGGTATTACTGTTAGAGGGCGCATTTTTTCTCAGCCCATGTAATTCATTGGGAAATTTGTCATTTTCAAAAATTAATAATAAATCAACTGTACATCTGATCAGTCCAAATAGATATAGCAACTCTTTCGGGACAAGGGCCCAGGTCTCTGCCAAGTTTGGGCCTTGTGGCTTCAAAGGCCTCGGAGGAGTAGCTGTCAGAAATTTCTGTAGCTCATAAGAATAATAACATATAATAATAATAATAAGTTTAAATAGCATAACAATATGTTGGCTTCTCCAAGCCAACATAACTAGAAGCTAAAGTTCGATGACAAACTTTAAATGTTGGCTTGGAGAGCCAAATTGGGCAGCCTTCGGGCAAAAGGGCCAGCCCAGAACACCTTAGTGGATTAATATGTGTATTTTAGGTTAAAACGGCTTGCCATACTGGAATAAGTGATGAGCGCCTGCTTCAAAGCCGCGTCGCGTTGCCGTGCGGTTGAGCCGAAAAGCAGAAATAAGCAAGCATTTAAACTTTTTATTATATGACTAAACTATTATTGTGTTGAATCGCTGGAGTGTTTGTATTAAAATACCTTTAAAAGACGTGCAAATGATGTCTTTGTTAACAGACACATAAATGCAGCCGTGCATCTCATGTTAGTTAGTTAAGCCTATGAAAAACGTAATTTGCACCCAATGCAGGTCTTTAAAAATATTCTTCTATATTTATTGTGTTGAATCGCTGGAGTGTTTTTATTTAAATGCCTTTAAAAGACGTGCAGTCATGTATAATTCTCAGACGGACATCTCGGAGCTCATGTCTAGCACACTGCTGAACGCAGCGCTCTCTGTATGAAAACAAAATGCTCACAAACAACTGCATTTAGCTGTTGATATTTTCTAATGGGTGGACTGAATTAAATCGCTGCAATATTGTAAATTTAAAGGCGTTCTAATTCGTGCAAATTATGTCGTTCGTATCCATGTAAACTCGTTGAAAGCAATCTGTGCGCGGTGAAGGAAATGCTTAGGGTTTTCAATAAATTCGCTCAAACAGCTGAATTCAGGTCTTGATGTGTTCTAATGGGTATTTACAATTAAATGGCTGGAATATTGTAATTTTAAAGGCATTATTTATATGCATTTTCCACCAAATTCAAAGTGAAAGTAAGTCACAGCTCGGTAACATGTTCGTTAGTGAAACGTATTGAAAAGCTCATTTGCAGCTAATGTAGTTCTTTAAAATATTCTTGTATATTTATTGTGTTGGATCGCTTTAGTGTTTTTATTTAAATGCTTTTAAAAGACGTGCAGTCATGTTTAATTCTCAGTCGGGTAAGTTAGCTCCGAGCCTGAAAGCTCGTCTGTATAACACATTTGCCGAAGACAGTGCTTTAACTTTGAAATAAAACAGATCACAAAAGGCTGATTTGTTGATGTGTTCTAATGGGTATTTACAAACAAATCGCTGAAATATATTAATTTTAAAGGCGTTCTAATTCGTGCAATTTATGTTGTTTGTGAGCACATGTAGAGAGAGTTCGTGCTGACGGCTTGTATACTCGCTGAAGGGTGCGAGCTTTTCTTTTACAAGAACTACTCACAAACCACTGAATTTAGCTGTTGATATGTTCTAATGGGTTTTTAGAGTTAAATCGCTGTAATATTTAAATTTTTAAGGCGGTATTTATTTGTATTTCCACCGATTTCAGAGTGACTGTAAGTAAGAGGTTTGAGTCCCGCCTCTTCAGTCGAGAGGTATTACTGTTAGAGGGCGCATTTTTTCTCAGCCCATGTAATTCATTGGGAAATTTGTCATATTCAAAAATTAATAATAAATCAACTGTACATCTGATCAGTCCAAATAGATATAGCAACTCTTTCGGGACAAGGGCCCAGGTCTCTGCCAAGTTTGGGCCTTGTGGCTTCAAAGGCCTCGGAGGAGTAGCTGTCAGAAATTTCTGTAGGTCATAAGAATAATAATAATAATAAGTTTAAATAGCATAACAGTATGTTGGCTCTCCAAGCCAACATAATAATAATAATAATAACTAGAAGCTAAAGTTCGATGACAAACTTTAAATGTTGGCTTGGAGAAGCAAACCGGGCAGCCTTCGGGCAAAAGGGCCAGCCCAGAACACTTAGAGCTCTCTGATTGAATTGTTGCTAGTAAAAATGCTATTACGATAAGTAATGCTTAGTATATTTTAGGTTAAAACAGCTTGCCATAGTGGATTTATGTGTATTTTAGGTTAAAACGGCTTGCCATACAACAAGTGTGCAGCGCGTGCTTGAAAGCGTTGCTGTGCGGTTGAGCCTAAAAGCAGAAATAAGCAAGCATTTAAGCTGTGTAATATATCACTTTACTATTATTGTGTTTAATCGCTGGAGTGTTTGTATTTAAATACCTTTAAAAGACGTGCAAATGATGTCTTTGATGATGCAGATGAAGACTGAGCAGTGCATCTCATGTTAGTTAGTTAAGCCTATGAAAAAAGTAATTTGCACCCAATGCAGGTCTTTAAAATATTCTTCTATATTTATTGTGTTGAATCGCTGGAGTGTTTTTATTTAAATGCCTTTAAAAGACGTGCAGTCATGTATAATTCTCAGTCGGACATCTCGGAGCTCATGTCTAACACACAGCTGAACGCAGCGCTCTCTGTATGAAAAAAAAAATACTCACGAACAACTGCATTTAGCTGTTGATATTCTCTAATGGGTGGACTTAATTAATTCGCTGCAATATTGTAATTTTAAAGGCGGTCAAATTCGTGCAAATTATGTCGTTCGTCTCCATGTATCATAGTTGAAGGCAATCTGTACGCGGTGAAGGAAATGCTTCGGGTTTTCAATAAATTCGTTCAAACAGCTGAATTCAGGTCTTGATGTGTTCTAATGGGTATTTATAATTAAATGGCTGGAATATTGTAATTTTAAAGGCGTTATTTATATGCATTTTACACCGAAGTCAAAGTGAAAGTATAGGTTACAGCTCGGTAACATGTTCGTTAGTGAAACCTATTGAACAGCTCATTTGCAGCTAATATAGTTCTTTAAAATATTCTTGTATATTTATTGTGTTGGATCGCTGGAGTGTTTTTATTTAAATGCTTTTAAAAGACGCGCAGTCATGTATAATTCTCAGTCGGGTAAATTAGCTCCGAGCCGTAAAGCTCGATCTGTATAACACATTTGCTGAAGACAGTGCTTTAACTTTGAAATAAAACAGATCACAAAAGGCTGATTTGTTGATGTGTTCTAATGGGTATTTACAAATAAATCGCTGAAATATATAAATTTTAAAGGCACTCTAATTCGTGCAATTTATGTTGTTTATGAGCACATACAGAGAGAGTTCGTGCTGACGGCTTGTATACTCGCTGAAGGGTGCAAGCATTTCTTTTACAAGAACTGCTCACAAACCACTGAATTTAGCTGTTGATGTGTTCTAATGGGTATTTACAATTAAATCGCTGGAATATTTAATTTTAAAAGGCGGTATTTATTTGTATTTCCACCGATTTCAGAGTGACTGTAAGCAAGAGGTTTGAGTCCCGCCTCTTCAGTCGAGAGGTATTGCGCCTCTAGATGGCGCATTTTTCTCAGCCCATTGAAATCCTATAGAAATTTTTCATGTAAAAAAATTAATATTAAATCAACTGTAAGTCTGATCATTCCAAAAAGATATAGCAACACTTTCGTGACCAGGGCCCAGGGCTTCGCCGAGTTTGGGGCTTGTAGCCTTAAAGCTCTAGGAGGAGTAGCGTATAGAATTTTAGTCTCAGAAGAATTTTAATAATAATAATAATAAGTTTAAATAGCATAACAATATGTTGGCTTCTCCAAGCCAACATAACTAGAAGCTAAAGTTCGATGACAAACTTTAAATGTTGGCTTGGAGAGCCAAATTGGGCATCCTTGGGGCAAAAGGGCCAGCCCAGAACACTTAGAGCTCTGTAATTGAATTGTTGCTAGTAAAAATGCTATTACGATAAGTAATGCTTAGTATATTTTAGGCTAAAACAGCTTGCCATAGTGGATTAATATGTGTATTTTAGGTTAAAACGGCTTGCCATACGAGATTCGTGCAGCGCTTGCTTCAAAGCCACGACGCGTTGCTGTGCGGTTGAGGCGAAAAGCAGAAATAAGCAAGCATTTAACCTTTTTATTATATGACTGTACTATTATTGTGTTGAATCGCTGGAGTGTTTGTATTAAAATACCTTTAAAAGTCGTGCAAATGATGTCTTTGTTAACAGACACATAAATGCAGCCGTGCATCTCATGTTCGTTAGTGAAACGTTTGAAATAGCTCATTTACACTCAATGCAGCTCTTTAAAATATTCTTCTATATTTATTGTGTGCAATCGCTGGAATGTTTTTATTTGATTACCTTTAAAAGACGTGCAAATGAATTCTTTGTTGACAGAGGGATGCAGCCGTACATCTCATGTTCGTTATTAAAAACCTTTGAAACAGGTCATTTGCATTCAATGCGGCTCTTTAAAATATTCTTCTATATTTATTGTGTGCAATCGCTGGAGTGTTTTTATTTAAATGCCTTTAAAAGACGTGCAAATTATGTATTTGTTGACAGACTGATAATGCAGACGTACATCTCATGTTCGTTAGTAAAACGTTTGAAATAGCTAATTTCCACCCAATGTAGCTCTTTAAAATATTCTTCTATATTTATTGTGTACAATCGCTGGAGTGTTTTTATTTAAATGCTTTTAAAAGACGTGCAGTCATGTATAATTCTCAGTCGGGTAACGTAAGTTAGCTCCGAGCCGTGAAGCTCGTCTGTGTAATACATTTGCTGAAGACACTGCTTCAACTTTGAAATAAAACAGATCACAAACTGATTTAGCTGTTGATGTGTTGTAATGGGTATTTAGAGTTAAATCGCTGTAATATTTTAATTTTAAAGGCGTTCTAATTCGAGCAAATCATGTCGTTTGTGAGCAGATATACAGAGAGAGTACGTGCTGAAGCTGTACACGGTGAAGGAAATGCTTAGAGTTTTGAATAAATTAGCTCAAATAGGTCTTGGTGTGTTCTAATGGGTATTTACAATTAAATCGCTGGAATATTTTAATTTTAAAGGCGTTATTTATTTGCATTTTCCACCTAAGTCAAAGTGAAAGTAGGTCAGAGCTCAGCGATCTCCTGTTGAGTAGAGAGGATTTACTCCTTTAGAGGGCGCCTTTTTCTCAGCCCATTCAATTCTATGGGACATATATCCATTCAGTGGAGAGGTATTGCTCCATTAGAGGGCGAAATTTTAGGAATTTTTAATGTAAAAAAATTAATAATAAATCAACTGTAAATCTGATCAGTCCAAATAGATATAGCAACACTTTCGGGACAAGGGCCCAGGTCTCTGCCAAGTTTGGGGCTTGTAGCCTTAAAGCTCTAGGAGGAGTAGCGTATAGAATTTTAGTCTCAGAAGAATTTTAATAATAACTAGAAGCTAAAGTTCGATGACAAACTTTAAATGTTGGCTTGGAGAAGCAAACCGGGCAGCCTTCGGGCAAAAGGGCCAGCCCAGAACACTTAGAGCTCTCTGATTGAATTGTTGCTAGTAAAAATGCTATTACGATAAGTAATGCTTAGTATATTTTAGGCTTAAACTGCTTGCCATAGAGGATTTATGTATATTTTAGGTTAATTCGGCTTGCCATACTACAAGTGTGCAGCGGGTGCTTGAAAGCCACGACGCCTTGCTGTGCGGTTGAGCCTAAAAGCAGAAATAAGCAAGCATTTAAGCTGTGTAGTATATTACTCTACTATTATTGTGTTTAATCGCTGGAGTGTTTGAATTTAAATACCTTTAAAAGACGTGCAAATGACGTCTTTGTTAACAGACACATAATTGCAGCCGTGCATCTCCTGTTAGTTAGTTAAGCCTATGAAAAAAGTCATTTGCACCCAATGCAGGTCTTTAAAATATTCTTCTATATTTATTGTGTGCAATCGCTGGAGTGTTTGTATTTACATGCCTTTAAAAGACGTTCAGTCATGTATAATTCTCAGACAGACTTCTCGGAGCTCATGTCTACACTGCTGAACACAGCGCTCTCTGTATGGAAAAAAATACTCACAAACAACTGCATTTAGCTGTTGATATTTTCTAATGGGTGGAACGAATTAAATCGCTGCAATATTGTAATTTTAAAGGCGTTCTAATTCGTCCAAATTATATCGTATGTCTCCATTTATACTCGTTGAAAGCAATCTGTACGCGGTGAAGGAAATGCTTAGGGTTTTGAATAAATTCGCTCAAACAGCTGAATTCAGGTCTTGATGTGTTCTAATGGGTATTTAAAATTAAATGGCTGGAATATTGTAATTTTAAAGGCGTTATTTATATGCATTTTCCACCGAAGTCAAAGTGAAAGTGTGGGTCACAGCTTGGGAACATGTTCGTTAGTGAAACCTCTTGAATAGCTCATTTGCAGCTAATGTTGTTCTTTAAAATATTCTTGTATATTTATTGTGTTGGATCGCTGGAGTGTTTTTATTTAAATGCTTTTAAAGGACGTGCAGTCATGTATAATTCTCAGTCGGGTAACGTTAAAGCAGTCTTCAGCAAATGTGTGTTATACAGATGAGCTTCACGGCTCGGAGCTAACTTAACTTTGAAATAAAACAGATCTCAAAAGGCTGATTTGTTGATGTGTTCTAATGGGTATTTACAAATAAATCGCTGAAATATATTAATTTTAAAGGCGTTCTAATTCGTGCAAGTTATGTTGTTTATGAGCACATACAGAGAGAGTTCGTGCTGACGGCTTGTACTCGCTGAAGGGTGCAAGCTTTTCTTTTACAAGAACTGCTCACAAACCACTGAATTTAGCTGTTGATGTGTTCTAATGGGTATTTAGAGTTAAATCGCTGTAATATTTACATTTTAAAAAGCCGTATTTATTTGTATTTCCACCGATTTCAGAGTGACTGTAAGTAAGAGGCTTGAGTCCCGCCTCTTCAGTGGAGAGGTATTGCGCCTCTAGATGGCGCATTTTTTCTCAGCCCATTGAAATCCTATAGAAATTTTTCATGTAAAAAAATTAATATTAAATCAACTGTAAGTCTGATCATTCCAAAAAGATATAGCAACACTTTGGTGACCAGGGCCCAGGGCTCAGCCGAGTTTGGGGCTTGTAGCCTTAAAGCTCTAGGAGGAGTAGCGTATAGAAAATTAGTCTCAGAAGAAGGTTGAATAATAATAAGTTTAAATAGCATAACAATATGTTGGCTTCTCCAAGCCAACATAATAATAATAATAATAATAATAAGTTTAAATAGCATAACAATATGTTGGCTTCTCCAAGCCAACATAATAATAATAATAAGTTTAAATAGCATAACAATATGTTGGCTCTCCAAGCCAACATAATAATAATAAGTTTAAATAGCATAACAGTATGTTGGCTCTCCAAGCCAACATAACTAGAAGCTAAAGTTCGATGACAAACTTTAAATGTTGGCTTGGAGAAGCAAACCGGGCAGGCTTCGGGCAAAAGGGCCAGCCCAGAACACCATATTGGATTAATATGTGTATTTTAGGTTAAAACGGCTTGCTATACTGGAATAAGTGATGCCTGCTTCAAAGCCGCGTTGCGTTGCCGTGCGGTTGAGCCGAAAAGCAGAAATAAGCAAGCATTTAAACTTTTTATTATATGACTGAACTATTATTGTGTTGAATCGCCGGAGTGTTTGTATTAAAATACCTTTAAAAGTCGTGCAAATGATGTCTTTGTTAACAGACACATAAATGCAGCCGTGCATCTCATGTTAGTTAAGCCTATGAAAAACGTCATTTGCACCCAATGCAGGTCTTTAAAATATTCTTCTATATCTATTGTGTTGAATCGCTGGAGTGTTTTTATTTAAATGCCTTTAAAAGACGTGCAGTCATGTATAATTCTCAGTCGGACATCTCGGAGCTCATGTCTAACACACTGCTGAATGCAGCGCTTTCTGTATGAAAAAAAAAAATAGTCACAAACAACTGCATTTAGCTGTTGATATTTTCTAATGGGTGGACTGAATTAAATCACTGCAATATTGTAATTTTAAAGGCGGTCAAATTTGTGCAAATTATGTCGTTCGTATCCATGTAAATTCGTTGAAAGCAATCTGTACGCGGTGAAGGAAATGCTTAGGGGTTTCAATAAATTCGCTCAAACAGCTGAATTCAGGTCTTGATGTGTTTCTAATGGGTATTTACAATTAAATGGCTGGAATATTGTAATTTTAAAGGCGTTATTTATATGCATTTTCCACCGAAATCAAAGTGAAAGTAAGTCTCAGCTCGGTAACATGTTCGTTAGTGAAACTTATTGAACAGCTCATTTGCAGCTAATGTAGTTCTTTAAAATATTCTTGTATATTTATTGTGTTGGATCGCTGGAGTGTTTTTATTTAAATGCTTTTAAAAGACGTGCAGTCATGTATAATTCTCAGTCAGGTTAGCTCCGATCCGTGAAAGCTCGTCTGTATAACACATTTGCTGAAGACAGTGCTTTAACTTTGAAATAAAACAGATCACAAAAGGCTGATTTGTTGATGTGTTCTAATGGATATTTACAAACAAATCGCTGAAATATATTTATTTTAAAGGCGTTCTAATTCGTGCAATTTATGTTGTTTGTGAGCACATGTCGAGAGAGAGAGAAGCCTAGTGCTGACGGCTTGTATAAGCGCTGAAGGGTGCGAGCTTTTCTTTTACAAGAACTACTCACAAACCACTGAATTTAGCTGTTGATATGTTCTAATGGGTATTTAGAGTTAAATCGCTGTAATATTTGAATTTTTAAGGCGGTATTTATTTGTATTTCCACCGATTTCAGAGTGACTGTAAGCAAGAGGTTTGAGTCCCGCCTCTTCAGTCGAGAGGTATTGCGCCTTTAGATGGCGCATTTTTTCTCAGCCCATTGAAATCCCATAGAAATTTTTCATGTAAAAAAATTAATATTAAATCAACTGTAAGTCTGATCATTCCAAAAAGATATAGCAACACTTTGGTGACCAGGGCCCAGGGCTCCGCCGAGTTTGGGGCTTGTAGCCTTAAAGCTCTAGGAGGAGTAGCGTATAGAATTTTAGTCTCAGAAGAATTTTAATAATAATAATAATAATAAGTTTAAATAGCATAACAATATGTTGGCTTCTCCAAGCCAACATAACTAGAAGCTAAAGTTCGATGACAAACTTTAAATGTTGGCTTGGAGAGCCAAACTGGGCAGCCTTGGGGCAAAAGGGCCAGCCCAGAACACTTAGAGCTCTCTAAATTGAATTGTTGCTAGTAAAAATGGCAGTACGACAAGAAATGCTTAGTATATTTTAGGCTAAAACAGCTTGCCATAGAGGATCATGTGTGGATTTTAGGTTAAAACGGCTTGCCATACTGGAATATTGCTCCATTAGAGGGCGAAATTTTAGGAATTTTTAATGTAAAAAAATTAATAATAAATCAACTGTAAGTCTGATCAGTCTAAAAAGATATAGCAACAATCTCGGGGTCAGGGCCCAGGGCTCTGCCGAGTTTGGGGCTTGTAGCCTTAAAGCTCTAGGAGGAGTAGCGTATAGAATTTTAGTCTCAGAAGAAGTTTAATAATAACTAGAAGCTAAAGTTCGATGACAAACTTTAAATGTTGGCTTGGAGAAGCAAACCGGGCAGCCTTCGGGCAAAAGGGCCAGCCCAGAACACTTAGAGCTCTCTGATTGAATTGTTGCTAGTAAAAATGGCAGTACGACAAGAAATGCTTAGTATATTTTAGGCTAAAACAGCTTGCCATAGAGGATTGTGTGTGGATTTTAGGTTAAAACAGCTTGCCATACTGGAATATTGCTCCATTAGAGGGCGAAATTTTAGGAATTTTTAATGCAAAAAAATTAATATTAAATCAACTGTAAGTCTGATCATTCCAAAAAGATATAGCAACACTTTCGTGACCAGGGCCCAGGGCTCCGCCGAGTTTGGGGCTTGTAGCCTTAAAGCTCTAGGAGGAGTAGCGTATAGAATTTTAGTCTCAGAAGAAGTTTAATAATAATAATAATAATAATAATAAGTTTAAATAGCATAACAATATGTTGGCTTCTCCAAGCCAACATAATAAGTTTAAATAGCATAACAATATGTTGGCTTCTCCAAGCCAACATAATAATAATAATAATAATAAGTTTAAATAGCATAACAATATGTTGGCTTCTCCAAGCCAACATAACTAGATAAAAAAGTTCGTCAAGACAAACTTTGAAGTTGGCTTGAGAAAGTCTGACCAGATAGTTTAAAATAGTTTTTAAAGTTTGTAAAAGTTTTAAAAGTTTGACTTTCAGTCTGAAATAGTTTGAAGTTTTCAGCAGTTTTAAAGCTTGAAGATTGAACAGATAGATAGATAGATAGATAGATAGATAGATAGATAGATAGATAGATAGATAGATAGATAGATAGATAGATAAAAAAAGTTTGAAAAGTTTAATAAAGTTTAAAGAAGTAAAAAAAAAGGTTTAAAGTAGTTTAAAAAGTTTAAAGAAGTTTAAATAAGTTTAAAGAAGTTTTAAAAGTTTAAAAAGTTTAAAGAAGTTTAAAAAGTTTAAAAGTATAAAGTTTTGAAAGTTTAAAAGCAAGTCGCTAGTATGCTTCTAACATGTATCTAGCATGACTAGCATGTTTGCTAGAATGACTAACCAGTTGCTAAGGTACCCAGGGTGGTTGCTAGGGTGTTGCTATGCGGTTGCTAATGTACCCGGGGTTGTTGCTAGGGTGTTGCTATGCGGTTGCTAGGGTACCCATGGTGGTTGCTGAGGTGTTGCTATGCGGTTGCTAGGGTACCCATGGTGGTTGCTAAGGTGTTGCTATGCAGTTTCCATGGTAACTGGGGTGGTTGATAAGGTGTTGCTATGTGGTTGCTAAGGTGTTGCTATGCGGTTGCTAGGGTACCTGGGGTGGTTGCTAAGGTGTTGCTATGCGGTCGCTAGGGTACCCGGAGTGGTTGCTAAGGTGTTGCTATGCAGTTGCTATGGTACCCGGGGTGGTTGCTAAGGTGTTGCTATGCGGTTGCTAGGGTACCCGGAGTGGTTGCTAAGGTGTTGCTATGCAGTTGCTATGGTACCCGGGGTGGTTGCTAAGGTGTTGCTATGTGGTTGCTAAGGTACCTAGGGTGGTTGCTAAGGTGTTGCTATGTGGTTGCTAAGGTACCTAGGGTGGTTGCTAAGGTGTTCCTATGCGGTTGCTAAGGTACCCGTCGTGGTTGCTAAGGTGTTGCTCTGCGGTTGCTAAGGTACCTAGGGTGGTTGCTAAGGTGTTGCTATGTGGTTGATAAGGTACCTAGGGTGGTTGCTAAGGTGTTCCTATGTGGTTGCTAAGGTACCCATGGTGGTTGCTAAGGTGTTGCTATGCGGTTGCTAGGGTACCCGGGGTGGTTTCTAAGGTGTTGCTATGCGGTTGCTAAGGTACCTAGGGTGGTTGCTAAGGTGTTGCTATGCGGTTGCTAGGGTACCCAGGGTGGTTACTAGCATGTTTCTAGCAAGTCGCTAGCATGATTTTAACATGATTAGCAAGTCGCTAGCATGATTTTAGCATGACTAGCAAGTCGCTAGCAAGATTTTAGCATGACTAGCAAGTCGTTAGCATGATTTTAGCATGACTAGCAAGTCGCTAGCAAGATTTCAGCATGACTAGCAAGTCGTTAGCATGATTTTAGCATGACTAGCAAGTTACAAGCATGATCCTAGCATGACTAGCAAGTCACTAGCATGATTCTAGCATGACTAGCAAGTTACTAGCATGATTTTAGCATGACTAGCATGTCACTAGCATGATTTTAACATGACTAGCAAGTCACTAGCATGATTTTAACATGACTAGCAAGTCGCTAGCATGTCACTAACATGATTTTAGCAAGTCACTAGCATGATTTTAGCAAGACTAGCAAGTCACTAGCATGATTCCAGTATGACTAGCAAGTCTCTAGCATGATTTTAGCATGACTAGCAAGTCACTAGCATGATTCTAGCATGACTAGCAAGTTACTAGCATGATTTTAGGATGACTAGCAAGTCACTAACATGATTTTAGCATGATTAGCATATTGTTAGCATGACTTAGAAAGATAGATGAGTTTGAATGGATTAGAAATATAGTACATAGAAGGGAAGCTTGATTGAGTCTCAAAGGATTCTGGCAGTTTAAATTTGAATTTTGACAGTTGGAGTTGAACATTCCATCAATGTAAGTCAATGAGATTTTTTTCCCAGGTTTAATCGGGATTTTTAGGAAAACCGTAAGTCCGATCAGTTAGAAAAGATATAGCATATCGAGTCTGACCAGTCTGAAGATCTGGGCTGAGTTTGGAGTTTGTAGAGTTAAAGCTCTAGGAGGAGTAGCAGTCAGAAATTTTATATAGGAAGAAGAAGAATAATAACTAGATAAAAAAGTTCGTCAAGACAAACTTTGAAGTTGGCTTGAGAAAGTCTGACCAGATAGTTTAAAATAGTTTTTAAAGTTTGTAAAAGTTTTAAAAGTTTGACTTTCAGTCTGAAATAGTTTGAAGTTTTCAGCAGTTTTAAAGCTTGAAGATTGAACAGATAGATAGATAGATAGATAGATAAAAAAAAGTTTGAAAAGTTTAATAAAGTTTAAAGAAGTAAAAAAAAAGTTTAAAGTAGTTTAAAAAGTTTAAAGAAGTTTTAAAGAATTTAAAAGTTTAAAAAGTTTAAAGAAGTTTTAAAAGTTTAAAAAGTTTAAAGAAGTTTAAAAAGTTTAAAAGTATAAAGTTTTGAAAGTTTAAAAGCAAATCGCTAGTATGCTTCTAACATGTATCTAGCATGACTAGCATGTTTGCTAGAATGAACCAGTTGCTAAGGTACCCAGGGTGGTTGCTAGGGTGTTGCTATGCGGTTGCTAATGTACCTGGGGTTGTTGCTAGGGTGTTGCTATGCGGTTGCTAGGGAACCCATGGTGGTTGCTGAGGTGTTGCTATGCGGTTGCTAGGGTACCCATGGTGGTTGCTAAGGTGTTGCTATGCAGTTTCCATGGTAACTGGGGTGGTTGCTAAGGTGTTGCTATGCGGTTGCTAAGGTACCTAGGGTGGTTGCTAAGGTGTTGCTATGCGGTTGCTAGGGTACCCGGGGTGGTTGCTAAGGTGTTGCTATGCGGTTGCTAGGGTACCCGGAGTGGTTGCTAAGGTGTTGCTATGCAGTTGCTATGGTACCCGGGGTGGTTGCTAAGGTGTTGCTATGTGGTTGCTAAGGTACCTAGGGTGGTTGCTAAGGTGTTCCTATGTGGTTGCTAAGGTACCTAGGGTGGTTGCTAAGGTGTTGCTATGTGGTTGCTAAGGCACCATGGGTGGTTGCTAAGGTGTTGCTATGCGGTTGCTAAGGTACCCGGGTTGTTGCTAGGGTGTTTCTATGCGGTTGCTAGGGTACCCGGGGTGGTTTCTAAGGTGTTGCTATGTGGTTGCTATGGTACCTAGGGTGGTTGCTAAGGTGTTACTATGCGGTTGCTAGGGTACCCAGGGTGGTTACTAGCATGTTTCTAGCATGTTGCTGGCATGATTAGCTAGTTACTAGCATGAATTTAGCATGACTAGCAAGTCGCTAGCATGATTTTAACATGATTAGCAAGTCGCTAGCATGATTTTAGCATGACTAGCAAGTCGTTAGCATGATTTTAGCATGACTAGCAAGTTACAAGCATGATTTTAGCATGACTAGCAAGTCGCTAGCATGATTTTAACATGATTAGCTAGTTACTAGCATGAATTTAGCATGATTAGCAAGTCGCTAGCATGATTTTAGCATGACTAGCAAGTTACAAGCATGATCCTAGCATGACTAGCAAGTCACTAGCATGATTCTAGCATGACTAGCAAGTTACTAGCATGATTTTAGCATGACTAGCATGTCACTAGCATTATTTTAACATGACTAGCAAGTCACTAGCATGATTTTAACATGACTAGCAAGTCGCTAGCATGTCACTAACATGATTTTAGCATGACTAGCAAGTCACTAGCATGATTTTAGCAAGACTAGCAAGTCACTAGCATGATTCCAGTATGACTAGCAAGTCTCTAGCATGATTTTAGCATGACTAGCAAGTCACTAGCATGATTCTAGCATGACTAGCAAGTTACTAGCATGATTTTAGGATGATTAGCATATTGTTAGCATGACTTAGAAAGATAGATGAGTTTGAATGAGTTTGAATGGATTAGAAATATAGTACATAGAAGGGAAGATTGATTGAGTCTCAAAGGATTCTGGCAGTTTAAATTTGAATTTTGACAGTTGGAGTTGAACATTCCATCAATGTAAGTCAATGAGATTTTTTTCCCAGGTTTAATCGGGATTTTTAGGAAAACCGTAAGTCCGATCAGTTAGAAAAGATATAGCATATCGAGTCTGACCAGTCTGAACATCTGGGCTGAGTTTGGAGTTTGTAGAGTTAAAGCTCTAGGAGGAGTAGCAGTCAGAAATTTTATATAGGAAGAAGAAGAATAATAAAAATAATAATAATAATAATAAGAATAAGTTTAAATAGAATATCAGTAAGTTGGCTCTCTCAAGCCAACTTAATAATAAGAATAAGTTTAAATAGAATATCAGTAAGTTGGCTCTCTCAAGCCAACTTAATAACTAGAAGCTAAAGTTCGATGACAAACTTTAAATGTTGGCTTGGAGAGCCAAATTGGGCAGTCTTCGGGCAAAAGGGCCAGCCCAGAACACTTAGAGCTCTGTAATTGAATTGTTGCTAGTAAAAATGCTATAAGTAATGCTTAGTATATTTTAGGCTAAAACAGCTTGCCATAGTGGATTAATGTGTATTTTAGGTTAAAACGGCTTGCCATACTGGAATATGTGATGAGCGCCTGCTTCAAAGCCGCGTCGCGTTGCCGTGCGGTTGCAATAAGCAAGCATTTAACCTTTTTATTATATGACTGTACTATTATTGTGTTGAATAGCTGGAGTGTTTGTATTAAAATACCTTTAAAAGACGTGCAAATGATGTCTTTGTTAACAGACACATAAATGCAGCCCTGCATCTCATGTTAGTTAGTTAAGCCTATGAAAAAAGTCATTTGCACCCAATGTAGGTCTTTAAAATATTCTTCTATATTTATTGTGTTGAATCGCTGGAGTGTTTTTATTTAAATGCCTTTAAAAGATGTGCAGTCATGTATAATTCTCAGTCGGACATCTCGGAGCTCATGTCTAACACACTGCTGAACACAGCGCTCTCTGTATGAAAAAAAAAAGCTCACTAACAACTGCATTTAGCTGTTGATATTTTCTAATGGGTGGACTGAATTAAATCGCTGCAATATTGTAATTTTAAAGGCGTTCTAATTCGTGCAAATTATGTCGTTCGTCTCCATGTAAACTCTTTGAAAGCAATCTGTACGCGGTGAAGGAAATGCTTCGGGGTTTCAATAAATTCGCTCAAACAGCTGAATTCAGGTCTTGATGTGTTCTAATGGGTATTTACAATTAAATGGCTGGAGTATTGTAATTTTAAAGGCGTTATTTATATGCATTTTCCACCGAAATCAAAGTGAAAGTAAGTCACAGCTCGGTAACATGTTCGTTAGTGAAACCTATTGAACAGCTCATTTGCAGCTAATGTAGTTCTTTAAAATATTATTTTATATTTATTGTGTTGGATCGCTGGAGTGTTTTTATTTAAATGCTTTTAAAAGACGTGCAGTCATGTTTAATTCTCAGTCGGGTAAGTTAGCTCGATCCGTGAAAGCTCGTCTGTATAAATTTGCTGAAGACAGTGCTTTAACTTTGAAATAAAACAGATCACAAAAGGCTGATTTGTTGATGTGTTCTAATGGGTATTTACAAACAAATCGCTGAAATATATTTATTTTAAAGGCGTTCTAATTCGTGCAATTTATGTTGTTTGCGAGCACATGTAGAGAGAGAGTAGCCTAGTGCTGACGGCTTGTATAAGCGCTGAAGGGTGCGAGCTTTTCTTTTACAAGAACTACTCACAAACCACTGAATTTAGCTGTTGATATGTTCTAATGGGTATTTAGAGTTAAATCGCTGTAATAATGACATTTTTAAGGCGATATTTATTTGTATTTCCACGGATTTCAGAGTGACTGTAAGTAAGAGGTTTGAGTCCCGCCTCTTCAGTCGAGAGGTATTACTGTTAGAGGGCGCATTTTTTCTCAGCCCATGTAATTCATTGGGAAGTTTGTCATATTCAAAAATTAATAATAAATCAACTGTACATCTGATCAGTCCAAATAGATATAGCAACTCTTTCGGGACAAGGGCCCAGGTCTCTGCCAAGTTTGGGCCTTGTGGCTTCAAAGGCCTCGGAGGAGTAGCTGTCAGAAATTTCTGTAGGTCATAAGAATAATAAAATATAACTAGAAGCTAAAGTTCGATGACAAACTTTAAATGTTGGCTTGGAGAAGCAAACCGGGCAGCCTTCGGGCAAAAGGGCCAGCCCAGAACACTTAGAGCTCTCTGATTGAATTGTTGCTAGTAAAAATGCTATTACGATAAGTAATGCTTAGTATATTTTAGGCTAAACAGCTTGCCATAGAGGATTTATGTGTATTTTAGGTTAAAACGGCTTGCCATACAACAAGTGTGCAGCGCGTGCTTGAAAGCGTTGCTGTGTGGTTGAGCCTAAAAGCAGAAATAAGCAAGCATTTAAGCTGTGTAATATATTACTCTACTATTATTGTGTTTAATCGCTGGAGTGTTTGTATACCTTTAAAAGACGTGCAAATGATGTAGATGAAGACTGAGCAGTGCATTCAATGTTAGTTAGTTAAGCCAGTGAAAAAAGTCATTTGCACTCAATGTAGGTCTTTAAAATATTCTTCTATATTTATTGTGTGCAATTGCTGGAGTGTTTGTATTTAAATGCCTTTAAAAGACGTGCAGTCATGTATAATTGTCAGTTGGACATCTCGGAGCTCATAACACACTGCTGAACACAGCGCTCTCTGTATGAAAAAAAAAATACTCACGAACAACTGCATTTAGCTGTTGATATTCTCTAATGGGTGGACTTAATTAATTCGCTGCAATATTGTAATTTTAAAGGCGGTCAAATTCGTGCAAATTATGTCGTTCGTCTCCATGTATCATAGTTGAAGGCAATCTGTACGCGGTGAAGGAAATGCTTCGGGTTTTCAATAAATTCGTTCAAACAGCTGAATTCAGGTCTTGATGTGTTCTAATGGGTATTTATAATTAAATGGCTGGAATATTGTAATTTTAAAGGCGTTATTTATATGCATTTTACACCGAAGTCAAAGTGAAAGTATAGGTTACAGCTCGGTAACATGTTCGTTAGTGAAACCTATTGAACAGCTCATTTGCAGCTAATATAGTTCTTTAAAATATTCTTGTATATTTATTGTGTTGGATCGCTGGAGTGTTTTTATTTAAATGCTTTTAAAAGACGCGCAGTCATGTATAATTCTCAGTCGGGTAAATTAGCTCCGAGCCGTAAAGCTCGATCTGTATAACACATTTGCTGAAGACAGTGCTTTAACTTTGAAATAAAACAGATCACAAAAGGCTGATTTGTTGATGTGTTCTAATGGGTATTTACAAATAAATCGCTGAAATATATAAATTTTAAAGGCACTCTAATTCGTGCAATTTATGTTGTTTATGAGCACATACAGAGAGAGTTCGTGCTGACGGCTTGTATACTCGCTGAAGGGTGCAAGCATTTCTTTTACAAGAACTGCTCACAAACCACTGAATTTAGCTGTTGATGTGTTCTAATGGGTATTTACAATTAAATCGCTGGAATATTTAATTTTAAAAGGCGGTATTTATTTGTATTTCCACCGATTTCAGAGTGACTGTAAGCAAGAGGTTTGAGTCCCGCCTCTTCAGTCGAGAGGTATTGCGCCTCTAGATGGCGCATTTTTCTCAGCCCATTGAAATCCTATAGAAATTTTTCATGTAAAAAAATTAATATTAAATCAACTGTAAGTCTGATCATTCCAAAAAGATATAGCAACACTTTCGTGACCAGGGCCCAGGGCTCCGCCGAGTTTGGGGCTTGTAGCCTTAAAGCTCTAGGAGGAGTAGCGTATAGAATTTTAGTCTCAGAAGAATTTTAATAATAATAATAATAAGTTTAAATAGCATAACAATATGTTGGCTTCTCCAAGCCAACATAACTAGAAGCTAAAGTTCGATGACAAACTTTAAATGTTGGCTTGGAGAGCCAAATTGGGCAGCCTTCGGGCAAAAGGGCCAGCCCAGAACACCATAGTGGATTAATATGTGTATTTTAGGTTAAAACGGCTTGCCATACTGGAATAAGTGATGAGCGCCTGCTTCAAAGCCGCGTCGCGTTGCCATGCGGTTGAGCCGAAAAGCAGAAATAAGCAAGCATTTAAACTTTTTATTATATGACTGAACTATTATTGTGTTGGATCGCTGGAGTGTTTGTATTAAAATACCTTTAAAAGACGTGCAAATGATGTCTTTGTTAACAGACACATAAATGCAGCCGTGCATCTCATGTTAGTTAGTTAAGCCTATGAAAAACGTCATTTGCACCCAATGCAGGTCTTTAAAATATTCTTCTATATTTATTGTGTTGAATCGCTGGAGTGTTTTTATTTAAATGCCTTTAAAAGACGTGCAGTCATTTATAATTCTCAGTCGGACATCTCGGAGCTCATCATGTCTAACACACTGCTGAATGCAGCGCTTTCTGTATGAAAAAAAAAAATAGTCACAAACAACTGCATTTAGCTGTTGATATTTTGTAATGGGTGGACTGAATTAAATCGCTGCAATATTATAATTTTAAAGGCGGTCAAATTTGTGCAAATTATGTCGTTCCTCTCCATGTAAACTCGTTGAAAGCAATCTGTACGCGGTGAAGGAAATGCTTAGGGGTTTCAATAAATTCGCTCAAACAGCTGAATTCAGGTCTTGATGTGTTTCTAATGGGTATTTACAATTAAATGGCTGGAGTATTGTAATTTTAAAGGCGTTATTTATATGCATTTTCCACCGAAATCAAAGTGAAAGTAAGTCTCAGCTCGGTAACATGTTCGTTAGTGAAACCTATTGAACAGCTCATTTGCAGCTAATGTAGTTCTTTAAAATATTCTTGTATATTTATTGTGTTGGATCGCTGGAGTGTTTTTATTTAAATGCTTTTAAAAGACGTGCAGTCATGTATAATTCTCAGTCAGGTTAGCTCCGATCCGTGAAAGCTTGTTTGTATAACACATTTGCTGAAGACAGTGCTTTAACTTTGAAATAAAACATATCACAAAAGGCTGATTTGTTGATGTGTTCTAATGGGTATTTACAAACAAATCGCTGAAATATATTTATATTAAAGGCGTTCTAATTCGTGCAATTTATGTTGTTTGTGAGCACATGTCGAGAGAGAGAGAGTGCTTACGGCTTGTATAAGTGCTGAAGGGTGCGATCTTTTCTTTTACAAGAACTACTCACAAACCACTGAATTTAGCTGTTGATATGTTCTAATGGGTATTTAGAGTTAAATCGCTGTAATATTTACATTTTTAAGGCGGTATTTATTTGTATTTCCACCGTTTTCAGAGTGACTGTAAGTAAGAGCTTTGAGTCCCGCCTCTTCAGTCAAGAGGTATTACTGTTAGAGGGCGCATTTTTTCTCAGCCCATGTAATTCATTGGGAAATTTGTCATATTCAAAAATTAATAATAAATCAACTGTACATCTGATCAGTCCAAATAGATATAGCAACTCTTTCGGGACAAGGGCCCAGGTCTCTGCCAAGTTTGGGCCTTGTGGCTTCAAAGGCCTCGGAGGAGTAGCTGTCAGAAATTCCTTTAGGTCATAAGAATAATAAAATATAACTAGAAGCTAAAGTTCGATGACAAACTTTAAATGTTGGCTTGGAGAGCCGAATTGGGCAGCCTTCGGGCAAAAAGGCCAGCCCAGAACACTTAGAGCTCTGTAATTGAATTGTTGCTAGTAAAAATGCTATAAGTAATGCTTAGTATATTTTAGGCTAAAACAGCTTGCCATAGTGGATTAATGTGTATTTTAGGTTAAAACGGCTTGCCATACTGGAATATGTGATGAGCGCCTGCTTCAAAGCCGCGTCGCGTTGCCGTGCGGTTGAGCCGAAAAGCAGAAATAAGCAAGCATTTAAACTTTTTATTATATGACTGTACTATTATTGTGTTGAATCGCTGGAGTGTTTGTATTAAAATACCTTTAAAAGACGTGCAAATGATGTCTTTGTTAACAGACACATAAATGCAGCATCTCATGTTAGTTTGTTAAGCCTATGAAAAAAGTCATTTGCACCCAATGTAGGTCTTTAAAATATTCTTCTATATTTATTGTGTTGAATCGCTGGAGTGTTTTTATTTAAATGCCTTTAAAAGACGTGCAGTCATGTATAATTGTCAGTCGGACATCTCGGAGCTCATGTCTAACACACTGCTGTACGCAGCGATCTCTGTATGAAAACAAAATGCTCGCAAACAACTGCATTTAGCTGTTGATATTTTCTAATGGGTGGAATGAATTAAATCGCTGCAATATTGTAATTTTAAAGGCGTTCTAATTCGTGCAAATTATGTCGTTCGTCTCCATGTAAACTCTTTGAAAGCAATCTGTACGCGGTGAAGGAAATGCTTAGGGGTTTCAATAAATTCGCTCAAACAGCTGAATTCAGGTCTTGATGTGTTTTAATGGGTATTTACAATTAAATGGCTGGAGTATTGTAATTTTAAAGGCGTTATTTATATGCATTTTCCACCGAAATCAAAGTGAAAGTAAGTCACAGCTCGGTAACATGTTCGTTAGTGAAACCTATTGAACAGCTCATTTGCAGCTAATGTAGTTCTTTAAAATATTCTTGTATATTTATTGTGTTGGATTGCTGGAGTGTTTTTATTTAAATGCTTTTAAAAGACGTGCAGTCATGTTTAATTCTCAGTCGGGTAAGTTAGCTCCGATCCGTGAAAGCTCGTCTGTATAACACATTTGCTGAAGACAGTGCTTTAACTTTGAAATAAAACAGATCACAAAAGGCTGATTTGTTGATGTGTTCTAATGGGTATTTACAAACAAATCGCTGAAATATATTTATTTTAAAGGCGTTCTAATTCGTGCAATTTATGTTGTTTGTGAGCACATGTAGAGAGAGAGTAGCCTAGTGCTGACGGCTTGTATAAGCGCTGAAGGGTGCGAGCTTTTCTTTTACAAGAACTACTCACAAACCACTGAATTTAGCTGTTGATATGTTCTAATGGGTATTTAGAGTTAAATCGCTGTAATAATGACATTTTTAAGGCGATATTTATTTGTATTTCCACGGATTTCAGAGTGACTGTAAGTAAGGCTTGAGTCCCGCCTCTTCAGTCGAGAGGTATTACTGTTAGAGGGCGCATTTTTTCTCAGCCCATGTAATTCATTGGGAAATTTGTCATATTCAAAAATTAATAATAAATCAACTGTACGTCTGATCAGTCCAAATAGATATAGCAACTCTTTCGGGACAAGGGCCCAGGTCTCTGCCAAGTTTGGGCCTTGTGGCTTCAAAGGCCTCGGAGGAGTAGCTGTCAGAAATTTCTGTAGGTCATAAGAATAATAATAATAATAAGTTTAAATAGCATAACAGTATGTTGGCTCTCCAAGCCAACATAACTAGAAGCTAAAGTTCGATGACAAACTTTAAATGTTGGCTTGGAGAGCCAAATTGGGCAGCCTTCGGGCAAAAGGGCCAGCCCAGAACACTTAGAGCTCTCTGATTGAATTGTTGCTAGTAAAAATGCTATTACGATAAGAAATGCTTAGTATATTTTAGGCTAAACAGCTTGCCATAGAGGATTTATGTGTATTTTAGGTTAAAACAGCTTGCCATACAACAAGTGTGCAGCGCGTGCTTGAAAGCGTTGCTGTGCGGTTGAGCCTAAAAGCATTAATAAGCAAGCATTTAAGCTGTGTAATATATTACTCTACTATAATTGTGTTTAATCGCTGGAGTGTTTGTATTTAAATACCTTTAAAAGACGTGCAAATTATGTCTTTGATGATGCAGATGAAGACTGAGCAGTGCATTCAATGTTAGTTAGTTAAGCCTGTGAAAAAAGTAATTTGCACTCAATGTAGGTCTTTAAAATATTCTTCTATATTTATTGTGTTGAATCGCTGGAGTGTTTGTATTTAAATGCCTTTAAAAGACGTGCAGTCATGTATAATTCTCAGTCGGACATCTCGGAGCTCATGTCTAACACACTGCTGAACACATCGCTCTCTTTATGAAAACAAAATGCTCACAAACAACTGCATTTAGCTGTTGATATTTTCTAATGGGTGGACTGAATTAAATCGCTTCAATATTGTAATTTTAAATGCGTTCTAACTCGTGCAAATTATGTCGTTCGTCTCCATGTATACTCGTTGAAAGCAATCTGTACGCGGTGAAGGAAATGCTTAGGGTTTTCAAAAAATTCGCTCAAACAGCTGAATTCAGGTCTTGATGTGTTATAATGGGTATTTACAATTAAATGGCTGGAATATTGTAATTTTAAAGGCATTATTTTATATGCATTTTCCACCGAGTTCAAAGTGAAAGTAAGTCACAGCTCTGTAACATGTTCGTTAGTGAAACGTATTGAAAAGCTCATTTGCAGCTAATGTAGTTCTTTAAAATATTCTTGTATATTTATTGTGTTGGATCGCTGGAGTGTTTTTATTTAAATGCTTTTAAAAGACGTGCAGTCATGTATAATTCTCAGTCGGGTAAGTTAGCTCCGATCCGTGAAAGCTCGTCTGTATAACACATTTGCTGAAGACAGTGCTTTAACTTTGAAATAAAACAGATCACAAAAGGCTGATTTGTTGATGTGTTCTAATGGGTATTTACAAACAAATCGCTGAAATATATTTATTTTAAAGGCGTTCTAATTCGTGCAATTCATGTTGTTTGTGAGCACATGTAGAGAGAGAGTAGCCTAGTGCTGACGGCTTGTATAAGCGCTGAAGGGTGCGAGCTTTTCTTTTACAAGAACTACTCACAAACCACTGAATTTAGCTGTTGATATGTTCTAATGGTTATTTAGAGTTAAATCGCTGTAATAATTAAATTTTTAAGGCGATATTTATTTGTATTTCCACCGATTTCAGAGTGACTGTAAGTGAGAGGTTTGAGACCCGCCTCTTCAGTCGAGAGGTATTACTGTTAGAGGGCGCATTTTTTGTCAGCCCATGTAATTCATTGGGAAATTTGTCATATTCAAAAATTAATAATAAATCAACTGTACATCTGATCAGTCCAAATAGATATAGCAACTCTTTCGGGACAAGGGCCCAGGTCTCTGCCAAGTTTGGGCCTTGTGGCTTCAAAGGCCTCGGAGGAGTAGCTGTCAGAAATTTCTTTAGGTCATAAGAATAATAAAATATAACTAGAAGCTAAAGTTCGATGACAAACTTTAAATGTTGGCTTGGAGAGCCAAACCGGGCAGCCTTGGGGCAAAAGGGCCAGCCCAGAACACTTAGAACTCTCTAATGGAATTGTTGCTAGCAAAAATGGCAGTACGACAAGAAATGCTTAGTATATTTTAGGCTAAAACAGCTTGCCATAGAGGATTGTGTGTGGATTTTAGGTTAAAACGGCTTGCCATATCTTAAGATTCGTGCAGCGCCTGCTTCAAAGCCACGACGCGTTGCTGTGCGGTTGAGGTGAAAAGCAGAAATAAGCAAGCATTTAACCTTTTTATTATATGATTGTACTGTTATTGTGTTGAATCGCTGGAGTGTTTGTATTAAAATACCTTTAAAAGACGTGCAAATTTGATGTCTTTGTTAACAGACACATAAATGCAGCCGTGCATCTCATGTTAGTTAGTTAAGCCTATGAAAAACGTCATTTGCACCCAATGTAGGTCTTTAAAATATTCTTCTATATTTATTGTGTGCAATCGCTGGAGTGTTTTTATTTAAATGCCTTTAAAAGACGTGCAAATGATGTATTTGTTGACAGACTGATAATAAAGCCATACATCTGATGTTCGTTAGAGAAACGTTTGAAATAGCTCATTTACACCCAATGTAGCTCTTTAAAATATTCTATATTTATTGTGTTTAATCGCTGGAGTGTTTGTAATTAAATACCTTTAAAAGACGTGCACATGATGTCTTTGATGATGCAGACGAAGAACTGAGCAGTGCATCCAATGTTAGTTAAATCTATGAAACAGCTCATTTGCACTCAATGCAGCTCTTTAAAATATTCTTCTATATTTATTGTGTGCAATCGCTGGAATTTTTTTATTTGATTACCTTTAAAAGACGTGCAAATGAATCATTTGTTGACACAGACGGATATGCAGCCGTACATCTCATGTTCGTTATTAAAAACCTTTGAAACAGGTCATTTGCATTCAATGCGGCTCTTTAAAATATTCTTCTATATTTATTGTGTACAATCGCTGGAGTGTTTTTATTTAAATGCTTTTAAAAGACGTTCAGTCATGTATAATTCTTAGTCGGGTAAGTTAGCTCCGAACCGTGAAGCTCGTCTGTGTAACACATTTGCTGAAGACAGTGCTTCAACTTTGAAATAAAACAGATCACAAACTGATTTAGCTGTTGATGTGTTGTAATGGGTATTTAGAGTTAAATCGCTGTAATAATTAAGTTTTTAAGGTGATATTTATTTGTATTTCCACCGATTTCAGAGTGACTGTAAGTAAGAGGTTTGAGTCCCGCCTCTTCAGTCGAGAGGTATTACTGCTAGAGGGCGCATTTTTTCTCAGCCCATGTAATTCATTGGGAAATATGTCATTTTCAAAAATTAATAATAAATCAACTGTACATCTGATCAGTCCAAATAGATATAGCAACTCTTTCGGGACAAGGGCCCAGGTCTGTGCCAAGTTTGGGCCTTGTGGCTTCAAAGGCCTCGGAGGAGTAGCTGTCAGAAATTTTCTTAGGTCATAAGAATAATAACATATAATAATAATAATAAGTTTAAATAGCATAACAGTATGTTGGCTCTCCAAGCCAACATAATAATAATAATAAGTTTAAATAGCATAACAGTATGTTGGCTCTCCAAGCCAACATAATAATAAGTTTAAATAGCATAACAATATGTTGGCTTCTCCAAGCCAACATAATAATAATAATAAGTTTAAATAGCATAACAGTATGTTGGCTCTCCAAGCCAACATAATAATAAGAATAAGTTTAAATAGAATATCAGTAAGTTGGCTCTCTCAAGCCAACTTAATAATAATAATAATAATAATAAGTTTAAATAGAATATCAATAAGTTGGCTCTCTCAAGCCAACTTAATTACAATACTTCAATACTTCCTTACTAATTTCTTGAAAGAGATATTTTGAATTTGGTCTGCAGTAACATTACCCATTTCAACCATTAGCTGTCAGCAATTCATACTGCACTTTCAAGCTTTTATTTTGATGGAAACAGCAGTAGAGCTTTTATTTTGATGTAATTCTGTAATCATCTGCCACGACAATAAAGCTTAACTGGTGGCTGTTGTGTTCTCAAACTTGCGCTAAACTCACAGCATGCAATAAATGAGTTCACTGTATTCACTGTGAACTGAGCCGTTCTGAGTTGCAGAAAACACTGGATCACAAGCTGACCGCCTAAACGAAGTGGACACTTTGCTTTGAAATGCGCAGCGAAAACACATGTGATTAAGCCATATATGCTTTCAGAAACACGCAATTTTACGCATGGCTCTTTAAATGCAAATGAGCTGCTGCTCCCCGACCCATTTTCCACAATAGGACTGTGCCTTCACAGATTGTACTTTAGATACTCTGCCAAAAAACATCTGTTTGGTTTTAATTATCATGCATATCACACTGAAATCGTGTTTTAAAGCCATGTCAGTTTAAACTTCTGATATAGGGTTTTCTGAGCACACACATCTGAAGCACGCTCACAGAAAGCGGCTGTCACACGGCATGTGAGTGCTAAACTAAATAAAAGTTTATGTTAAAAACACACGAGTTACAAAAAAAGTCAATTATGTCTGAAGGTAAACAGCTGCGAAAGAATTTGCATGTTTATATTAGATCTGTGTGGCAGCAGCATAATATACAGTAAATAAATTAATAAATCCACTGCTCTCTTGTCTCCTCTGAGGCTGGGACTCTACATAGTGTTCTGTGCTTATCTGTGCAGCCAACGAAAGAACAGTTAGCATGCTTTCCTCGCCATGGCATTAAAACTGGTACTCCATTGTTGCTTGCAAAAACAAAATGGCAGCGCCTAGGTGGAAACATGCAGATTAAGGGGCGGTAATATTATAATAAGATCTCCTTCCTATGTCACAGGGGGAGCAAAATCTGACATGCTGGTTTTGACATGCTTGCACAAAGATTCTTACCAAACAAGTTACTGCGTCTTTTATCATGTTTTCTGGGTTGATAGATGCACTGGGGACACAAGTCGCCAATCATTATTACATATTCGGGTCTTTAGCGTGTCACACTTTTAGCAGGATGAGGAGAGTAGATGAAGTAGCCAGAACCAGAGTAAAGAAAACACTAATATTTATTGAAAACAAACCGAAGAACATGGAGCAAAACAGGCAGAAGCAACTTATATCGACAGACAAAGGGAGAGTGCAAACACAGACTTTAAATACACGAAACAGGGGTGTGGCTATAAACAAGATAACAAGGATAACGTACAAATATGGGCATAGACTGAACCAACTAAGATTAAACCAAAAGGGGGAGAACAAGGACTAAACCATTTACATGTGAAACATGGGGGGAAAACACTATGAAAACAGAACAGACAAGACTAAATCCTGACATAGCGACCCGGACCTATATATCCAGCACGGATGGATCTGTAACTTCTGAAATATCAAAAAACTCTCTTGATATATTTAAAGAACAAATAAAGAAGAATAAAATAAAGCATATTTCGTTACTGTCACAAGTGTGGTCTCTGTGGCTCCCTCCAACCGCCGCCAGCGGGAACCATCACCGGACTTTTAGCTCACTACATTTCCCACAACCCTGTGCCTGGGACCCCCACTTCCGGTTCCGGGTCATCCGTTCCTCTTCCCCTCAGTCTGCCATTTATAGAGCGTCACGTTGGCGCTTTCTTTGCGAAGTTTTGTTAGCCTGACTATCAATCCTGAGCGTTATTATCTCTCTTGCTTACCTGCTACCGATCGGACTGTTTATTTGTTGTTTGAACTCTTGCTGCCTGCCTTCTGACCCTCCGCCTGGATTTATTGACGATTCTTTGGATTTACTGTGTTACTCCTGTCTGCTGGTGTTTGAACTTGGCCTGTATTCGTTTACTCTGTTAATAAAGTGTCGCACATGGATCCCACGCCTACGGATCAGTCAATGGCTGCGTTACAGTTACCTTCTGAAACTTAGAAGGGTTCAATTTGAGCAAATGATTTTACCATCGCCCTCATCGTCAGAGCACACTTTCACAGTACATTCAGCATCTGGCTCATATTCGCAATCTAACCATATTCTCAAAACCTTTTTAATGACTTCAGTCAATATTTTAATCGCTGGCAGTTTATTCACCACAACCACCATCAAATAACAACAGTAATTTGTACAGTAATTGCTCTGCAGTAAAGCCATTCAAACCAGTAAAATTTTTGCTGATGATATTCTTTTGTTTTATGCCTGCGATAGTTATGAGCAAAACATCATTATTATCCATCGAACACCTCAAGGAATAAAGGTGAATTGCAAGTATTGAGTCATCAGATATTTACATATATTTTTGTACGCAAAATATACATAAACTTTCATACACCTCGAGTCCTTTGCGACCCTATACACTTTTCACAAAAAATTTATCAGAAAACTAAAACAAAAAATATTATTTTATATACAGTCAGGCCCGAAATTCATACCCCTGGCAAATTCTGACTTAAAGTTACTTTTATTCAACTAGCATTTTTTTTTAATTATTATTCATACCCTTTGCAAACTGTCACAGTCTATGGAAAAATCCAAAGTTCTATACCGTTCCAAATAGTCCAAGCTGTTCTAAAGCATCTTAATTACCCTGATTCATTAAGGACTGTCATGAATTGGTAAGTGAGGACCCAAATGCAGAATGAACAGTTAGACAGTTTGACTGGACAGGGCAAACAAGAGGAAGGCAGACAGTCGCACACACGGGCCTGGGAACACACGACTAGGGAAGACAGGCAGGACGTGGATGGAGAGGCAGGTGCAACCCCAAAGAGAGTCCGGGCGGCCGGAATCAGCAACCAGGAGGAACTCAGGAGGCCAGGCAGGAACAGACAAAAGACAAAAGACCACACGAAGTAAAAAGAAACTTCAAAAAAAGAACTAGGAATGAAGCAGAGCTAGAACTAGGGGAAAAACTAGGAATGAAGTCAAATGGGAAACAAAAGTAATAAAATGAATACTAGAAATAAAACAAGTCAAGGACTAGGTAAAACAGAAATAAAAGAACTCAAAAAGACTAGAAAAACAACTAATCAAAAGGATAACCAAAAGCAGATAAAAACTAGAATTAAATTTAAGAAAAAAAAAAAAAGGAGAAAAACAAAAGAAAGTTTAAACTAAACTAGGAGGAACCAAAAGCTTAAACTAGACTAAAAGGGGAATATCAATAGAGGGCAAAGTTTTAACTAGATGAAGGCTAGAGGGAAAGACTCAAAGTCTATACACAAACTCACAAAACGAACCAGCAAAGACAAGAGGGAAAGAGCACAATATAAAGGGAGGAAATGACATGAGGATCAGGTGAGTACAATTAGACAAATGAGGACCAGACGAGAAAAACAGGTGACAACACTCAGACCAACTAGGACTAAACAAGGGGGCGTGGAAAAGGGAAATGTGCTGACACACAAGACAAACAAGGAAACATTAAACAAAGACAAGACAGACAAGGCTGTCAGGGCAGGATCATGACAGGGGGGGGGGGGGGGGAGTCCAGGGGGTTGGCTTGGGACAGAGAAGGGGAGAGACCACCTTAAAGGCCCACTAGGTCCAGGAAACAGAGGGGGTGGGATGGGAGGGCCAGGAAAACCTCCAGAAGCCCCTCTAGATCTGTGAGTGCTCTTGACTTGAGGGAGCTTGGGACTTGGCTTGAGGGTCGAATCTGGGAAGCCCTCCAGGGCTACTGGAACTGGTTTGAGGCCAGAATCAGAGACACCCTCCTGGGCTATAGGAATAGGCTTGAGGGCTGAATCAGGGACGCCCTCCAGGGCTACTGGAGCTGGTTTGAGGGCAAAATCCGAGACACCCTCCAGGGCTACAGGAGCTGGTTTGAGGGCAGAATCAGAGACGCCCTCCTGGGCTACAGGAACAGGATTGAGGGCTGAATCGGGGACACCCTCCAGGGCTACTGGAGCTGGTTTGAGGGCAAAATCCGAGACGCCCTCCGGGGCTACAAGGATAGGCTTAGGGGATGAATCCGGGAACGGTGGCCATCTTGGCCAGGAACTTAGGAACGGTGGCCATCTTGGCCGGGAACTCATGAACGGCGGCCATCTTGGCCGGAAACTCAGGATTGGCGGCCATCTTGGCCGGGAACTCAGGATCGGCGGCCATCTTTCGAGCCGACTCTGGATGCTTGGGCGAGACGTGACCTGAACCCGAAGGGACAGCTGTGACCTGACTTGCCTCGGGAAGCGTGGCAGCGTCCTGACTTGCCTCGGGAAGCGTGGCAGCGTCCTGACTTGCCTCGGGAAGCGTGGCAGCGTCCTGACTGGGCTCAAGAATGACTGCAGTAGGCTTGACCGGCCCTGGGATGTCTGGAGTGGATCTGACTGGCTTAGGAATGACTACAGTGGGTTTGGCCAGCTCTAGAATGACTGGAGCAGATTTAACTGGATCAGGGTTGATTGCAATGGGCTTGACCGATTCTGGAATGACTGGGATGGACTTAACTGGGTCAGGAATGACTGCAGTGGGTTTGGCCGGCTCTGGAATGACTGGAGCGGTTTTAGCTGGATCAGGATTGATAGCAATGGGCTTGACCGGTTCTGGAATGACTGGGATGGACTTGGCAGACTCCGGCATGACTTGAGCAGGCTCGGGAGACTCAGAGACTAAGGCAGTCTTCTGGGCTGCCCTCTTCCTTCTCGGCTTACACTTCTTCGGAGCCGATACTGGAGCGGACTCAGGGGCTGGAGCCGACACTGGAGCGGACTCCCTGGCAGAGGCAGCAGCTCGAGCCGCCCTCTTTCTTCTGTCCCTCCGTATCCTAGTGGGAGTCAAAGGATGATCGTGGACTTGACTCGGCAAGGGAAGAAGGGCAGAGTGGTCACTGCGAATATCCTCTTGAGTATGGTTCTGCCAGTGATACAGATAATTTGAGAACCCCCAGAAGTCCAGAATGTGAAGGTGCTCCATCTCCCATAGTGGCAAGGGGTCGTCTAAGGTGAGATTGAAGGTCCCTTTCAGGGCTGCATCATCATAGTCAAGACCCCTTGCCATGGACCAGAAAAACTGGGCATAAGACCATGGATCCTGGCCCTGCTGACGAAGCGTAGACACTGCCCGCCGAAGTGCCAGTCTCTCCTCTTCAGTGGCTGGTGGCACAAACTTAATGCTCATTCTGCTGGGTCCTCGAGTGGCTGGTTCGTTCTGTCATGAATTGGTAAGTGAGGACCCAAACGCAGAATGAACAGTTAGACAGTTTATTGACTGGACAGGGCAAACAAGAGGAAGGCAGACAGTTGCACACACGGGCCTGGGAACACACGACTAGGGAAGACAAGCAGGACGTGGATGGAGAGGCAGGTGCAACCCCGAAGAGAGTCCGGGCGGCCGGAATCAGCAACCAGGAGGAACTCAGGAGGCCAGGCAGGAACAGACAAACACAAAGGACAAGACAACAAAAGACCACACAAAGTAAAAAGAAACTTCAAAAAGAACTAGGAATGAAGTAGAGCTAGAACTAGGGGAAAAACTAGGAATGAAGTCAAAGGGAAACAAGTAATAAAATGAATACTAGAAATAAAACAAAAGTCAAGGACTAGGTAAAACAGAAATAAAAGAACTCAAAAAGACTAGAAAAAAAAATAATCAAAAGGATAACCAAAAGCAGATAAAAAGTCTATACACAAACTCACAAAACGAACCAGCAAAGACAAGAGGGAAAGAGCACAATATAAAGGGAGGAAATGACATGAGGATCAGGTGAGTACAATTAGACAAATGAGGACCAGATGAGAAAAACAGGTGACAACACTCAGACCAACTAGGACTAAACAAGGGGGCGTGGAAAAGGGAAACAAGGAGGTGGGGCAAGAGGAACACATGGCAGACAAACAAAGACACAGCCATGTGCTAACACACAAGACAAACAAGGAAACATTAAACAAAGACAAGACAGACAAGGCTGTCAGGGCAGGATCATGACAAAGAACAGCTGTTTTAATCAACTCAACAGGTGAAAAACAGAAGCTCTCTGCTGTTGGTTTGTGGACAGTCATGGTTAAGACAAAGGAGCTCACTGAGGACCTGCGGCTGCGCATTGTGGCTGCTCACAAGTCAGAAAAGGGCTATAAGTCCATATCTAAATGTTTTGAAGTTCCAGTGGCTACAGTGCACAGTATTATTAAAAAGTGACACCTGTGCTGGCCAGGAGGATAGTGAGAGAGGTAAAAAAAGAATCCAAGGATCACCACAAAGGCCATCCGGATGAATCTCGGCTCTGCTGGTGGCAACATCTCAAGGTCCTGACTTAAATCCAATTGAGAATCTGTGGAGGGAGCTAAAGATCAGGGTGATGGCAAGGAGACCCTCCAACCTGAAAGAGTTGGAGCTCATCGCTAAAGATGAATGGGCAAAAATACCAGTGGAGACATGCAGATAGCTGGTCAGCAATTATAGGAAGCGTTTGATAGCTGTAATAGCCAATAATGGCTTTTCTGTTGATTATTGAGAAGGGTATGAATAATTTTGGACGTGCCACTTTTTGTTAAAATGTAAATAAAAGATGATTAATAATTTTTTCCACAATGATGCCCCTTGTACATCGTCTTATTATCTTCTGTGAGATGTCTGTGTCATTTCTAATTTAAAAAAACTTGCTGGTTGAATAAAAGTAACTTTAGATCAGAATTTGGCAGGGGTATGAATAATTTTTTTTTCACATTATATTGTTTATAATGAATAGATGGAAGAAAACTAAGAAAGTTGATGTCAAACTTTAAAAAAAAAATAAGGAGGGAGAGGGTAGTGAATCACGCCCCGGGTCGTCAAAGCCCCAAGGTATGCATTTAAGGGTTAAATCTGGAAAAATATTTGTAGTATATTTTAAAAATACAGTAGTTTATTCCTGTAATGGGAAAGCTGAATTTTCAGCAGCCATTATTCCAGTCTTCAGTGTAACACTAATGCATGCAAAGTTCATTTTCTAGCATCTTTAACTTCCTCCTCCTGTCATTTACTATTTTTCATCTCAAATGATGGATTTCTTCCATTTAAAGCTTTTTTATTATTCTGCTCCGATTCTTGTTTTGTGAGGTACAGTAGCCCTGTCAGATCCCTGCACTGTTATAATTGTTTTCTTCGGCGAAACAATGATCTCATGAGTCAGTGACCACAGAACATTGAGCATTTGAGAGCTGTCGTATATACTAAAAAAAAGATTAAAAAGAGGAAAATGGAAGGAAAAATGATCTCCCATCTCTAACATTTCAGTCTTAGCTCTGAAAGTCTGTAAAAGAGGGGGTCTCCGAGCCCATTAGCTATAACATGGAAAGACTGAGGTTGACATATTAGATAGTGCCAAATCCTGATACAGGCTGTTTGTTTTCCAGTGTTTTTGTTCCTTTTTACATTTTCACGGTCTCCCTGGATCTACTTAATGCAGTTTAGTGCTCAGTTCCTGTATTGGCTCCCATTGAGTCTAGCTGGAGAGTATCTGAAATAGAACCGTTTACCCTAATCAGGTTGTGAAATTGAAAACATCCTAGGTTGCATCATATGGTGGATGGGATGTGCCAGCTGAAAGTTTGTAACATTCAGTGGACCCACTAATCTAGCTTACTCCTCTTTTCTTGCTCTTGTCAACTGGACACACACACAAACACACATTTACTGGTGAATGAGCGTCAATCTAGTGCCAGTGTTGCAGGAAGAGAACCAGGACACGTCTGGAAATCGAGCCAACTCTCACCTCACACCTAAAATGCAAACAGACACATACACAGAACTAGCAGACACACATAAAAATATGTCATTGGTCATTTTTCGTGTTGGGTATTGCATTAAATGTACAGTATTTTTCACAAATACAATGTGAAACAGTATATTATGCATTACGACTGATTTTTGCAAACCAGCATGCATAGCGGATGATTTATGATGAACACAATGGACGTTGAACACAGTCGTTCAAAAAGAACACTAGCTACCTGTGAAATCAATTGTTAATACAAAGAAACCTCTACAGACTTTAAAAGCAAACTTAAGCTTCTATTAGCTTCTATTCATTATTATATCATTAATTACTCACCCTCATGTCGTTCCAAACCCGTAAGACCTTAGTTCATCTTCGGAACACATTAAGATATTTTTGATGAAATCTGAGAGCTTTTCTATTCTTGGGAACACGCTTTGAAGAAAATAAATTCTTGAATAAAGTCTTTATTTTTGTTTTCTTTGCACAAAAAGCTTCATAACAATAAGGTTAAACCACTGATGTCACATGGACTATTTTAACAATGTCCTTACTACCTTTCTGGGCCGTGAATGTGTTCGAAGCTGTCGGATTTCAAAGTCTTATGGGTTTGGAACGTCATGAGGGTGAGTAATCAATGATAGACTTTTTATTTTTAGGTAAACTATCCTTTTAAAAAACTTGGTTTCGTTGAATCAAAACAACACTTTAAAAACATTATTCATGGATCCTCATTTGTGATGTTACGTCCTTCCCTTTAGAAGGGGGCTAGTTCTGATCATTTGGTAGACCTCAAACCATCAGATTCATCCGCACTGAAGAGCTAAGTGAAGCTTAAGTGAATGACTAAAATGATTCCTCCACAAATAACTTGCAGTTTTACACCTCAACCACTAGAGGCACTCAAAATCTTTTGTAGTGCACATTTAGGTTAAAGGCTTCCTACAGTTACTTTAAAGCGATGGTTCGGAGTAGATTTGACTACATTGCTATGCACTCCGAAGCCCATCTAAATGCCCCATCCTAAGTTTTTTTTTTACCTTAGTCGAACATTGACGGAGATATTCGAGCTTGTCGAATGGCTTGCTACAGCCGTACATGGTACATGTGATGTATCTCATAAATTGCACCACTAAACGTGCAAGTAATCTTACCAAACTTCTACAGTAGTGTAAATAGGGTACTGTCACAAGGAGGGTCAGAGACGTGCGGATCCATTTGCAGCATTTATTGAGAATAGTCAACAGGCAGGAATAATCACCGGAAAACAGGAACAACGTAGGAAATCCAGGAAACAGTTCGATACACAGGCAATGGTCGCAATGGCAGGTAGCAGGTAGGGTTGGGTACCGAAACCCGGTGCCAATACGGCACCGGTACCCATTAAACCGGTATGTACCGGACCGAAACACAACGCGAATTTCGGTGCCTCATTTCGGTGCCACTTAAGTGTCTGAACTGTCTTTTGAAATATTTGTCTTCTGGTGCTATGACACGGATGTAAGAAGTATTGATTTGTCAACATGCATGATCGCTAGTTAAATTTAAATACTGCATTCATGGGGTGTCAGAATGATCGGAAAAATTATTTCTTGAATGAGAAAACTCACCTGAACGTCGGAAAGCTTTGATGATAGAAATCCAAGACATCTGGCCAATTTTCACATTTCAAATTAAAAGCACAAATCGTCGGGAAATGAAACCATCCGAGAAGCACGTGAATTCAGAAGCTATCGTTACTCTTGCTCTGACTGCAGCAGGTGGTCTGTCGTTAGCTAACGTTACATTAAAAACGCTTAACTTAAAATGCCAAAAACTAAATGTTCTAAAGTGTGGCTATATTTCACAAAAAATGATTCAGACAACGTGACATGCAACACATGTTTTACAACAGTTGTGTGTAAAGGGGGAAACACGTCAAACTTAATGAAACATTTGAGGGCACATGGAATAAACTTGAAAGCATGGGATGTACCGTGTTTGACAGTTTGTGGACATCAGCTGGCACTATCAGCAGGGCGCGATTTGCTCTAGTCTATGCATCCCTGCCTCTGCTGAATTATTTGAATTCCCGTTGGGATAAAATATCCCGTGAAGCTCTCCTACGTCCTGATGTAAATCGTCTAAATGAATCAAATGATTCGCGATACACGCATTGAAGTTCTGTTCTCAATAAAATGATTCGCGATCCGATTGAAGCGATTCGAAAGAGTGAATCATTTTGCGACGCAGTGCGTATTTCTATGGTGTGTAACCTACTGTGCGTTACTTATAACCACACGAAGCCAGTCACCATTAACAAAGGGGTTATTATTAAAAGGAAGAAGCAACAAAAAAACGATTAGGAGGATGATTCCTCCCGCATATACATTTGAGTGCAGTGCAAGGGAAATACCCCGAAACCCGAGCCTTAAAGGGACAGACACCCAGACCGTTACAAGTGGTTTACTAATTCGTAAATAGTTTCAATTAGTTTCAAAAAGCTCTGTTTATACTTTGCTCTCTTTCTCTATATAATTTATTTGTTGTCTGAAATTAAATCATTACAATTAATAGACCTAACTTACTAAACTTAATTTTTTTTTAAATGAAATTATGATCACATTAGTCATTTCATGACATGACACGTAACAGATTACACTAACAATTTGGTCACCCTTCCACCTATAGGAAAAGAAAAAAGGTTTAGACTAGAATGGAGACAGATCTGAACACTGGGCATGCGCACATCAATCTAACGTTATTTTTATCACACTGTACAACAATAATACTGTTTTATGTATAATAGTAAGGGCTAAGTGTAGACATAAAAAAAAAAACACAATCTTTTAGGTAGAACAATCAATTTCATTGTTAGTTTCCGGTCAGAGCTGTACCCCTTCTAGCCACAACCCTGCCCCCTGCCCTAGTCTTACCAGGACATGCAATAAGTCAGGAGAGGTGTTCTATTTTGCCAGAGAAGGCAAATATGGTAATATTTCTGCAAAAGAATTGCTGAAATTTGAAGCTGTTAAATTATTGTAGTTGGGTTAGGTGGCTTAGATTTTATTGTTGTGTTTTGTATTTACTTATATATTAATGTATACTTTAAACTTTTAATACATTTTTCATTTTAAAGAACCTTTTCTGTCCAATAAAAAGATATTCTTGTGTCATCCACCATTTTGTGTTTTTTTTTAAAAGTATCGGTTCAGGCACCGTTTTGGCACCGGTACCGTTTTAAAAGTATCGATTTGGCACCGGTATCGAATAAACCCCAAACGATACCCAACCCTAGTAGCAGGAATCGTCAACGGGGTACACAGTCCAGAGTCATACACAGGGAAACCAACACAAGGGAAAACGCTCGGAATTACGACCATAGGGAACGGTAAGACTTCGCAGAGTGGCTGTGTGTGTGTGAAGCTTAAATGCAGTCAGTGTGATGAGGTGCAGCTGTGAGCAGTAATCAGTAAAGTGAGAGCAAGTGAATGCAGTGATTAGTGCAGTGGCTTGTGGGGAATGAAGTCCATGATGTGTGGTGCAAGAGTTCATGATGACAGGATAGTCCAGATACGTGACAGAGCCCCTCCCCAAGGAGCGGCTTCCAGACGCTCTAACCACCTAATACAACCTGGAGGGTGGTGGAGCGGAGGCGGAACAGGGGGAGGGATGGAGGGCCGGGTCCATGTAGGGGTACTGGAACCACGAACTGAGGCGGAGCCGACGGAGGGAGAAGCCATGGTGGAGGAAGGGTTGGCTCCTGCCTGGGGCCGACCGACGGAGGTGGAGCCGGTGGAGCCCGAGGCGAAACTGGAGAGTCGATGGTCCTGGGCGACACAGAGGATCCGGAGGACCAAGGCGGAACCCAAGGCTCTGGGGACCCCGGCGGAGATGGAGGTCCAGAGGTACGCAGCGGAGCCGGAGTGACAGAGGATCGAGGCTGTGCCCACGGGAGGGAGGAGGTCCACAGAGCCGGCAGGACGGAGTGACGAGGCGCAGCCGGAGGAGTAGAGTCCAGAGGCGAAGGTGGGGCGACGACTGACCGGGGCGGAGCCGGAGAGACGATGGAGCCCGGAGGAGCTGGTGGGCCGACGGCCGACAACGGAGACGAGGGAGCACAGAGCCGGGGTGGAGCCGCAGGGTCGGAGGGCCGAGGTGGAGTCCAGGACTCTGAGACTGGAGGTGATGGTGAGGGATCCTTCAGTCTGGACACCGATGGAGACTGGCAGTCCCACGGCAAGTCCTCTGCACCGAAGGTGGGATGTGGGTGAGCAGAGGGACTGTCAGGAGACAGAGGTGGCGGGACTGGAGCAGCAGGGAGGGTGGGTGGGAACAGTCCATGCATGAGCTCCGTGACCAGAACCGGGCAGACAGGAATCTCAGGACGACTGGATGGAACCAGCGGAGGCTCTGGAAGGCCGGGCGGAACCAGCGGAGACTCTGGAAGGCCGGGCGGAACCAGCGGAGACTCTGGAAGGCTGGGCGGAACCAGCGGAGACTCTGGAAGGCCGGGCGGAACCAGCGGAGACTCTGGAAGGCCGGGCGGAACCAGCGGAGACTCTGGAAGGCCGGGCGGAACCAGCGGAGACTCTGGAAGGCCGGGCGGAACCAGCGGAGATTCGGGAAGGCTGGGCTGAACCAGCGGAGATTCGGGAAGGCTCTCTTGAGGAGAGGGCTCTGGACGGCGCTCTTGAGGAGCGGGCTCTGGAGAACTGGACGACCCCAGCGGAGACTCTGGAGGGCTGGGCGTCTCCAGCGGAGACTCTGGAAGAGCAGACTCTGGGCGAGCGGTCACTGGAGGGCGCTCTGGCGGCGTGGTCACTGGAGGGCGCTCTGGCGGCGTGGACTCTGACTTGGCGGTAGCCATCTTGTGCTGTGGCTCAACCTCACCCACAGTAAATGGAGAATCACAAAACAGCAAAACAAAGTCTATATACTGTGTGAGGGTCCAACTGGGGTCTTCCTCAGGTAAGCTCAAACTGATATCAGTATCCAATCCGCTCCAAAAACATTCCTTAAGCATAGTTTCACCGCAAGGTGCCAGGTAACTATAAGCAATGAATTTCTCCACATAATGCTCGATGGGACGGCCATCTTGAAAAATGGAGCAGAGTAGACTCACAGTCCAGAGTCATACACAGGGAAACCAACACAAGGGAAAAACGCTCGGAATTACGACCATAGGGAACGGTAAGACTTCGCAGAGTGGCTGTGTGTGTGTGAAGCTTAAATGCAGTCAGTGTGATGAGGTGCAGCTGTGAGCAGTAATCAGTAAAGTGAGAGCAGGTGAATGCAGTGATTAGTGCAGTGGCTTGTGGGGAATGAAGTCCATGATGTGTGGTGCAAGAGTTCATGATGACAGGATAGTCCAGATACGTGACAGGTACGTACTCACAAAACGCTGCATTGGAAAATTTCTAAGTCCACCATGCATGTCAACGTAGCAGGTGGACTTTTACGTGCTTTTCCCAAACCAGGGAAGTGACGTCGACGTGTCGCCATTTGTAGTTTTTGAGACTAGTAGGGATCGGGTAACAGTTGTTTTTAAAACACTCATGGTGGACTTACAAATTTTCCGATGCAGCGTTTTGTGAGTACATACCCTATTTACACTACTGTAGAAGTTTGGTAAGATTACTTGCACGTTTAGTGGTGCAATTTACGAGATACATCACATGTACCATGTACGGCTGTAGCAAGACATTCGACAAGCTCGAATATCTCCGTCAATGTTCGACTAAGGTAAAAAAAACTTCGGATGGGGCATTTAGATGGGCTTCGGAGTGCATACACTGTAAAAAATGACCGTGAATTTAACGGTAAAAAACTGTAAAAATGCTACGGTATAAACCTGTGAAATGGTTAACGGTAAGTTCCCCTTCTATATACGGTGAAAAACTGTGCATGTAGTTTTATGGTACCATACCGTTTTTGGAAGTGGAAAAAGAACGTAAAATTTACAGTGAATAACCGTAAATTGACATTCCCAGAATTCATTGTGTTTCATTTTTCTTTATTTGATGTTTTTTTGTTAAAACAACTTTTTATTCTTAGGTTTTTCTTTGCAGTTTTGTACATTAGGGTTGTATGTTACATCTAATGTTGTTAAATTTATGTTTTATGCATTATTTCAGTTTTATGTGTGTTACCATGATGGTGTTTAGTGTTTGTGTGAATGACACTTTGCACCTTCTATATAAGTTATTTTTCAAAACCTCCTTGTGATGGGCCTTGGCTCAACATGTGATGTTGTCATCACCACCTGCTTTTGGTGGTTATCATTGTATTACAAAAGTTAAAAACAGATTTCAGTACTTTAAAAGGTTGTTACATTACCATTATATCAGTGAAATTACGGTATTTACCTGTAAATTTAACTGAAAACTGTAAAACCTAAAACATTGCTACCGTATTTTTTACGGTAAAATTCTGGCAACCACAGCTGCCGGTTTTTACCGTAAATTTTACGCCTTTTTTTTTTACAGTGTAGCAATGTAGTCAAATCTACTCCGAACCATCGCTTTAAGGTCAGTTACACATGACTTTGGGTGCGTTCCACTTTGCTTTTAGAAACGCATTTGCAAACTTTCCTAAGCACTTCCCTTCGGGGGAATCCCTGCCGACATTTTGGAACACATTCCGCTTTGAGTGGACAAGGGAAGTTTATATGGACAGACTTTATTATGACAGAGAAAGCAATTATGTTCATATGTACGCTGCAGACATCAGTGGTTCAACTATAATTCTACAAATCTATGAGAATACTTTTTACATGTGTCATGCACACGTGGTACTCTGAATGATCATGGAGGATGATGACAGAAGAAAATAATTGTTGAATAAAGACATTATTTTGTTTTCTTTATGCACAAAAAGAATTCTTGTAGCATTATAAAATTAAGGTTGAAACACTGATGTGACATGGAGTATTTTAATGATGTTCTTACTTCATTTCCATTACAATGCTGTCTATGCAGGGTCAGAGAGCTCTGGGTTTTCATCAAAAATATCTTAATTTGTGATCCAAAGAAGAGCGAAGTTCTTATAGGTTTGGAACGACATGAGGGTGAGTAATTAATAACAGAATTCTCATTTTCGGGTGAATTTTTTTTTTTTTTGGGAGATCCGACTCTTTAGCCACGACTGACCCACAACTGACAAGTTTTGTTAAACAGCCTTAGTAATTTTATGTATTTCTCCAGTGCACTATGCAGAATTTTCCCAAGAAATAAAGTATATATAGATTCAGTAATAATCCCTCTCAGTCATTACTTATGATCCACTAAAATTGTGTGTTGGTGTTTGTGCCTACAGAGACATTGTCCTTCGCCTGTATTTTCTTATTTTATTCTTCTGTTGCTGTGCTTAGTACATTTCTGGGATAATAAATATCATATAATCATATAATAATGAATAACATATGATCTCCACAATGGATCCCTATAATGATGAAGAGCTTATATATTAGGATGTTCCAGTTCAACTCATTGCACAGGTTCCACCAGTAATGGGCACAAATATAATCGAAAATTCATTGTACACTGCAACAGATGAGATATGACATTAAGCTCTGTGGCATCTTTTTATAAAAACAAAACAAAACAAAACATATATTTAAAGGGATCTCTCACCCAAAAAATAAAATTCTGTTATTAAAGGAGTAGTACACTTCCAGAACAAAAATTTACAGATAATGTACTCACCCCCTTGTCATCCAAGATGTTAATATCTTTCTTTCTTCAGTCGTAAAGAAAGTATGTTTTTTGAGGAATACATTTCAGGATATTTCTCCATATAGTGGACTTCTATGGTGCCTGCGAGTTTGAACTTCGAAAATGCAGTTTAAATGCAGCTTCAAACTCGTGGGCACCATAGAAGTCCACAATATGGAGAGAAATCCTGAAATGTTTTCCTCAAAAAATATAATTTCTTTACGACTGAAGAAAGAAAGACATGAACATCTTGGTTGACAACAGGGTGCGTACATTATCTGTACATTTTTGTTCTGGAAGTGAACTAATTGTTTAATTAATCACCCTCATGTCATTCCAAAACTATAAGACTCTCACGAATTGAGTCGTCCTGTCATCATAAACTCTTGCACTACACATCATGGACTTCATTCCCCACAAGCCACTGCACTAATCACTGCATTCACCTGCTCCTTGTTTCTCACTGCACTGATTACAGCTCACACCTGCACCTCATTTCTAGGACTGCATTTAAGCCACTCTCACACTCAGCTTCTTGGCGAAGTCTTGTATTGCCCCGGCTGCATTTCTGAGCGTTTCTTCCTGTGTTTGTTTTCCCGTGTTTGATTCCTGGACTCCCTCCCGTGTTTGATTCTCGCTGCCAGCCCCGACCTTTCTGCCTGTGTTTTGACTACGATTTCTGCCTGCCCCTGTGTGTTTGTTTTGTTTATTCTTAATAAATGCTGCGAATGGATCCGCTCGTCTCTGACCATCCCTGTGACAGAGACCTTTGTTTATCTTCAGAACACAAATTAAGATATTTTTGATGAAATCCAAGAGCTCTTTGACCTTCCTAGACAGCATGGGTACTACCACGGTCAAGGCACAGAAATGTAGTAAGGACAGTGGCATCAGTGGTTCAACTGTACTTTATTCAACAATTCTTCTCCTCTGCATACCACCATGCATGTGTGTTCTTAATGTGTGTTCCAAAGATGAACGAAGATCTTACAGGTTTGGAACAACCTGTATTTAGTGACAGAATTTTCATTTTTGGGTGAACTATCCCATTAACAAAACAAATAATAATAGATCCAAAATGTAAAATATACACTTTTCTGCTATGAACATGCAGCTTCAAAGTTTGTCTGCAGCTTTAAATGTTTATAAATATCTTCGCATGAGTTTGCATTTGCATTTTCAGTTTCCATGCATATATAAAAGCTGTGAAATCTTTGACATTTTTAGGCTTTATAAACAACTAAATTATAGTGACGTGACAAGAGAGAAATGACTGTCACTCGTGTCATTGAATTGTTTTGGCACTTGTTGTTTTTTTCCTCTTTTGTTTGGCGAATTGCTCATCTCTTCACCCAGCCAGACTCCATCGCCATTCCTCTGTGAATCATGGCAGTGAATTACAGCAGATGAACAGATTGGAAAAGCGGGCTGTGAACGCCCCCCGTGTTATTCCCCAACCAGAGCTCACATTACAGTACCGGACCTCTCAGCCAACCGTCCTCCACAAGTTTACATGGGCAAAGCCCTCTCTCCCCTCAACAACTAAAAAGATTACCCAAGTACACTTATTCTGTGTTATTTTAACTGCGCTCTCATTCAGGCTCGATTCATCCAAATATTGCTGAAAGAAAGGATAACAAATAAAGTGGTATTGCTGTGTAAATTCTCTCTGTGCCCACATATTTTAACAATGTCTCATAAAACACTGCCTGCAAGTGGTTGTAAAAAATGTTGTCTTCACTCAGTTCCTCTAACTTCGTTATGGCTTGGCCTATTTGTAGTGAGCATGAAACCATGCTGCGATCTGTGAGACTTTGTTTAACCCATTAGACATTTCTGTTTATTATCTTTGGGTGAAAAAAATGATAGATATATATATATAAAGTCTAAACGAAACTGTTAAAAGTTAAAAGCTTATGTTAGAGCTTGGTTATAATATAATTCGCACACACACACACACACACACACACACACACACACACACACGTCACAAATACATAAACCACCCTGATAATAAACACCGTCAATTCCATTTAGATCTATTTAAAGTGCACACACTCACGCCGTGCTTCTTTTCTCTCGGTCTCGTTCTCTCTCATCCTCCAGTAAGCCAACACCAGCGCTGTGATCCCAGGCTGTGCGGCTCTAAACCAGAGATGACATCACCCACCCCACCAGCCTCCCTCCACTTTCTCAAACAAAGCCGAGTCCAAACCCAGATCTATAATTACAGTCTTAATCTGTACGCTGCCAGAGGCAGTATAGACCTCGGGTTTGGGGCTCGGCCAGCCTCGCAAACATGCGCTCCCAGTTTGGGCCGTAAAGGCCGAGGAGGATGGAGGATGGTCAGTCTCTGAAACCCACACTTAGAGCCAAGAAGGCGGTCCCATCAGCCTGCAACGGTGACCTGTTCCGAAAATGTACAGATGCAGTTTATTCATCTACATTGGTTTGGCTCAGAATTGTGATAATCACAGCGAATCATTGCAGTTTCATATCACGCAATCTTATTTGCCATTCAGTGCGCATGTAATCACCCTGTATGGACTGACATTTATAGCTGTATATATTGGGGGGAGGCTGTCTCAAGACAGGAATTAAAGCCTCTACCAAACATGACTGTAATTATACCCTTTCATTTGTGAGCGGCTTTTCAAATGAAAATTCTCTATAACGCGCTGAGGAATTTGCAGTGCTAGTGTTGGTGCTTGTCAATCTAGCAAAAATCCAAGGAAAATGGAAAACACCAACGTTGTCAGACAAATATATCACAAAGTTGGTGCACCGTCTCTCCAGTAAGAATAAAACACCATTCCAGCTACTGATCCGAACTTCCATAGAGACTAAAACAACATTCCACTTATTAACCTGGAAAGCAGCTATGGTCTCACAAGCTCTATGTGGACAGCACTCATTTGTGGTCCATTTCTAAAAGTGTTTTGCAATGTTTTCGCCAATTACCATTCACAAGCTCTCTGGCGAGACTTACAGTGCCTTCTTTTTTTTCACGTTTTGTAATGTTGCAGTCTTATTTAAAAATGCTTTAAATAACTTTTTTCCACATTGATCTACACTCCATGCATCATAATGGCAAAGCAAAAACAGATTTGTGACAACTTTGCAAATTCGTTAAAATTAAAAACACCTTATGAAATAAGTATATTTCATATTTCCCTTAACGTGACACTTAGTTGAAACACCTTTACAGCCTTTGCACATCTGCATTTGGCAATTATCTGCCATTCTTCACCTCACCTCTTCGCCTCTCAAGCTCTATCAGCTTGGATGAAGCTGGCAGACATCTTTAGGTTTTTCAGGAAATGTTTGATTGGGTTCAAGTCCAGGCTCTGGCTGGGTCGCTTAAGGACATTCAGAGAGTTGTCTATAAGCCACTCTTGCTGTGTGCTTAAGGTCATTGTCTTGTTGGAAAGTGAACCTTCTGCCCAGTCTGAGGTTCTGAACACTCTGGACTAGGTTTTCATTAAGGCTATCTCTGTATTCTGCTGTGTTAAGTCCCTGCCACTGAAAAACAGCCGCACAGCATGAAGCTGCTACCTCCACATTTTACTGTTGGGATGATACTGTGCAGGTTACGAGCAGTACCTGATTTTCTTCATACATGATGCTTGGAATTGAGGTTCATAGATCAGAGAATCTTGTTTCTCACAATCTGAAAGTTCTTTGGGTGCTTTGTTGCACGTTGCCAGTTGTCTTCACTGATTAGAGGATTGAGTTTGGCCACACCACCATAAAGACCGGATTTGTGGAGTGTTGCAGTGATGTTTGTCCTTCTGTAAGCTTCTCCCATCTGCATATATGATGGAGCTCAACTAGAGTGACCATCAGCGTCTTGGTCACCAGTCTAATTGCTCCATTGATAGCTCTAGGAAGAGTTATAGTTGTTCCACACTTCTTCCATTATGGATGATGCAGGCTTAATGCTTTTGTGAACCTTCAATGCAGCAGAAGTTCTTTTGAACTCTTCCCTAGATTTGTGCCTTGACACAGTTCTGTCTGTGAGCAGTTTGTTTGACCTCAGGGTTTGGTTTTTGCTCTGATATGCATTTTCAGCTGTTAGACATAGAAGGTTTGTGCCTTTCCAAATCATACTCATTCCAATGATTTTGCCACATGTTAACTCTACTCGAAGTGCAGTAACATGTGACATGAATGCTTCTGAGCTAAATTTTAAGTGTCCCAGAATTACTTACGCAATAGAATCATTTTAGTTTTTTATTTCTAATAAATTTGTAAAGTTGTTACAAACCTGTTTTGTGCTTTGTCATTATGGTGTATGGAGTGTAGATTGATGTGGGGGACAAAAAGTAATTTAAAGCAGTTTAACATAAGGCTGCAACATAAAAAATCCTGAAAAAAAAATAAGGAGTATGAATACTTTCACAAGAAACTGTAATAGCCTTACACATAAGGGTGAATTAGTATTAAAATTGTACTGATCAGCATTTGCTAAAAAGTGAGAAATGGCTAAATACATAAAAATAAATCACTAAAAACTAAAATCCATCATTTTAAATGAATTTGAGTCATTACAACAATTTAATTTACAATATGAAAAATAAATATTCAATCTGGCACAGTGTTTAACTTACATGCATTGTAAGTTAAAAGGATAGTTCAGTCAAAAATGAGTTATGTTTAAAAAAATGTCCTGGCTCTTCCAAGCTTTATAATGGCAGTGAATGGTGGTTGAGATTTTGAAGCAAAATAAAATGCATCTATCCATCATAAAAAGTACTCCACACAGCTCCAGGGGGTTAATAAAGGCCTTCAAAAGTGAATCTGTGTTTGTATTTAAAAAATATCCATATTTAAAACTGTTGTAGTCACGTTTACAAGAGTGGTGTTCCAACAGATGATGAAGGACGTAGAAGAAGCACAGAGGAGAGAACAAAACAAAACACTGGTCACAAATTAGAAGTACTAAATGAGGATTTGTAAATAAAATGGTCAGAGGACATATAAACAAAATATATAAACAAAACTAGAATATTCTCATTGGAGCGTGTGCTATTGAGCAACTCTCTTGTGAACGCAAGTATGACAGTTAGCGGAAACTAGAGGTTACGGTTTATAAAGTTTTAAATATGGATTGTTTTCTAACACAAACGGATAAATTCTATTCAGAAGTCCTTTATTAACCCTTCATGGAGTACTTTTTATAATGGATTTGTGCACTTGCTTCAAAATCTCGACCACCATTCACTGCCATTATAAGCCTTAAAACAGAGGTTCTCTACTCTGGCCCTCGAGGTCCACTTTCCTGCAGAGTTTACCTCCAACCTTGATCAAACTCACCTGCCTGTAACTTTCTATTAATGATGAAGAGCTTGATTAGCTTGTTCAGGTGTGTTTGATTAGGGTTGGAGCTAAACTCTGCAGGAAAATGGACCTCGAGGGCCAGAGTTGAGAACTCCTGCCTTAAAAGAACCAGCACCAGAAGAACCATTTTTAAACATAACTCCAATTGCATTTGTCTGAAAGAGGAAGGTCCATATTTACAACTAGGATGGCTTGAGGGTGAGTAAATCATTGGGTAATTTTCATTTTTGGGTGAACTATCCCTTTAAGGCGATACACTGTGGATCAGCATTTACACTATTATCCTAAAGTTTGGGGGTCAATAAGATTTTACTTTTCAAAAAACTTCACACTGCACCAACAGATGCCGACAAACGACAACAGACACTTTTGTTGTTTTGTAGGATCAATATGTCACCCTGTTACTGTTCATTGTTACTGGTCTGCGCTTATTTTGACCAATCAAACATGCTGAATCGCTGTTTGTCAGGTCGAGAAGTGACTTGCTGCAATCTGGTAACAGTCATCGACTTTGGTCTGCGGTGTGAATTGGCCTTATGAAACCTGAAATATAGTCAAACGCACTTTTTTCGTATGTGTTGCAGAATGATCTAAGCAATTGGGAAATTAAACATTTCTGAACAACCACAGATTCTCGAGTTACATGTGACCCTGAGTCAGGAAAGGCTTCGGCTCTAACTATTCACTAATTTTCATTTTTCACAATTTCCTTATTATTCCAATGGCTATGGTCCTAAAAATTAACCTCCGTCATTAATAAAAGTCGAAAGGAAAAACCCAGCATACACAGTTCGGTTTTTCTGACCACTACATAGCTTTTGCAGCGCTTGTGAAGGTTAATATCTCCATAGCAAACCTCATGATCGAGTACCATATGAGGGGTTCTTCCAAGGGCTCGCAAGCCAGCAGTGGACAGCACTGTGTTCCGTTGCTTCTTCCAAAGTTCCACGTCTTTTCCCAGAATCCTCAGTCCCTGCCAGGCCGTATATTGTGCTGTCATCTGTTGCACGCTAATGAAAAGTCATGGGAGACAGTGGTTGCGCATGTGTACGTACTTCTACTTTTTAAATGCATCATTTATATGCTGTGTGTTTGTGGACGTTGCACACCACGAATAAAAGTCATACGCAGTCTGCTAATGTGCCTGCATATATGTCTAACTCATATCTCCAGCATTACAATAAAACATACTGTGGGTTAGATTCCTCAGCTCTTTAACCGACAGGATTGTGTGGTTTGAATATTTACTTTTGACCGTGCATTGTGGGGGGATCATATATACAGTAAAAACCAGCTTATCCATGTTCAGTAACTCAACAAACGACCAATGAAAACACACTGTTGTCCAAAGTTGAGTTTCTTAAAATCAAAATCATCTTGCTGTCTACTGATATTGGACATATTTTACAAAAGGTTCACACAATATTTATTTTAAATGCACACAATTCATATTGAGGTTAATTCTTTTTCTTGAATGTCAAACTTCCACATTTTCACCTAGACATCTGTTATATTGCCTGTTTGTTGTTCTATAGATTTTGAGGCCAGTTCTCAAAATCCAAGCCAGGAAATCTGAATTAAAGTCTTTTAAGACAAATGTTTTGTGGAATAGCTCTTTGATATGGTTTTGAAGTGTTTTCAAGGCTGAAACTGTTAGCTATTAATGGAAGTTTGCTTACAAGGAGGACCTTGAGCCAGGCTGAAAGGAAATTTAGCCTGAGGCAACAGCCCCTCAGAGCTTATTACCCCACTGATACAAATCTAAAGGACTATATTAAATTCATATTGTCCTATTTAACTGACAGCCAAGTTACAGGAGTGCCAGTCAAGCCAAACATTTCTTCATAAGACTACTGATCATACACTCTTACAAATAAAGGTGCTTCACATTGCCATAGAAGAACCTTTTTTGTCTAAATGGTTCCATAGAACCTTTAACATCTGAAAAACCTTTCTGTTTCACAAAAGGTTCTTTGTAGCGAAAGAAGGTTCTTCAGATTATAAAAAGGTAAGAAAGAGATGGTTCTTTAAAGAACCTTTGACTGAATGGTTCTTTGTGGGACCAAAAATGGTTCTTCTATGGCATTGCTGTAAAGAACCTTTTAAAGTACCTTTATTTTTAAGTGTATGAATGTTCATCTTCAAATTTAAGATCACTCAAGTAATATGATATAAACACTGAGCCGAAGGTAATCACAGGCCTGTTAATATTCAGAAAGTGTATATATATACAAAAAAGTGTAATGGCTAAAGTAAACACTGCAGTGCAGGGAAGGAGACCAGATGCCATGTTTTGAATGAATGTCAATGGAATTGAGGCTTCACTACGCTGAATAAAGAAGCTTTTTTGAGGATATAGCTTATTTATTGAATCAACAGCCTATCGGCTAATTTTCAACATGGACTGAACTATTTTTACAGTTTGCCCCGGAAAAAAATTAGATTTATTAGGAGAAGTCACAGACTTTTTATGACAGATGGAATTCACCTTACGACACTTCCTATTCATTCCTATGTTATCCGTTAAAGGAACACTCCACTTTTTTTGGAAATAGGCTCATTCTCCAACTCCCCCCGAGTTAATAAGTTGATTTTTACCGTTTTGAAATTCATTCAGCCATTCTCCTGTTCTGGCGATATCACTTTTAGCATAGCTTAGCATAAATCATTGAATCCTATTAGACCAGTAGCATCGCGTTCGAAAATGACCAACGAGTTTTGATATTTGTCCTATTTAAAACTTGACTCTTCTGTAGTTATATCGCGTACTAAGACCAGCGGAAATGTAAAGCTGCGGTTTTCTAGGCTGATAATATTAGGAACTACACTCCCATTCCGGCATAATAGTCAAGGAAGTTTGCTGCCGTAACATGGCCGAAGCAGGCGCAGTAATATCACACAGCACATGTGCAAATGTTTACTTCCGTCAACATATCCAACGTGCATGCACAGCACAGGCAGCGTTCCTCGCCATGGAGACATTTATGAGAGACGATTTAGAAGATATTTACTTTGGTGCAGATCCTGAACCGTATCAATTTGAACCAGAATTCACTGAAGCTAAGGTTTTGGAACGCGAAAGACAAGAAAGTGTGTCTGAACTGCCTGGGACAGAAGGGATGAGGAGAGCAGATTCGAGCTGGTGGGGCTTGCCAACCCATGCCAACTGAAAGTGAGTGCCTGTGTTGTCGCGAGTGGGACCAGGTATTGCCATCGATGGCAAGGGTCGATCTACCTGATGAGGAAGTGGCATGTCGCAACATCCGAGGACTTGGATGCAATGCTGCATCCTGCAGTAGTAGATTTTTTTTCCGGTTTGACAAAATAAACTAGAAAAAACGTCACACGCCGAGTGGACCTAATGGCCAGCTGTCGCAAGAGTAAGTTATTCCTGCAACCACTACAATATATAATATAAAGATTTTAAATGCATACTGTCAGTTTGCATTTTCAGGCTTATATTCATGATGTACACTTTTACTCAAAACTGACTTTAAAACACCACCGACTGTTCGCAATAACTTTCTTTTGCAATCACACATGGAATTTGGTCATAGCAAATACTAGGCCAACTGTTCGCCCAAAACTACTCTTCAGGGGTTGCATTTCACAGGTAACGTTAGCCAACAATAGCAATTAATCATGTTACACTTACAGCCGTGGGCGATGCTCCTGTTGTCCTGTCTGTAACGTTAGTTTGAAGATTGTTGGGATCGCCGTGTCCTTTAGACGCCGTGCTGTAGTACCGGTAAAACTATCCAAATAGTCATCTGGTTCAAAATCCTCGGAGCAAACACGCCATTTCTTGATCGTTTCTAACGGTGTTTTGAGATCCATGTTCTGAGCAGCCAGCCATTGATTCATTAGTCGAAATTGCTTTTTTTTCGTGGGAATTCTATGAAACATGGTAGTAGATTACGTCTTCGACTTACTATCACAGCCCCTTACAATGCACATAACCATAGCTAATCACACACAGGTAAATACAGCCACTAACAATTTACCAGCTGCAACTCTGACAGCTGCAACAACCGGAATTACACAAACTTAGCACCGGTCACATTGGAAGTTACCTAGCTGAGATATAATTTCAGGCGCTGTGTGATATTACTGCGCCTGCTTCGGCCATGTTACGGCAGCAAACTTCCTTGACTATTACGCCGGAATGGGAGTGTAGTTCCTAATATTATCAGCCTAGAAAACCGCTGCTTTACATTTCCGCTGGTCTTAGTACACAATATAATTACAGAAAGAGTCAAGTTTTAAATAGGACAAATATCGAAACTCGTTGGTCATTTTTGAACGCGATGCTACTGGTCTAATAGGATTCAATGATTTATGCTAAGCTATGCTAAAAGTGATATCGCCAGAACAGGAGAACGGCTGAATGGATTTCAAAACGGTAAAATTCAACTTATTAACTCGGGGGGAGTTGGAGAATGAGCCTATTTCCAAAAAAAGTGGAGTGTTCCTTTAAATGGCGAATGAGTGTCGCACAATTCTGATTGAAATTCAATGACGTCAAGGCTGTGATGTGATTGGTTATTGAGGCACACATGATCCAAACTGACTGTTACGCTTACTCCAATAGTAAGTAATACAGACCCTCTCATCTCCCAATAGTAAGACAATCTCTGCCTAAACCAACTCGATAGTATAAACAAAAGCGAATGTGACGTAAAAACACAATCGCAACCATGCCATTTTAGCTTATTTTTTAATTAATTAATTAAAGTATAATTCAGTATTTTAAGTATACTTGGCTCGAAGTTTAAGTAAGCAGTTTAGTATAGAGTACAACTAGTAAACTAACAGACTAGGTTAAGTTTACTTATAGTACAGTTAAAGTCGAAGTCAAAGAAGTCGAAGAAGTCAAAGAAGCAGAAGTCGAGAAGAAAAAGTCGAAGAAGCCGAAGTCAAAGAAATAGTCAAAGAAGCAGAAGTAGGAAAAAAAAGTCGAAGAAGCCGAAGTCAAAGAAATAGTCAAAGAAGCTGAAGTAGAAGAAAAAGTCAAAGAAGCAGAAGTCAAGAAAGTTGAAGAAACAGAATTCAAAGAAAAAATTGAAGAAGCAGACTTCGAAGAAGTCGAAGCAGAAGAAAAGTCAAAGAAGTAGAAGTTAAATAAGAAATAAGAAAGTTGAAGAAACAGAATTCAAAGAAAAAATTGAAGAAGCAGACTTCGAAGAAGTCGAAGCAGAAGAAAAGTCAAAGAAGTAGAAGTTAAATAAGGTGAAGAGGCAGAAGTCAAAGAAAAAGTCAAAAAAGCAGAATTCGAAAAAGTCGTAGAAGCAGAAGTCAAAGGAAGTTGAAGCTGAATTCGAAGAAAAAAATTGAAGAAGGAGACTTCGAAGAAGTCGAAGCAGAGAAAAAAGTCAAAGAATTATAGGTCAAAGAAGTCAAAGAAGCAGAATTCGAAAAAGTCGAAGAAGCAGAACTCGGAAAAAAAAGTCATAGAAGTTGAAGGAAAGTTAAAAAAGCAGGAGTCAAGGAAGTTGAAGAGGCAGAAGTCGAAGAAGCAGAATTTGAAAAAGTCGAAGAAGCAGAAGTCACAAAAAAGTCGAAGCCGCAGAAGCTGAAGAAAAGTCAAAAAAGCAGAAGTCAAGGAAGTTGAAGAGGCAGAAGTCGAAGAAAAAGTTGAAGAAGTAAAATTTTAAAAAGTCAAAGAAGCAGAAGTTGAAAAAAAGTCAAAAAAGCAGAAGTCAAGGAAGTTGAAGAGGCAGAAGTCGAAGAAAAAGTTGAAGAAGTAAAATTTTAAAAAGTCAAAGAAGCAGAAGTTGAAAAAAAGTCGAAGAAGCAGAAGTCAAGGAAGTTGAAGAAGCAGAATTCAAAGAAAAAACTGAAGAAGCAGACTTCGAAGAAGTCGAAGCAGAAGAAAAGTCAAAGAAGTAGAAGTTAAGCTGAAGAGGCAGAAGTCAAAGAAAAAGTCAAAGAAGCAGAATTCAAAAAAGTCAAAGAAGCAGAAGTCAAAGGAAGTTGAAGCTGAATTAGAAAAAAAATTGAAGAAGCAGACTTCGAAGAAGTCGAAGCAGAGAAAAAAGTCAAAGAATTAGAGGTCAAAAAAGTCAAAGAAGCAGAATTTGAAAAAGTCGAAGAAGCAGAAGTCACAAAAAAGTCGAAGCCACAGAAGCTGAAGAAAAGTCAAAGCCGCAGAAGCTGAAGAAAAGTCAAAAAAGCAGAAGTCAAGGACGTTGAAGAGGCAGAAGTCGAAGAAAAAGTTGAAGAAGTAAAATTCAAAAAAGTCAAAGAAGCAGAAGTAGAAAAAAAAGTCAAAGAAGCAGAAGTCAAGAAAGTTGAAGCAGAATTCATAGAAAAAAATCAAAGAAGCAGACTTCAAAGAAGTTGAAGCCAAAGAAAAAGTCAAAGAAGTCGAAGAAGCAGAAATCAAGGAAGTTGAAGAAGCAGAATTTGAAGAAGAAAAATAAACAGCAGACTTCGAAGAAGTCGCATCAGAAGAAAAAGTCAAAAAAGTCGTAGAAGCAGAATTAGAAAAAGGCGAAGAAAAAGACTTAAATTCAGTGACGTTAAGGCTATGATGTGATTGGTTATTGAGGCACACTTGATCCAAGCTGACCGTTACGCTTACTCCAATAGTAAGTAATACAGACCCTCTCATCTCCCAATAGTAAGACAATCTCTGCCTAAACCAACCCGATGGTATGAACAAAAGCGAATGTGACGTAAAAACGCAATTGCAAGCATGCCGTTTTAGCTTGTTCTTCGATCTTATAGCTCTTTCATCGTAAGTCATGTTTTTGACAGGATTCGTCAAGTCCAATTCCATGCCGGCTGAGCTACCAAAATCTACTCTCATTGAAATTGCTACATGATTGCCTAAACTTAACCCCACACCTAACCCTAAACCTACACTCTTAAAAATAAAGGTGCTTCACGATGCCATAGAAGAACACTATTTGTCTAAATGGTTCCATAAAGATCCTTTAATATCTGAAGAACCTTTCTGTTTCACAAAAGGTTCTTTGTGGCAGAAGAAGGTTCTTCATATTATAAAAAGGTAAAACAGAGATGGTTTTCCAAAGAACCTTTGACTAAATGGTTCTTTGTGGAACCAAAAATGGTTCTTCTATGGCAACGCTGTGAAGAACTTTTTAAAGCACCTTTATTTTTAAGAGTGTACCAATACTAGGTGCCGGTGGATAGTAATCTGGTGAGGGTCAACACTGGAAAGCAAAACATGGAGTTGTGATCATAAATGTGTATGAAAACGATTACAAGTGCTCACTGTTTTACTGCCTCTTGTGTTCATTTCTGATGGAAACTGCAGTGATATGTACTTATTGGTAGTTATTTTGCGTGTTGCGAAAAAGTTTGCACAGGTACATTTTCGGGACTTTACATTTTATTAAAACAGTTTAATAAACAAGAAATTAGTATTAAATAACGCACATTTTAGAGACATTAGTTAGTTAATTAGTCTGTTTTTGCTCCACCAATGAAAGTAGTTTAAAATGAAGCCAAATTGGTCTCAACGTGACAAATAATCAAAAGACCCAGGTATCAGGTGGTGAACGAATCATTTGTGTATCTGAAATTTTATTTTTGGCTGCATTATAGACCTAATGGTTTCCTAATTTGGTTCCTAATGATCAAAGATTGCATCATCTGGATGATGAAAATATGAAATTTTAAGTAAAAAACAGGTGCCCTTATAATGTTATCAAGATTTTCACATCCAAAAATTTTTTTTAAAAGTAGTAATAAGAAGAAGTAATTTTAAAGTTATTTTCTGTCCTGTTTTTAACCCCCGTCATCAGAACACTCTGTTTGAATAGGCATGGCAGATTGTAGACTCAGAAGTAAATGCCCACTGCTGTGATTGGCTAATACTAATACAGTCTGCATTCCTCAGATGGACGCTGCTGCAATTTAGATTAAAAACGTATAAATACTCAGTATATATCGATCTGTAATTACAAACAAAGCAATAGTGAGCACGTAATAAAAACTGAAAATCCTGTGTCGAATTGTGGCTTGTTTGTAAACGAATCCGTGGTAAAATGAAGTGAACAAAGGATTAAGTTCTTACTGACATGGTCTGGATCTTCATCAACTCTTTCCTAAAGAGTCATAAAGTGGCACAATCCACAACCTGTCATTTTGGCAGATTGGCTTCAATATAAGCTGTTTTTAGACTAACTAGAAATTTTTGAGTTCTGAAACTTACAGGATGTTTTTATAGTACAATGACCTCTTATATGTCAAAAGATCAAGGCAATATTGGTTTCTCAGTTCATGACCCCTTTAATTTAGTTAAACCATGGCCACAGTTTAACTAATACAAGGGATCTACTTAAATTTTGGAAACGAATTCCTAAAGGACACTTTACAAGACGTTAATTGATAGACTGTCATGTAGTCATATTGATTGCTTGTGGATTATTGTGATGTTTTTATCAGCTGTTTGAACTCTCATTCTGACAGCACCCATTCACTGCAGAGGATCCATTGGTAAGAATGCTAAATTTCTACATAGAGAGAAAAAAAGGTGCAATGCGCTTCCTTATGACTGCAGCTTTGCTTATGGTTTAGCACAGGTGGTAAACAGCTCTGAACACACACGTACACTCCATTAGCTTTTCATTAAGGAGTCGCACTTGTGTTCCTCATGCTGAAGATCCTTCTGTGCCATCTGGGCTAGCAAGGCCTCCCAAGGCTCATTTTCCCAGATATTACCAAATACTTATGCTGTCTGTTTCCACAAGGCTCCCTCAGCTTGGTAACTCAAGAATGAAACAATCCGTGCAATTATGTTGTTTTGAGAGTCATATTGGGGACGAAGAATGTGAGCTGTGCTTTAGTAAGTGTGTGTGTGTGTGTGTGTGTGTGTGTGTGTGTACCTGGTAGTCATCACGTTGTGGGGACCAAATGTCCCCACAAGGATAGGAATACCAGTAGATTTTGACCTTGTGGGGACATTTCTCAGGTCCCCATGAGGAAACAGGCTTATAAATCATGCACAATGAGTTTTTTTGATGAAGTAAAAGTATGCACAATCTCCTGTGAGGGCTAGGTTTAGGTGTAGGGTAGGTGTAGGGCAATAGAAAGTACGGTTTGTACAGTATAAAAACCATTACGCCTATGGAATGTCCCCATAAAACATGTAAACCCAACATGTGTGTGTGTGTGTGTGTGTGTGTGTGTGTGTGTGTGTGTCTTCAACAGCATGTTGAGTACACATGTTTACTCAAGGAGGGAGAAGTACTGTGAGCACATGTAAATGTGTGGAAAACAAAAATCCCTCACGAAGAAGTAATTAAAAGATGGATGTATAAATAGATTAATGACATCATTGAAACTGAATCGAAGAGTGAGTCGGTTTGATTTACTACAGCTGTTGACACTCCGATGGTAAAAACATGACATGCAACTTAGTAGGAAAAATTTGCTTTTTGATTTCCCCATAACACTGTAAGTATTTTTTTTCTAAAGCCCTACAAAAGTAAGTTTATTCGAGTGTGTTATTACTATACTTCTTTTTAAACTAAAAATAAGAGAGTATACTTTTAGTCTACTTTTTGATGTGCTTATCTGAGATTTACTTAAATTTATACTTAAGTACACTGGGCTTATACTAACTAGTATAAAAAAATCAAAGCATATTTGGTATATATTGTATATATTTAAAAGTATAATTCAGTATTCTAAGTGTATTCGGCTAGAAGTTTAGTAAAAAGTGAGCAGTTTAGTATAGAGTACAACTAGTAAACTAACAGACTTAGTTAAGTTTACTTATAGTACAGTTAAAGTCAAAGAAGCGAAATCTAAGAAAAAGTTGAAGTCAAAGAAGTCGAAGAAGCAGAAGTCGAGAATAAAAAGTCAAAAAAGCCAAAGTCAGAGAAATAATAGAAGAAACCGAAGTAGAAAAAAAAGTTAAAGAAGCAGAATTAGAAAAAAAAAAATGAAGAAGCAGACTTCGAAGAAGTCAAAGCAGATGAAAAAGTCAAAGAAGTCGAAGAAGCAGAAGTCCAGGAAGTTGAAGAAGCAGAATTCACAGAGAAATTTGAAGAAGCAGACTTTGAAGAAGTCAAAGCAGAAGAAAAAGTCGAAGAAGCAGAATTTGAAAAAGTTGAAGAAGCAGAAGTAAAAAAAAAGTTGAAGAAGCAGAAAAAATTCTAAGAAAAAACGAAAAAGCAGACTTTGTAGAATTTGAAGCAGAAGAAAAAGTCAAAGAAGCAGAATTAGAAAAAAGCAAAAAAGCAAAAGTCAAAAAAAGTAGAAGATGCAGAAGAAATGTTGAAAAAGCAGAAGTCAAGAAAGTTGAAGAAGCAGAATTTGAAGAAAAAATAGAAGAAGCAGACTTCGAAGAACTCAAAGAAAAAAAGTTAAAGAAGTCAAAGAAGCAGGAGTCAAGGAAGTTGAATTTGAAGAAGAAAAAGAAACAGTAGACTTGGAAGAAGTCAAAGCAGAAAAAAAAGTTACAGAAGTAGAAGTCAAAGAAAAACTCAAAGTCAACTGCGCTGGCAACTTGCTGTGTACTTATATAGGTACATTTAGTTAAGTTTACTTATAGTATAGTTAAAGTCGAAGAAGCAGAAGTCTAAGAAAAAGTCGAAGTCAAAGAAGTCAAAGAAGTCGAAGAACCACACTGTAAAATCTAATTAGTTGGGCTTACTTAAAAAAAGCATGGAAACCGATTGCCTTAAAAAAACTAAGTAAAGTGAAATAGAAATAATATGTTGTACTGACAAATGCTTAGTTAGTATTGTTTACTTACATGAGAGTTCTAGCAACTAAAAAAGAACTGTAGGGGCTACTTGATCCTTTACTTAAGGTTTACTCTTGACTTAGTATAGCTACTCACTGACTCCCAGAGTGCATTGCAGCATGCATAAATTATGCAATTGGTTTGTTTTACTGTTGTTATTTTTATTTGCTAAATTTATTTACTTTCTTGTGTCAATAGTAGCACAACAAAAAGAGCAAATAAAATAATAAAATGGTTTTTGTCACAATTAATAAAAATAAATAAAACTGAATTGTTACCATTGTTGTGATTAGCGTGCTGAATGTTGAAGTCTGTCTGTGACTTGAGCACATAACCACATATAGTTAATGATAATCTCAACCCAATTACGTGTATCAAGGTGTTTATGAAGAACAATGAAGTTTTAAAAGATCATCAGTAAATATTAAAAATATATAAGCTAATGATTTATTTAAATAGATTGCCTTCTAAAAGCAACCTGCATATTACTTTTTGTCCCTTGAAATCAATAATTTTGATTCCATGTTGCATTGCTGCATCAATAGGAACAAAATTACAATAAAATAAATAAAGTTCCAACTGCCCAACCAAAGGGACCATTAATCACTATGATGGTACAACATTTTATGAAAATTAACATCTATTTATGAAGTCAGGTTAATGTGATGTTCTTTCAAATATTTCAGTTGTATTGAAACAACATTCAAGATGACTTTGGGAAATAAGTGAATGTAAGATGTGAAAAATAACTGCAGATTAACTATTGACCCACTTCAAAAACTTTTATTTTCTTCTTCTTTTTTTATTTAGGAAATTAGCAACATATTAGTGCACTGCTGCCTCTCACTGGTTTCTTAATGTCATTGGTTCCTTTGTGGCTACTTGAATATTTTAAGTAAGCCTCACTCAAAGCAGTAAGTAAATTGTTTTACTTGCATTGAAAGTAGCTGTAACTTAATACAACCTAGTAAGTATAGCAACTAAGTAAAGATAACTAAGTAAATCTAAGTAAGGTAAACTATTGGATTTTACAGTGCAGAAGTCAAGAAAAAAAGTAAAAAAAGCCGAAGTCAAACAAAGAGTCGAAAGAAACCGAAGTAGAAAAAAAGTCGAAGCAGAATTAGAAGAAAAAATTGAAGAAGCAGACTTCGAAGAAGTCGAAACAGAAGAGAAAGTCAATGAAGTAGAAGTTAAAGAAGTCAAAGAAGCAGAAGTCCAGGAGGTTGAAGGAGCAGAATTCAAAGAAAAAATAGAAGAAGCAGACTTTGAAGAAGTCAAAGCAGAAGAAAAAGTCAAAGAAGTAGAAGTAAAAGAAGTAGAAGAAGCAGAATTTAAAAAAATCTAATAAGCTGAAGACAAAAAAAGTTGAAGAAAAGTCGAAAAAGCAAAAGTCAAGGAAGTTGAAGTGGCAGAAGTCAAAGAAAAAGTCGAAGAAGCAGAAGTTGAAGTCGAAAAAGCAGAAAGTTGAAGAGGCAGAAGTCGAAGAAAAAGTCAAAGAAGCATAAGTCGAAGAAAAATTTGAAGAAGCAGAAGTTGAAGAAAAAGTTGAAGAAGCAGAAGTCAAGGAACTTGAAGAAGCAGAATTTGAAGAAAAAATCGAAGAAGCAGACTTCGAAGAACTCAAAGAAAAAAAAGTTAAAGAAGTCAAAGAAGTCAAGGAAGTTGAATTCGAAGAAGAAAAAGAAACAGCAGACTTCGAAAAAGTTGAAGCAGAAGAAAAAGTAAAAAAAGTCGAAGAAGCAGAATTTGAAAAAGTCAAGTTGAAGAAAAAGTAGAGGAAGCTTGCGTAAACTTGCTGTGTACTTATATAGGTACATTTAAAATTATACTTTTATAAAGTAAAAAGTTTCAGTCTAAAGAAGTATTAGTATGCCTAGTAATGTATACTTGGAAAAATATACTTCAACTTCAGTTTACTTATTAAATTGAACTTGAAGTGTGATTCTTTTTCATAAGGGAATACTTTAAAATACAAACACCAGCCTCACATATCTACACTATCCATGTCCGATTTGGGTTTTGTCTGGAGTCTGTGCACTTATTTTTCCCAATGGAAATCATTTCTGCCATTTCCCAATAGCTTTAGCTGGAGAATCGGTTCCCGTCCCATTGCTGTTAAAAAACTCTGACAACTAGAAAAGTGCAAAAGAGGCTTCAAGTTCGTCTCTTGAGTTCATATCAGCAGTACAATCTGTGGACAGCTGTACAATAGAGCCTTAACAGAGACAGTGACTTATGAAACAGCCATCTGACTCCCTGCTGTGAGAGTTTAACTCTTTCACAACTAAACCAGATAAAAAGCCAGACTTTCAGGAGGATGAAAGCTCACGAACGCGCTCAGAAACGCTTTTCCACACACAGCCTGAGGTGAAGGATTCCATCGATCTTAACGCTTCGTGTTTAGAGGTCTGTCGGGTAACTTGAGGAATGCTACTCTGGTTGCTCCAGCACAGTTTTTTGACATTTCCCCATTGTGGCGGCCTCCGCTCGCATCCAAGGCCTTGTCGTCGTTTCAGGAATCTGGAAAGCACTGTAGGAGGAATGAGAGGAATTTTACACTTTTCTCAGTCTCTGTTTTCCTCTCTTCACTTCGGGTCGTCCTCATGGCCGGGGCCCTTACGTTTTTCTTTTGTTTTTTTGAATGGTGACCAACAATAACAACATCCCATAAACAATAGAGTTGGTTGAGTTGATGGGGGGTGGGGGGGTGAAGTGTTATTGCGTTTGGCAGCTGCTGCGCTGGCAGGCTCTCGGCTGAGGGTTAGAAATGTGCTCTTTGTGGTAGTGAGGAGATATTATGTCAGTTCTTGGATATGCAGCAGGTCTCGCGGGACAGAGGACTCTGCATCCTCTAGTAAACCCCCTCTCTGTTCCTTTCTCACATGCATTCATTTTAACAGGCACAATGTGATTGAAAAAGCACCTCAAACAACTTTAGTTCATGGTTAGTCTATTCATGCACATATGGTTCATAGAAAACTAATAGAAAGCAAAGTTTAAACATTTTCCTGGTGTACTTAATATTTAGTTAGCTTGTACAATACACTAGAACTATTTTGGTTCTAAAAAGAACCATTTTATTTCTTTAACACCAGACCAACTTCCTTGGCTATAAGCGAGAAAGTTGAAAAACTATAAAAGAACAATTTAAATACCTATATAAATACATATATCAAATACCTACAGTGGTGTGAAAACATGTTGCCCCCCTTCCTGATTTTTTATTTTTTTGCATGTTTGTCACACTTTAATCAAATATTAATCAAAGATAACACTTATATCAAATATATCAAAAATATCACAAGTAAACAAAACATGCAGTTTTTGAATAAAGTTTTTTTTATTATGAAGGGAAAACAAAATCCAAACCCACATGGCCCTGTGTGAAAAAGTGTTTGCGTTTGTTGTGTGGTCTTTTGTGACCTCTTGGGCTCTCACTGTGGTTCGCTGGAGTCCCAAAGCTTTAGAAATGGCTTTATAACCTTTTGCAGACTGATAGATCTCAATTACTTTCTTTCTCATTTGTTCCTGAATTTTTTTTTGGATCTCAACATGATGTGTAGCTTTTGAGGATCTTTTGGTCTACTTCACTTTGTCAGGCAGGTCCTATGCAAGTGATTTCTTGATTGCGAACAGGTGTGGCAGTAATCAGGCCTGGGTGTGGCTAGAGAAACTGAACTCAGCTGTGATAAACCGCAGTTAGTGGCAAACACTTTGGGTGTACTCACACTAGGCAGTTTGAACCGTGCCCGAGTGCGTTTGACCACCAAAGCGCGGTTCGTTTGACTAGTGTGAGTGCTCCGAACCGTGCCCGGGCGTGGCTCGTTTAGCCGTCCCTGGCCCGCTTGGAAGAGGTGGGCCAGAGCACGGTTCAGTTGGACTCGGACGCGGTTCGCATGCAGTGTGAGCACTAACCGTGCTGGAGCACGGAATAGGACACGTGATGTCGCGTTTTTGCGAGGTAATCAACATTTTTATAGTCCGTAATCAAAGCTGCAAAGTCCTTGCTGCACTTCAGCTGGTACCTTGCAAATCTCCTCATACGAGCAGCACGATTGCGTGAAAATTTTCGTGCCACAAAGGCGATAGACCTGTTTAACAATAGGCTGTGGACCACCGCAGAACAAACGACTCAAAATTACTATCCACAAAGTAAAAACAGCGATGGACTAAATTGCGTTCAGCGAGAGCGCCGCTCTTCCCGTTTATCCTGAAACCGTCACACCATAATGATGTAAGCGTGCTCCGGCACGAATGCTGAAACCCTATGTGAGTGCAGGCCAGAGGGGGAGTGGGGAGGGGGGACAATCGTACTCGGGCCCGGTTCATGGCAACCGTGTCTAGTGTGAGTACACCCTTTCTCACACAGGGCCATGTGGGTTTGGATATTTTTTTCCCTTCATAAAAAAAAAAACCTTTCATTTAAAAACTGCATGTTGTGTTTACTTGTGTTATCTTTGATTAATATTTAAATTTGTTTGATGATCTGAAACATTAAAGTGTGACAAACATGCAAAAAAATCAGGAAGGGGGCCAACACTTTTTCACACCACTGTATCTGAGCCATCCTACAGAATTGGTGCAAACTGCTGTCTCACAACCAAAAAAAAAAAAAAACACACATTTAAAAATTATTATCTATTGAAACCCACAATAATATTAAAATATTAGTAAGCTTAATATATACAAAATCATCATTTATTGGTTTCTTTCAGTTGGGAGGTGGCTGTCCCAAACTCTAACCACTAAATTTTAACTTATGAAAATGATATTGAAATAATTTTAGTATTTTTTAAATTGTTGCTATTAAAAGTATCATTTTGGTTCTTTTAAAAAGTGAAGTAAAAAAAGTAATATATAATTTTTCTTTGTAAATAAGAAACTTAAAAAATATGTGTCCCACATTTTCATGTCTAAAACACTGGATGTTTTAGTTCAATTGCTGATACTAATTTTAAATAAAAACCTACATTTATGAATAGGAAATATTCATGTGTCCCTCTCTCTCATACAGTAGCTACAAGGTGTGAGTAGACAGGCATAGGTAAATGTGTACAAGTCTGAAAAATCTGTGTGTAACTTTAAGAAACGTCACTACCGAACACTTTTTTCTGCAATTAAGCACACTTTTTTAGCAGTTATTCCATAACATTTAGTTTTCATATGTGTACCACTGTTCAAAACTGTGCTAACCATGTGCTGATTAGCATCTTTGATCTAGGTTCGAAAGTATCTAAAATTGTTACTACCAATACAGGTAGTGACAAAAGGGAACATATAATCCTCATATTTGGGGGAAATAAACAACATTTTAGTACAATTCTGCAATTTTTTTGTATTTTAGTATGTTTTAGTAGTGTTTTAGTTTGCAAGTTAGAATTCTGTAATGTGATGTGGTCGCCACCAAAGCATTACTGTCACTTCTGAAACATGGGATGTTTTATCAAAAATAAAGTATACTGAATTATCAACTAAGATGTTATGATAGTGTTTGGTTCAATGTAAATTCAAACTAATTAATCCTTTAATTTAAAATCAGAATGATCAACTTTTTGCCTTTTACAAAAAAAAAAAAAAAAAAAAAAAAAAATTGGATTCAAAATACAACAAATCTCATAAATTCCATTTGAAATATTGTTAAAAATGTAATTGTTATTGATTTACCTCAGAATTTGTTTTTCATAAAATAGCAAAAAATATATATTTACAATGTAGATGTAAGCAAAATCTTAATAGGTCAATATAACCCTTCTAATAAAATTATTATTACTGTGCTTCAGTAGTGACAAATTTGGGGAGAGGATAAATATTCCAAAACCTTCTGAAATATGAAAATGAACTGCACATTTACTAGAAAATGTACTTTGGATATTATACAATTTGCATACATACATTTTTTTTTTTTTTTTTGGAAAAAGACACATTTTTATAAGACGTTTCCAAATCTGACTTTGGACCAGTTCTGTAGAATGGCCCTTATAAATACCTATATGAACCTATACTTGTTATGAAAATTTCTTTGAAAGTGTTTGCTAAGTAATAGAATTTTCTAGGAAAACTAAGAAATTGTTCACCCAAACATTAAAATTCTGTTATTAATTACTTACCCTCATGTCGTTTTAACCCGTAAGACCTCCGTTCATCTTCGTAACACAAATTAAGACATTTTGATGAAATCTGAGAGCTGCATAACGTTAGTAAGCAATGTAATTAGCTCGTTCAAAGGCCAAAAAGGCAATACATACATTGATAAAATAGTCTATGTGACATCAGTGGTTCAGCCGTAATGTTACAAAGCTACGAGAATACTTTCTGTGCCAAAGAAAACAAAAATAAGACAATTTCTTCTCTTACGCGTCAGCCTCTGCCGCGCGCTCACGAGAGTACCGCGCCATCGTTGTGGCTCAGGTCATTATTTTCATTTTCTTTGCTCACAAAAATATTCTCGTACCTTCATAAAATTACGGTTGAACTACTGATGTCACATGGACTGTTTTAACGATGTCCTTACAACCTTTCTGGCCCCTGAACGTGGTAATTACATTGCTGTCTATGCAGGGTCACAAAGCTCTTGGATTTCATCAAAAATATCTTAATTTATCTTCTGAAGATGAACAAAGGTCTTACGATCTCGTTCTTTGGACCCTCACACACAAAGCGGTTCAGAAAAAAATGGGCAGGGCCTTGGGCCTCTCCAATGCACAGGTGCTGGCCCAGTATTGTTGCTATGACAACAGGTCTTGGTTGGCACAGGGTCCTGGCCGAGGTGTATGCTCTCAGGTTACAGATTTTGCAACTTTTGAGGGCCAAAGGACTCCTTCACCTCTCAGTGCCAAAATAACACAAGAAATCGAATCAGGAACAAGAGCAACGAAAATATTACAAAAGCACAGTTGAGTGGAAATGGTGTTATTATAGAGTGAAAATGTATTAACACAAAGGTCTCCAGTGTGAAAATAATGAATGCTGATAGAAAACAAAACTCTAGTGTCAGATTTGAGGTTTTCCAGTAGACTTGTGTGAGACATTTGATTGTAAATATATAGAATGATAAACTATGTAAGGTTAAGATACTGCTATGAATTAATGACTGAAGGTAAACAGCATTCTTCCCACAGGATCTAGAAATGTACAAAATGAAGTGACCGCCATCTAGTGGTCATATATTTGTAAAACAAACAGGTGGCTTGAGGAACAGTTCAAGATGTATATTTTATTCAGAAAACAAATTTCCAATAAATCTATTAATACAACAGCATTGATGTATTGATTAACACATTAATTCAATTCAAAGTGATTCATGAACATTTTTTTTAAGTGCTGACTAACAAAGCTTTTCTTTCTAGTTTCAATCATATTCCCACACAATATATAAAATATACACACACAGAAGATTCTTACATCCTTAAAGTCACATTTGATGCATGGTAGCAAAGAGTTATTGTGTTTGTTTCAAATACTCAATCCTCAGTGGATGTCACATCAGACCTCATGTTTATTCATTCAGTTTTCATCCACACACTGAGATCATGATTTTGGCTTGTAGGGATCAGACCAGATCTTCACACCTAATTCAAATAAGACACATAAATGACAATCATATATAAAAAACCCAGTGCAAATAAACTGTAATACATAGAATTTATAATCCTGCCACTTAATGATCCTATATATTACATGCTATGATATGAGATGTCACATGTACGTTTACATATGTCCTAACTCAACACATTTGGCAGATGAAATAAAGAGTAAACATGATTTACCAACAGGTTGGACATCTGCTTGATTGATTCCGGCTCGATTTATCTTCTGAACCTGCTCTGTAATTACATTGACACAAATTCAGACAGCATTAGGACAAGTACTGGGAGAAATGCTGACACTTCTTAGGATAAGTCTCACAAAAACAAGCTTTTTCCACTTTATTATTATTATTATCATCATTATTATTTTCATATACACTACCAGTCATAAGTTTTTGAACAGTATGATTTTTTTTTAATGTTTTTAAAGTCTCTTCTGCTCACCAAGCCTGCATTTATTTGATCCAAAGTACAGTAAAACTATTTAAAATAATCGCTTTCTATTTGAATATATGTTAAAATGTAATTTAATCCTGTGATCAAAGCTATTTTTTTAAGTAAATCTTTTTCAGGATTGTGTGATGAACAGAAAGATTCAAAGATCAGCATTTGTCTGAAATAAAAAGCTTTTGTAACATTACACACTATACCATTCATGCTTTTTTTTGGAAAGAAATGATAAATATTAATACTTTTATTTAGCCAGGGTGCTTTAAATTGATCAAAAGTGATGATAAAGACATTTGTAATGTTACAAAGGATTTCTATTTTAGATAAATGCTTTTCTTCTGGACTTTCTATTCATCAAAGAAACCTGAAAAAATTCTACATAGCTGTTTTCAACACAATAATAATAATAAATGTTTTTTTTTTTTAGCAGCAAATTAGAACATTATAATGGTTTCCTGACTGGAGTAATGATGCTAAAAATTCAGTTTGGAAATAACAGGAATAAATTACAGTTTACAATATATTCATGTTGAATACAGTTATTTTAAATAGTAAAAATAGTTTAAAGTTGTACTGTTTTTTACTCTTAAATTCAGCCTTGGTGAGCAGAAGAGACTTCTTAAAAAAACAAACAAAAAAAAATCTTACTGTTTAAAAATGTTTGACTGGTAGTGTATAAAACATTTTTGCTTAATCTTAGTGGCGTTTTTTTTTTTTTTTTTTTTTAGTATAACTAATACATCATAATTTTAAATTAAGTTTTATTTATTTATTTTAATATGTCTATATTTACATTTTAATTTTTATTAATTTTAATACTTAAAATAAACAAAAAGGAGAAATGTTGCCCAGGCAGGTAGCTAATATGACACAAAAAAATAAAT
>NC_133363.1:20580215-20659643 GCF_049309525.1 Garra rufa | reverse complement strand
AGAGTTTTTTTTTTTATTATTATTCCCATTGATCTCAGTGGTGTTTCTCATTAGGTAATTAGTTTTACTACAGTACGTGCTCTAAAAATTTATAAATTCTTTTATTTTCAGATTCCTTTGTATCTAAATCTATTTATATACTTATTTATACTCTTTTATTTAATTTGGTATAGCAGTATAACAAATTATTTACAATAACACAATTATAAGATGTCTAATAATGTGCAATAATGTTTTCACTAACGAAATTGAAACTGATAAATTGATTAGACTAACCTAAAACTATTAGGTTACAGAATACAATATAATTAAACCTGAAGTTTACTTACAACACAAGAGCAGTGTCATAGTGACTAAGTTAGTGTCACCATTTGTTGTGACAAAGACTTACTGTAGTCTTCAGTGTGAGTGAGCGGATGGAAAAATATAGGATAAAAAGCCACTGCAACAGCTGCAATGAAGCCTCCAAATATAAGCGTTATCCTCTTATTAGCAGACATGATTTTGAGATTCACCTCATCCGAGGACAGCAACTCTTTCATGCTTTTCCGGGTTGAAGTTCATATACTAAAACAAGTTTAAAGTCTTTTATTATTTAACATATGTTCTATATTAAAAGTGTATTTAAAATTATATATTTAAAATTACTGTCATTTAAAATATAATGGGCACAATAATTATACTCTTAAAAAGTTCTATTGTGAGCTAACAGTACCACAGTTTAATATTTGATAGTGGGCCTTTTATTTTGTCGGGAGGTTTCCCGTCATGCTGTGTGTGTGTGTGTAGTGTTGCTGTGTCAGTGTGTGTAGGGATCGCTGTCTTTCATCAGTAATAATGTCCGGCAGTAACACATACAGACTGCGCTGCTCTCTCCCGGCGCACGAGATGGATGTCAGGGGTCTCGCCGTTGCCGCTTATCCAGACGGAGCGTTTGTGTCCGTGTCCAGAGACCGAACCGCACGGGTCTGGGTACCAAACCCAAGGTAACGTTACATCTCCAACAGCTTCCTCCTGCTGTTTATAGACCTAGTTTACTTTCCGTTTCGTTGGTTACTAGGCTGAATGCTAATACGTTTTCAAAGTTAGTTAATGTATTAAGAGGGATTGCCAAATCAAGCGAAATTTAACAACTGATGAGCATCATACCTGAAAGGAAACTGAACGGGTTCGGTTTCCTGACAGGGACCGATCTATAAAAAAAACTATGACACGTTAAAGTAATAGTTCACCTAAAATGAAAATGAAAATTTTTATTCACTCTCTTGTTGTTTCAAGTCCTTATAACTTATTTTTTTTTCTGTAAACAATGTTGTGAAACAACATTTACATGGATATTTCCATACAATGAATAGTGACTGAGTCATTCTGCCTAACGTCTGCTTTTGTTTCCCACACAAAAAAGAAAGTCATACACACTGAAAGAAGTGTCATTTTTGGGTGAACTGTGTCTTTAAACTTCACTAAGTGCTCTCTGGATTGATTAAGATTCAGCTCTGTTAAATTCAGTTTCTTTTAGTCAAGCTTTATTATTTATTGGTGTACAGCATCGCCAAGGAAAAAATATTACCTAGCTCAAATTTTTGAAATGGTATTGTATATATAGGATGGAAAATAATAACATGAAAACCAATAGAGGGTTTGCACTTACGTCACGCTTTGGTCAGTTACCCAGATGTGAAGCCATACGTGACCCTGGACCACAAACCAGTCATAAGGTCAAATTTTACAAAACTGAGATTTATACATCATATGAAAGCTAAATAAATAAGCTTTCTATTGATGCATAGTTTGTTAGGATAGAACAATATTTGACCGAGATACATCTATTTGAAAATCAGGAATCTGAGGGTGCAAAAAAATCAAAATACTGAGAAAATCACCTTTAAAGTTGTCCAAATTAAGTTCTTAACAATGCATTTTACAAATCAAAAATTACATTTTGATATATTTACAGTAGGAATTTTACAAAAAATCATCATGGAACATGATCTTTACTTAACTTCCTAATGATTTTTGGCATAAAAGAAAAATCAAAAATTTTGACCCATGCAATGTATTTTTGGCTATTGCTACAAATATACCCCTGCGACTTAAGACTGGTTTTGTGGTCCAGGGTCACATATAGGATATACTCGGATGTAAACAACAGCATGGATTGCACAATATATGTACTACTGAATATGTTGTTCTGCTAATTTATACTGTCTAAACCACTGAAAAAACATGTGGAAGCTGCTAAATCATATAGAGAAGGACTTAGTAAGCAGGAAAGGGCGCAATATTTTGACGAACTAAAGTTAATATATGGTAAAGATACATACAAGCCGTATTAATTGGGCTGTTAGCCTAATATTTCACCCACCTAACTGGAAATGATAAGAACAAACACAAATATTGTCAAGACTCTTGCCATGGAAATCCTGGTTTAGTTTGGCCAACCACAAACGCCTTTGATTCTCAGACAGTTTTTTGCACTCTTGTCTTTGATTTGTTATAACTTTTGGTAGTCTATAGTACTCCAGATGTTTTCCCTGGTCTGACCAATTAGTACAGCCCAAAACATGACAATAATTGATCATTGTCAGCATTTATAATCAGCTAAATATGCAAGTTTCATTAGGTTCAGTAGCATTGTTTACATTCAGTGCCTGATTGATGACGCGTCATGAAAACACTCTATATCTGTTTAACTCCATATCTGTTTTTTTTCTCTGCAGTGAAAACCATGTCTATACGGAGATGCACTGTATGAACGGCCACTCAAATTTTGTGTCTTGTGTGTGTATCATATCTCCTAATGAAACATATCCACGAGGACTCATTGCCACTGGAGGACATGACAACAACATCTGTGTGTTTTCACTAGACCGACCAGACCCTCTGTTCACCCTCAAGGGTCACAAAAACACAGGTATATCCACTGTTAATAATGTGTTACAGGGATGTAACTGCATGCAGGTTGTCTTGAAATGCCACTGGAATTATTTCTCTAGCCATACCTGGTGTTTTTTGTGTGTTTATGTGTGTTTACAGTCTGCACGCTCTCAGCTGGCAAATTTGGCACAATACTGAGTGGCTCATGGGACACTACAGCCAAAGTCTGGCTTGGAGAAAAGTGCATGATGACCTTACAGGTAAAGTGGCACGGTTCTTGGTATCACCACAGTAGTATCGGAAATTTGGCTTAGTGTGATGTATCGATAGCTGTGTTTTAAAATATGTGACCCTGGACCACAAAACCAGTCATAAAGGTCAATTTCTTGAAATTACATAATCTAAAATCTGAATAAATAAGCTTTCTATTGATGTATGGTTTGTTAGGATAGGACAATATTTGAAAATCTGGAATCTGAAGGGGGGAAAAAAATCAAAATTTTGAGAAAATCGCCTTTAAAGTTGTTAGCAATGCATATTACTAATCAAAAATTAAGTTTTGATATATTTATGATAGGACATTTACAAAATATTTTTATGGAACATGATCTTTACTTAATATCCTTTTGATTTTTGTCATAAAAGAAAAATCAATAATTTTTACCCATACAGTGTATTGCTGGCTAGAGCTTGAAATTTATCTGTGCGACTTCCAACTGCTTTTGTGGTCCAGGGTCACAAATATGCACTGTGTGTTTTTTTTTGGACAAACAAGCAGCTCTAAATCATTCTCCCAAACTTAAAAACAGCATGTTTTCAACAAAAGAGAAGCTTTAAGAACTTGTGCAGCCTTACAAATAAGCAAACCTTTGCAATGATATTTTAAATAGCAATCACAATTTTTATTTTGAAATAAAAAAAAAAACTTTAATACATTAGATATGCCTTTATGTATAATGCAGTGTAAAGGTATTCATAATGTATGTTCTTATGCATTAAATTTTTTCATAAGTAATTGTATCCTAACATCAAGGTTGCAATTATTATTCAAAATCCAGATCCAGAAAAAACATAATGTTGTAAAACGATGTGAAATAACATTTTTCTATTTTAACATACATTTATTCCTGTGATCAAAGCTGTGTTTTCAGTCTTCAGTGTCACCTGATCCTTCATAAATCATTCTAATATGCTGATTTATTATCAATGCTGAGAACAGTCGTGTTGCTTAATTTTATTTTAAGCCTATGATAAATTTTTTTAGGATGCTTTGATGAATAAAAAGTTAAAAAGAACAGCATTTAACAAAGTTTGGTTTCAGGAAATTTTTATTCTTTCTTTTTTTAAAAGAAATGTATAGTTTTATTCAGCAAGGCTGTGGTAAATTGATAAAAGGTGATAGCAAAGACTTATATTGTTAGAAAATATTTCTATTTGGAATAAATGCTGTTCTTTTAAACTTTTTATTCATCAAAAAATCCTGAAAAAAGTATCACAGGTTCCAGAAAAATATTTGGCAGGTTTTTCAACAGTGGTTTTCAACATTGATAATAAAAGTAATAAATCAGCATATTAGAATAGACTTCTAAAGGATCATGTGACACTTAAGATTGGAATAATGGCTGATGAAAATTCAGCTTTGCATCACAGGAAAAAATTATATTTTGAAGTATATTAAAATAGAAACCATTATTTTATAATGTAATAACGTTTTGCAGTATTACTGTTTTGTTTTGTTTTCTGATCAAATAAATCCAGCCTTGATGAGCATAAAAGACTTCTTTAAAAAACATTACAAGTCTTACTGATCCCAAACTTTTGAATGGCAGTGTACATTACAAAGGTATAACAATGAATAAAAAAGTATTATAAGCTATTATAACTATGATTATAATTATTCATGAAATCATACATTGCATTATAAGGTACATTACATATACAAGCAAATCATGCAGCCCCACATCACAACTTATCTTAAATATAATGTTTTTTTTTCTCCCCACACTGTACCTTTAAGAGAGAGATCAGATATAATCCCATTGCCTGCAATCGATTTTAGTAGAGTGTGAGTATGTGCTGACTGGTTTCTTGTGTAATTGCTGCTCCTCAGGGACACACCGCTGCTGTATGGGCCGTAGTCATTTTACCAGAGCAGGGCTTAATGCTGTCTGGATCAGCTGACAAGACCATCAAGTTATGGAAGGCTGGTCGCTGTGAGAACACCTACACTGGTACATGGGTGCAACTGATATCTCTAATGCTTTTAACAGTGAAACAATGTTTATTTGATGCCGAGTATAGACCCTGTGGAGCTTGTTTAGTTTGAACAGATCTCCAGCAGGGGTCAGCATTTGTAAAGATTGTGGCAAGGGTCATATTTTGATGAGATTTTTATAGTGTGTCTGTTCTGCAGGTCATGAGGACTGTGTGCGAGGGCTCGCTGTGATAAACGAGGTGGAGTTTTTCTCCTGCAGTAATGACGCCAGCATTAGACGGTGGATGGTGACGGGTGAATGCGTTCAGGTTTACTACGGTCACACTAACTATATCTACAGCCTTGCTGTCTTCCCTAACGGACAAGGTGCTTATTTTTCGTTTTACAGTAGGTTTGATATGGTGACATTTTGTATAAAATCTGAATTATTTCCTATACATTCTTTTTTTTTTCCTTTCATAGACTTCGTGAGCACAGGAGAAGACAGGACACTGAGAGTCTGGAGGAAGGGAGAATGTTCCCAGACTATCCGTCTGCCTGCTCAGTCAGTGTGGTGCTGCTGCATTCTGCCTAATGGAGACATTGCTGTGGGAGCCAGGTACACATACTGTTCCTGTTTCTTATATATTTAACTGCAGTGCCTTGCGGAAGTATTCATACCCCTTTTACCCCTCATACCCCCTTTTTTTCACGTTTTATTATGTTAAAATGCTTTAAATGACTTTTTTCAGTCTACACTCCATACACAGAATTGTCACAACTTTGTAAATGAATTAAAAAGAAGGAAAAAAACTGAAATAAGTACATTGCATAAGTATTCATACCATTATCTCAGTACTTAGCTAAAGCACCTTTACAGCCTCAAGTCATTTTGGGTATCAGCATTTGGCAATTATCTGCTATTTTTCTCCTCACCCCTTCACTTCTCAAGCTCTGTCTGCTTGGATAGATGCAGACACACATTTTCAGGTTGTTCCAGAAATATTTGATTGGGTTCAAGCCCATAGTATGCATACTAGCTTACAACTGTACCTCAACATTTTACAGACACACCGTAAAACATTGCAAAAATAAGCTGAAACTGCTGAAATGTGACGCTTGGAAAATGCAAGTTTCAAGATATTTGGCTCAATAAAGAAGATTACAAACAATGGCTTGCCAGAGATCCAAAGGACGACAAATAGAATATCAAATCTCTATCAAATGGCCAGAATTAAATGCAAAAATGCTTGCTTTCACTCGAAATGTGTCCCCACATTTAGTCCTTGGATTTGAGGGTTTTAGGCCTGGAAAGGCCTATCCAATGAAGTTATCCAAGGTGTGGGAACCCTGGCTGTGGCTGGGACCACTCAAGGACATTCACAGAGTTGTCTATAAGCCACTCTTGCTGTGTGCTTACGGTGTGTTCACACGGGGCGTCAGCGTCAACGCTTCCCATTGACTTTGAATGGGTGACGTCAAGCGTTGCCGAAAAGAATTGTGGATCCGTCGGCGACGCTTCACTGGCGTTGCTCGCGGCAGAAGTTGAGAATTTTTCAACTTCTGCCGCGAGCAACGCCAGTGAAGCGCCGCTGACGGAAAGCGTCAGCCAATCAGGATCGCTCTATGCAAATACAATAGCCAGGCGGCAGCCAATCACGTACCTGTCTAATTTCATTGGCTGACGCTGCTATGACCATGGCGTCAGCCATGCCTTCCGTCAAGCATTGACGCTGCCTCCCCGTGTGAACACACCGTTAGGGTCATTGTCCTGTTGGAAGGTGAACCTTCTGCCCAGTGCCTGGTTTCCTTTAAACAAGATGCTTGGAATTTAGGTTTATCCGTCTAGACCAGGGGTTTTCAAACCTGTCCTGGAGCCTCCCCTGCCCTGCACATTTTGTATGTCTCCCTTATTAGGCACACCCAATTCAGGTCTTGCAGTCTCTACTAATGAGCTGATGATTTGAATCAGGTGTATTAGATGAGAGAGACAAGCAAAATGTGCAGGGCAGGGGAGGCTCCAGGACAGGTTTGAAAACCCCTGGTCTAGACAATCTTGTTTCTCACAGTCTGATGGTCATTTAGGTGCTTTTTTTTTTTTTTTTTTAATTCCAAGTGTGTTTTCATGTGTTTTCCCCGAGGAGAGGATTGAGTTTGGCCACATCGCCATAAAGATCGGTGGAGTATTTCAGTCATGTTTGTCCTTCTGTAGGTTTCTCCTATCTATGATCATGGAGCTCAACTAGAGTGACCATCAGGTTCTTGGTCACCACTAATCAAAGCCCTTCTCCATCAGTTGCTCAGTTTGGCCAGGAGGCCAGCTCTAGGAAGAGTCATGGTTGTTTCAAACTTAATCCATTAAGGCTAATGAAGACTACATGCTTCTGTGAATCTTACATGCAGCAGAATTTTTTCTGAACTCTTCCACAGATCTGTGCTCTGCAAAAATACTGTTTCTAAACTCTACAGGCAGTTATTTTGACCTTAGGGCTTGGTTTTTGGTCTGATATGCATTTTCAGCCTTTTATAGAAAGGCCATGCCCATTCAATTGAATTTGCCACAGGTCAACTTCACTCAAAGTAACTTCTACAAGTAATATGAATGCTGCTGAGCTCAATTTCAACTGTCCCAGATAAGGGTTTGAATACTTATGCAATGGAATCATTTAAGGGTTTTTTTTGTAATTAAAATTTTAATTTGCTTTGCCATTATGGTGTATGGATTTTAGATTGATGTGGGGGGAATAACTTAAAGCAGTTTAACATAAGGCAGTAACATAACAAAACAAGAAAAAAATGTTGCTTTCGCAAGGCACTGACTGTATTTGTAGTTTATTATCTTGCATGAGGCTGACCAGGTCACGTTTCTTTGAAGCGATGGCATTATCCGCGTGTTCACTGAGAGTGAAGAGCGTGTAGCAAGTGCTCAGGACCTGCAAGCTTTTGAGGATGAGCTTTCCAAAGCCATCATCGACCCCAAGACAGGAGACTTGGGTGACATCAAGATAGAGGACTTACCTGGCAGAGAGCACCTGAGTGAGCCAGGTAAGTAGATTGAGGTTTGGCTTGAACACGTGTTATTTTTATATTATTCATATTATAGTATTAATATTTTGAATTAGCTTTTAATATTTTTATTTTAGTTCAAGTTACTTAAAGTTAAACTAATTTTAGTTTGTTACTAAGTTCTGTATTACTAATATTTGTATTTTATTTTAGCTGTTGTTTTAGTTAACAGTAACAACACTGAGAATGCTAAGCAAGTATTTTTGCTGATAATGGATCACTAAATATATTCGTTGACACCGATAGCCTTGTAGGCAGCGCACAAACATATGGTGACGCTGTGTTTCAGGCATCCCATTTTCGAGTCCCGGTTCCTGACTCAAATCCCGTCCCTCTCTTACTTTACTACTTTGCATACTTACTGGTTACTACTTTGTAATCATTTTCCTCACTGTATTATTATTGCATATGTATAGGAAATCGTGACGGCCAGACGCGACTCATAAAGGAGGGTTCTAATGTTGAAGCGTATCAGTGGAGCATGAGTGATGGACGCTGGATGAAGATCGGAGATGTAGTGGGCGGGTCTTCTCAGCAAAATTCAAAGCGAGTGATGTATGAAGGCAAGGTAAGTCACAGTATTTATCTTGTAGTGATCCAGTAGATTGTGTGCCCAGTATGTAAGTATTATATAGTCACTGTTTGTTGTCAACTGCAGTTTTTGTGTATGAATTAATTCAAGTAATGCTTTTACACTCAGCACTTGTGGTAGTGTAGATTAGCTTTTGTGTGAGATGTTTTGAAATTACTTTAAATATCCAATGTTGGTACTGTACAGAGTTCAAATTATAGTAATGAAGTTGCAATCATGTTGTAACCCTTGCGATTTCCCTGTTTGAAGGAGTATGACTTCGTCTTCAGTATCGATGTGAATGAGGGAGGTCCTGGTTTGAAGCTGCCTTACAATATGACAGACGACCCCTGGCTGACAGCTCACAACTTCCTTCAGAAGAATGACCTGAGCCCCATGTTCTTGGATCAGGTGGCTAATTTTATCATTGAGAACACTAAAGGACACACTATAGGTCCAGCTTCCGCCACGGCCGCAGACCCCTTCACAGGTAACCAGATATGTATGATGTACATCCACATGCGCACACTTTGTTCAGCTGAAGGTAAAAACTGCCCTCCATATCCCTTCCATGTTCTCAGGCGCAGGGCGGTACATTCCGGGTTCAGGAGGTGACAACCAAGGATTTGGTGCTGATCCTTTCACAGGTAGGTCTTTTTGAATAGCATTTGTTATTTGCTAATATGAAATCAAACTTATGAGTGATTTTCATGTTTGTTCGGGCAGGGGCTGGTCGATATATACCAGGATCAGGATCCCCAGGCACAGTGCCTTCAGGCGGAGCTGATCCTTTTACTGGTAAAAACATAGAAATATGCATATTCACAGTGCCACATGCATGGATCAGGTTAACCAATATAACTCTCAATCCTCTTCAGGTGGCAGTGCCTATTCCTCTCTTCCAAAAGCTACGACAAACATCTTTTTCCCCAACACAGATGGAGTTATGTTTGAACAGGCAAACACAACTCAGATTCTTGGTAAGTGACACTTTCATATCAGAACTTGACAAAAAAATGCATAAAAGTACAATTTTTGACATGGTACCATAGTTATATCATGGTAGTAACATTGTACTTTTTGAAGTATTATTGTTTAATGTTCCTTTATAGTTTTTCTTATTATTTTGAATAGATTGGAATAGGTTGTATTTTTATCTTTTTATTTTTGTAGGTAAGCTTCGGGAGCTGAACAACAGCGCTCCTGCGGACCATAAGCTGAGTGACGCAGCACTGGACTGTCTGGAGAAGTTGTTGGTCCTAGTTTCAGACCTGAAGACTCAGGAACAGCCCACTGCAGAGCAGATCAGTGTTCTCTGGAGGTCTTGCCACTGGCCAGAAGGTAAGTAATTGAATCTACTTTATTGCTAAATAAATAAACAATTCACTATACTAAGACTTTAGCAAAGTGTTAAAGGAGTAGTTCACATCCAGAACAAAATTTGACAGATTTACTCACCCCCTTGTCATCCAAGTTGTTCATGTCTTTCTTTCTTCAGTCGATAAGAAATTTTTTCTTGAGAAAAACATTTCAAGAATTATCTCCATATAGTGAACTTCAGTGATGCCTCCAAGTTTGAACTTCCAAAATGCAGTTTAAATGCTGCTTCAAATGGTTCTATGCGATCCCAGTCAAGGTAGACGGGTCTTATCTGGCAAAACGATTGGTCATTTTCAAAACCAAACTTCTATACTTTTTAACCTCAAACGCTTGTCTTGTCTAGGTCTGTGTGAACTAATCTTTTCCGGTTCAAGACAGTTGAAGTATGTCAAAAAATTCCATTACGTTTTCTTCCCCAAGTTCAAAATCTTCCTACATAGCAAGATCTTTTTACATTTACGAAGTAAACATAGAAAGAAGATCAAACTCCCTTTACAAAAAACGGTAAAACGGTAAAACAGCGATATAGGATGATTTTGAAGATGAAGAAGAAAGGTGGGAGTTTTTTGACATATAGTAACTGTATTGACCTGGATTACACACTACATATGCGCATCGCAGAGACAAGACAAGATGAGCATTTGAAGTTAAAAAGTATGTAAATGGTTAGACCCTTCTTCCTCGGCTGGGATCGTTTAGAGCCCTTTGAAGCTGCATTTAAACTGCATTTTGGAAGTTCAAACTCAGGGGCACCATAGAAGTCCATTATATGTGGAGAGAAATCCTGAAATGTTTTCCTTCAAAAACATAATTTCTTTACGACTGAAGAAAGAAAGAACATAAACATGAACATCTTGAATAACAAGGGGCTGAGTAAAATCAATCTGGCTTCTGGAGGGCCATGGGCCACCCCCATGTCATCCAAGATGTTCATGTCATTCTTCAGTCGAAAAGAAATTAAGGTTTTGTGAGGAAAACATTGCAGGAATTTTCTCCATATAGAGGACTTTAATGGGAGCCAATGCAGCTTCAAATTCTGAAAATTCCTAAATTCTTTTTGAATGAAGAAACCTTCTAGTCAGGTAAGTTAGAGATAAACTCAGCAGGAAGATGGCCCTCTAGGAGAAAGATTGACTAAGGTAGTTCATTTGGAGAATTTGATTTGGGACCTGGTGCTTTCTCCTATAATTTGGTTCCACTATAAGCTAAAAGATTTTTTCCATTTTTAGTAGTTTTGTTACATTCTTTTGTCATTTATACAAAATTGTTCTTTTTAAATAGTACCAATTAGGTTTCATTCATTTTTATTTTAGTTTTAGTTCAGTTTTTTGTTTGTAACATTTTGAATGTTTTTTTGACTGCATTTATTTGTACAGCAAAACAGTAAAATTTTGAAATATTTGTATTATTTAAAATAACTGTTTCTATTTTAATATATTTTAAAGTGTAATTTATTCCTGTGATTTCAAAGCTGAATTTTTAGCATCATTACTCCAGTCATATAAACCTTCAGAAATCATTCTAATATGCTGCTCAAAAAACATTTATTATTATTATTATTATGCTGAAAATTTTCAGGTTTCTTTGATAAATAGAAAGTTTAGAAGAACAGCATTTATCTGAAATCAAAAATTGCTTTTGATCAATTTAAAGCATTTTTTCTAAATAAAAGTATTAATTTCTATAATTTCTCCACCCCCAAATAATTATACTGACTCCAAGCTTTTAAATGGTATAGTGTATAATGTTACAATGTTTTATTTCAGATAAATGCTAATCTTTGAATCTTTCTATTGATCTAAAAAATCCTCAAAAATGTACTCAGCTGGTTTAAATATTGTTGAAAATAATAAAAATGTTTCTTGAACAGTTAGTCAGCATATTAGAATGATTTGGGATCATGTGACACTGAAGACTGGAGTAATAATGCTGAAAATGTCTTTGATCACAGGAATAAATTACATTTTAAAATATATTAAAATAAAAACAGTTATTTTAAATAGTAAAAATATTTCAGAACTCTACTGTTTTTGCTGTACTTTGGATGTACAATAAATGCGTGCTTGGTAAGCACGAGAGACTTCATTAAAAATTAAAATTAAAATTAAATCTTTAAATCTTACTGTTCAAAAACGTTTGACTGGTAGTGTATAATCTGTTACACTTGGATGTATGTCACAAAACAGAAGAAAAGATCTGTCGCTACTTCCAAAAAATTAATAAGTCATCATTTCCCTCCTCAGACATTGTCTTCCCAGTGTTGGACATCCTGCGTTTGGCTGTGCGCCATCCTGAAGTTAACGCCCAGCTTTGTGGTGGGACTGAAGGTGCCAGTCTTTGCAACCATCTCCTGGGTCTCATGTCCCCCGAGGGCAGGCCTGCAAATCAAATGCTGGCACTCCGCACTCTCTGCAACTGTTTCACTGGGTCTCACGGCCGTGCTCTACTCTTGGGTCAGCGTGACGCAGTCCTGTCCCGGGCAGGAGACCTCCGCGTCGTCTCCAACAAGAACATCCACGTGGCACTGGCTACCCTGCTCCTCAATTATGCCGGAAGGTTGTACGGTCAACCCACTGAGATCGAGGCAAAGGCACAGTGCTTATCAGTGGCCAGCACTGCCTTAGAGGTCGTACAGGACAAAGAGGCCATCTTCAGGCTGCTGGTGGCCCTCGGGACCACAGTGGCTGGGGACAACACTGCAAAGGACCTTGCACGATCTTTGGGTGTCAACTCTCAGATTTCTAAATACGCCAGGGTCTCTGATCCAGCTAAAGTGGGCGAGTGCTGCCGATTAGTGCTCGATAACCTGCAGTGATGTTATGAAGGTGTCAGGATGCAACCGACTTCTCCTTCCATTACTACTCCTCCATGAGAAAACCTGTCTCTTTCAGATCTCTTAAACCTGTCTCTATATCATTAGTTTGTATTTAAATTTTCACATTTTGATGCTGAATGGATCTGAATGAATGCATGATGTGAATAAACACTGATCATTAATTGAAATCGTTCCTAAAGCAAGGCTCGTGTTATTGAGGGTTCGTACAAGCTGCTTAAAGGTCCAATGAAGTGCTTTGAAACACAGTGTTATTCTGTGCACTGACGTAATTTCAACTAAAACAGGAAGACCCTTTTTTAAATAGCCAATAGCATTTCGTATATTTCACAGCTTGGGCCAGAGTCCCTTATATGTCCCCTATATAGTGCACTATGTGCCATTCACCATACAGAAAATACTAATTCTGATTTCAGTCGCAGCTTCAGTGTCTTATTAATAGTGTAGGGGGCGACAATTCGGCAGAGGTGGAAAGAGTAGTAAAATATTCTACTCAAGTCAAAGTACCATTACATGAATTAACTTTTACTTAAAGGACCCATATTGTCAAAATTGAAATTTCCTGGCTTTTTTCATGATAACTGAGGTCTAGGGGTTATGTAACTACCATATAAGTTTCAAAACAGTCAGTCCACAGCAAACTGCACACAGCCTGAATAAAGTAGCCGTTCCTTTTCACGAGCCCCTGTAACTCAGGCTGTTTACTTTTAGTTTCGGTTTTGCGATAACGCACACACACAAAGGGAGCAGCACATCTTATAATAGATATTTGTCAGTGAACACAAGATTGAGCAGCAAATCCTCCAGCATGGTCTTTTTTTTAGTCATCTCTCCTTATTTTCGACCCGTGATCAGTCAAATCTAAAGGTCATTGCACACTGAGTCCGATCAAAGTCCCTTTAGTCTTTGGTCCGATTTTTGTTTGCGTTTTTTCTCATATTCGCCATCCTTTCCTATGAAAATGCTTATTATGGATGCAAAATGCAGAAAGACGAACCTAATCTGAATTTTTGAACGAAAGTTTCACAGGCAGTGTGTAAACTCGATTAACATAACCTGAGGTCGTATTTATTTTTTAACGTGCAAAAATTTCATACTCGTGTGCAATGACATAACTCCTGCAGCTCATGTTGGATGCAGGGTTGCCAAGTTCGCGTTTTTTCCCCACGGAATTGGTCTACTTTTAAACTGTTGCCATGGGTTGATTTTCCCCAGTGGTTTAAAGGTTTGAAATATTGCAGAAATCAAATTTCAATAAAATGCCTGTATTTAAAAATGTTGCATTATACCTATGATAAAACGGTGCTGGATGTTAGGTTTTGTGAAGGCTATTGGTATAGGAAGCCTTTAAGCTGTGCATTTGATCATTGTACACAACTGTAAAATGTGTATTTTAGATATGGAAATGACATAAATAAGTTTTGATATTTGGGATATGGTCAGTGCACTATTTTGGGTTGTTCTTGACTGGCCATTGTGCTAGTTATGTCATATAGACTTAGTAACTCTGTTGTCAGATGCTTTCAGTTTAGAATTGTAGCTTACATTTTCCAACTGCAGTAAATTATTTTTATTTCTATAAAAATGCAAAATGACAGTGAAGGTGCTGCAGCGGTGTTCAATTAATGTAATCAGCATAGAACCAAACACAGTGTAACACCAACTACGCCAAATGGAAAAAATGTGCACTTCTATAATGCACTTAAATAATACTTGCTCTGTTTTCAAACACAAATTTTATACTTAATATACAAAAAAATTATTTAGTAGTACTTAAGATAATTTTAGGAACATCTATTGTGTACTAAATTTTGCTATTTTGAGACACTAATGTGCTTTTTGAACTAAAATGTGCTTTTATCTCTCTATTAAAATAATGTATGTAGTTATGTATTACCACTTGTAGTACACCTACTACCCCCCCCCCCCCCCCAACCATACCCCCGGCCCACCTTGAATATCCCTCGGCCCACCCTGCAGCTCATATCTGGAGCCGGGCCTGCTGTAACTTCCGTAAAAATATGATGTCCGATCTACTCAGTCACCGCCTTCAGTCACCACCCCGAGCACCAACCACCGTCCCACCCTCCTTTTGTGAAACCTCGACAACATTGCTAAGCAACAACAACACGAAAACAAGTGGAGAAAACCCTGTTCAGTCGATAGATGTCAAGCTACATCATTACACAGGCTTCCGAACAATGTTAATATAAGAGACCAGTGGCACGTCAACTTCAGCCTCTTTCACATAGCCATTCCGGAAAATACACGGATAATGTGTCCCACGATTTGTTCCGGAATTGCTTAATTAATTCACAGTTGTTTTCCGGAATCTGTGCGTGCTTTACACACAACCCGTAAAGACGTGACATTTGGATGTGAGATGTAATGCAACGCGTACATTTCACTAAACTGAAACTAACCTGATTTTCAGCGCTGATAGTGAGGGGCTGCCTGATCGCTGCTTCATTCCACTTGCACGTATTTTTTCAGTCGCGAAGAGTCGCAGGGTAATGCCGAGTTCAGACTGCACGATTTTCAAAGCAATCGTGTCACAGATGTTTTCACACTGCATGACCATCTGGGGTAGCATTCCGTCACTGCTGTGTTCACACTGCACGATGGATCGGCGACAGGGGGTTTCACACTGCATGACTTTACAATAGGAAGAATCGCCGACCCGACAACTTTGTCCCGGTCCGCAAACTACGTCTCACAACCAAACACACGTGAGAAGTGACATGGAAACAACGCGAGGTCAGGCGTGCAAGTTCTCACGTGAGACTGGGATTATTATAAAAAAATGGTAGCCTGCAAGAAGCTTGTCATACAAATTGCATGTGCACTCATTTGCAGCGAAAAGAAAAGAAGCGAAACTATGCTTTTTTGGTATTGTGGTCTAATATCTTCGTAACTTCTCCCCCAACTTCCCGCTGGCCTGGATGTTGCTGTCTCATTGGCTGTAGGTAATCGCCGATGTCATTTTCAGTCAGATCACCTTTCACACGGCATGATTTTGAATCGCCGACAGGTCCAGATATTTAGCATGCCAAATATCTCACGGGTGTCGGCGACACGTCAGCGATTCTCTCAGATCGCGTCTTTGATAGTTCACACTGTGTGATTGTCACTCACGTGAACGAGCACCGATTTGCCTGTGATTTCGGGCATTTGTCGGCGATTTCTCAAAACCTGTGGGCGAGTCAAAATCGGGGCTAAAATCATGCAGTCTGAACTCGGCATAAAGTGCATCATCACTACAACACTGCCTTAATGGCATTTGGTTCTGGCTTTTGTTCACACAGCGCTCGTTCCCGTAATTTTCCGGAATCAGCGCGCATTGTGAAAGGGGCTTTACTAAAGCAACAGTTACGTAGCTTACTGCATTCATTGTTTGAAAAAGAAAAAAAAACATTAATGATCATTCTGAAATATCCTGTTGAGTCTCACCAAGCCACAGCAGGCTAGGCTACAGCATACATGACCATATAGTTACTTGTAGTTGGCTTGGATGTGCGTCACTCAGAAAACAACAGGCCAATCAGAAGAGAGGCTCATGAATATTAATTAGATGGGCCAAAATCGACCTGGTGCATTCACACCGGACGCGAATGAAGCGGCAAGCGCGAGTGATTTACATGTTAAGTCAATTCAAAGACGCGAATAGCCATCCTGCGGCGCGAAACGCGCAAATGAAGCGGCGCGCATTGAGCGTTTCAAGCGATTGCCGCGCCATTCGCGCGAATCTCGTGAAACGCACGAGTTCAAAAATCTGAAATTTGGCGAAAATCCGCGCCGCGTTAACCAATCAGGAGCTTGCTCTAGTAGTGACGGTGGCAGAAATCCGAAACAACAATGGAGGACAAAATCACCGTTGCTGTCTGTGGTTACTCGGAGCTGTACCATACATCTTTGGACTTTTGTAGAAACAGGAATAAAAAGGATCTTGCTAGGAAGAAAGTGAGTGAAGAGGTCGGACAGTCTGGTAAATTAAAAAAAAAACGCTCTTTACTCAATTTGACCTACATACACATACATATTGAGACTACAAGCAAGCTAAAGCTGGCAAATTGAGCTCATTCACCTATTTTACAACTACTTTCCCGCTGACGAGTGGCAGACGCCCCTCCCATGACGCGAATTCGCGTCTGTTGTGAAGAAAATGTCACGCGCGAATGACGCGAATTTTACCGCGCGAGTAAACTCAAATGTTCAAGCATTCAACTACGCGCGAATAGCGCGTTTTTTCCACGCAAGTCGCGTCCGGTGTGAACGCACCAGTATACAGTAGAGGTCTGCGCGGGACTGCTTTTCTAGACCCGCTCCCGCGAGGTTTTATTCCGCACCCACCCGCTCCCGCTATATATATTCACGCTTTGTTCACCCGCTGCCCGCTAGAATAATTTTCTTCCCGACCCAACCGTTCCCGCTAAATTTAATTCTCGTTTCCAGAATCTCACATTTAACTATTGGGAAACAATACAGACGTATTATAGCCCTGCATTCAGCCCGTCATAAATCAAATGCGGGCTAAAATTATATTTTAGACATTCAATGGTGATTAAAAAAAATTGCAGCGCTGGTGGAAACACCAGACCATGTTAGCATGACTACAATGAATATGATCAAGAGCGGCTCGAGCGCATCTTCAGCGCAGCCGGAAGGGTTCTGCGTTCAAGTGCACGCAATAGGCTAAAGCTTGCCACAAAGCACCTGCAAAAGTAATTACCATGACTGTGAAATAGCAAGGAGATATTTAAATTATTTATTTATAAACTAGTGTTTTCTGAGTCAGTGATGAAGTTAAAGATCATCCATCTCCTCATTAGAGAGAAATGCATCTTTACGGATTAGCTACATAATAAAAGAGTTTTTGTTTTCGATTTGTTTTATTTCATTAAGTACTAATTTAAAGCTTTCTACATATATATATATATATATATAAATGCAATTTAATCTGTATTTTTGTGCGTCCTCTATAAGCACCATTTATGAGCAGTGCGCATGCGCACAAATGCCTAAGGGAACCCCCGGAGTAAGAGAGGGAACCTGTGATGATCAAACATAAAATAAAGCCAAATGACGGGGAACAAAAAGATAGTAAATGAGTCATTAGGTGCCATGTTCAGTACAGCTGCATTTTTTTTAGATCTCTGTTCAGTTAAATACCCTGATAGCAACAGACTCCGGGGCGGATCCGCCCTCAAGTCGGCAGCTCCGCTGTACTGTCAGACTCTGTTTGGACATTCGCCCAGTATATGCCCCGCCTCCGGGCCGCGCTCTCTTGTTTAGCTGATTCATTGCGGACACTGCGCGGATTCGCGATCCATACGCGCCTTTTTTTTAACCGGCAACGTCATTCATCCTTCCTCAGAGCAGAGAGTTTGCGGCAGCGGCTGGCTGAAGAAGCTGATTACGGTAAGATTAATCTTAAAATGTGCTTTATTTGTACAGTTGCCAGTAACATTCACGGTAATAAAGTAGTTAATTGCTTTGTTGGTGTTTTTATTTGTTGTGAAATGTTCAGTAGAGGTTAGCTCTTTATTAGCATATAGTAGATTTGAGTAACTTGGCCAACTAAATAAACAACGTTACCCATCTCACAGAAAGGAGGATATCCCGTCCAAATAGGCCTGATTTCCGTATTTTAATCCAGATCAGTCCTGATTGTTAACGTTAGGTAACTTTTCACCCCTTTCCAAGAAATGACTGCTTGCGAGAATAAACTCTTTTTCTTAAATTGGGTTCTACAATTTGGCTAAGGCCAGTTGCTAACAACTGTAGATTTTTTAGTTACTGCGTCTTCAGACAGAATCGCAGTAGCAGAATACAGGTCAAACTACCTTTTTCTGTATATAATGTTCTCAATAATAATAATAATAAATATAGGTCAAGCTAGCTGACGGCCAGCCTTGGAGATACTTTTAAAATGTTTTTTTTACTTGCCCGACCGAACAAACCGCCTGATTAAAACTGAAGTGACAAAACAACTAGCGAAGCATCGAAAGGCAAGAAAGATTCATATTTTAATACATTCAACGTAAACAGAAATTGATAATGGATCGTGTATTTCTGGTCTATTTGTGACATACTTTAAAACAAATGAATGTAACAGCATTCTAAAGAAACACACTGAGGTAAAAATTTTAAATGTATAGTTTATTTATAACATGATATAGTTCAGTAATATACCAAGTGAGCTTTTTGCTGAATATTCTCACAATTACAAATGTTACATTAATTTTAGCTCAATAAACAAGTAGTTAGTCAAGTAGTTACTTACATATTAGACAAAATATTTTCACTGTTTTGTTCTGTTTCACCAACAAAAATAGTTCCAAACAAGGATCGCAGCAGAAGCATTCTCCTAGCAACATTTTGCTATGATTCAGCGTTTTGCTGGAATCAGTTGAAATAACTCGCTCATGAAGTGACTTACCGCCACCTGCTGGTAGTTTAGTGTGTTTAAAAGTATGCCTCCACACCCAACATTTCTAATTTATATATTTATAAATCAATAAATGTATTTAAAACATTAATCTCACTTTTAATTTTGCAGTGTAAATTGTGTAATCTCACTGCTAACAGCCATTTAGAATTTATTGATAAATTCATAAAATAAATTTCAAAGGTAATGCATACATTTCAAAAGTAAAAAAAAAGGCCTTTATAAAGGTAAATCAAATATGCAGATTTAAGATGTAAAAGCTAATAGAGCACTGATGAAAATATTGCTTCAGAATTTTTTTTTTACATCAGATATTTCTAGTGGTACTTTTATGGGGATATTTTGTGTGGAATAGTATCTGCTGATATGAAAAGTTCACTGTATATCGTAGTAATAAATGTAATTTATGACAGCCATGAAATTGTGTTTACTTTTTACATTAAACACATTAAATATTACATATATGCATGTAATATAATATCTATTTCCATTACAGGTTTCGGTCTTAAATTTCATATAAGGTGGTATTAAAAAGGTCTTAAAAAGTCTTAAATTTCACTTGTTCATATCTGCAGAAACCCTGACAAAGGTCTCTCTCACACTTTCACACACTTAGACACACATACACACACACACACACACACACACACTATAATATGCCGTTAAACTCCATAGAACTCTATGTAAAACTAAGCTTTTTTTTTTGCAAAGGCCTATCTAAAGGATTAATGGGGCCAACTGATAATAAACAGTAAAATGTACTAATTTGACCCCTTCCCAACAGGGAAAACCACAAACAATCAAGAATTCAGCATTATATAGTGTCATGGCTTTGCAATCAAAAAATGTGGTTATAATGGAAGTCAATGGGGCAAAAACAGCCACAAACAATAAATGAGGGAGAAAAAAAGAAAATCTGATGCTGCGCCAAAACTAACAATGCATGAAAGCCAATCTTCTTACTAATCTTTCACATGTCCAAGACTGTTAAAAAGGTAAAAAAAAAATCCAGGCCACATTCACATTTTATATTGAAAATTAGTCATTTTGTGTGTTTTTTTTCCCCCCAAATCAGTGACATCATTAATTAATTTGGCAATTAAAGAGTTAAAATCCTGATTTTTTTTTAAACATTTAGTATTTTTGAGCAGGACTGAGGTTGATTAATAGATTTATGCAAAAAAAATTGAAAAAAATATTTATCTGATACATTTTTACAGCAGTTTAAAGTAGTGGCTGTTTTCAGGCACGAAACATAACGAAAGGATAGTAAATTTGCCCACAGTGTACTGTTGAGTTTTTGAAAAATTTCAAAGCATTTTCCCAAAATATGTATCAAAATAAGATTAGTCACCAAAAATCATTCCATTTGCTTTAACAGAGAAAAAGTTGTGGCCAAATTAAGACTCAACAGCACCCCTCAGTGGACGAAAACGTCCCCAACAACACATAATGTGCACTATTAGTGTCCTGCATTAGCCAAATTCATGAGAGTCCACAACATCCAGTCATATGTGAATAAATACAAATATTCACTAAGAACACCCAATAAAGACAGTGATGCTGCAGTCAGGACCGTGGCGTCGGCTTGCTTTTTGATTGCGCCAGCTTCATCTCCCGCACCCCAGTAGTGTAGCGTGGGGCACAAACTAATGCGGGGTTAGTTTTAACACTTGTGGTTTAAATATTTCCACACATGCTAGCTTAACCAAATTTCCTACTTGCCATAGCAGCATATGGAGAGAAAAAAGCGCGCCAAAATTTAAAAGCCTTTTGAAGATATCGCTGAATATTTATTTTATCATAGTAAAAGTAAAATTCTGGCTAAAGTACTGTTGTGCTCCCGGTTGTTTAATGTTCGTGGAGGCGTGAAAGACAAAACACAACAACGTTATTCCGTTTCAGGAACTTTACTTTGTAAAATATGACTTACAACAGCGGGATTAATGCTCTTGCCCAGTGCAAATGGGTTTCCATCAGCATCGGAGCCTGCGAGCATACTGGCGTCTGGCTAATATAAACAAAACAGCGAACTAATCCCTACGTGATTACGTAACAGCATCTGATTGGACAACACAGAACTCACCATTTACACATACAAAACGACTGTAATTTAACTTGCATTTAATAAACGAACACTATAACAGTACACTTTTCAATTCAGTTTTAAGTAGTCATTTAAAATGAGACAAATATGCTATTATTTTAATCTCCAATTCGTTATTTATCAGTTTCGCAAACCACCAGAAGACACTAACCCCTATTATATTCCAGTCGCGCAGATGGGGAACGTTTTAACAGTATGTGACAATATGCCCCGCTTTTATTAATCTATGCTATTCTATGACATTAGCGATGTAATTTACACTAATTACTTTTATGGATTTGTATGAGAAACCACAAGAAACAGGTGAATAAAGGCTGACAATCAATGTTTAATGTTCAGATGTTATTATTTCAAGAAATGTAAAGCATTTTGGCTGGTTTATGTGTGTGGTGTTCTATGAGAGTTGTGTGTGGAGGGAGGGGAGTGTTTTTCTGAATGTCTAAATGTGTTTCATCAATTTGTCCACATTATTTTGAACTACTGTACAGCTGTGTGTTGCGATCAGTGCCGTTCAAAGCATGGTTGCGAATGTGTTCATTGTGAAATGCAAAATTTGACTTTTTTTAAACGTCATTACTTTATTTGAAAAAGTTAACACATGTATTTTATTGACAAAATATTTGAGTTTGTTGTGTATATTTTTTTCATTCGATCAGATAACATTTTAAACTGTCATATGGTCGTGTTACAATGTGCCCCTCAAATGTTACAATGTACCCCACCTACGGGGCATGTTGTCACATTTCACTTCCTTTCTTTTTAGGCAAATAATGAAACACGTATACACTGTAAATATGAAACAAAGTCACATATTTTTACTAGACCAGTGTGAAAGTAATGTGGACAAAAATTGTACTCTGAGCCATAGGTTTACATAAGGGGGGGGGGGGGCATGGGTGTTTATAAAATAAAGCGTATACCCACTTCTCCAGGCACCACTACACCACTGCCCCAGCCTCTTCTCCTAATGTTTCAGTTCATATGAAGTATAAAATGATATGATCGGACTCGATACGGATGCTGGGCGGATTCTCAATCCTAACGTGTTTTTGTTTTTCTAACAGTCGCATCTCAGAAATCCTCCTTGAGTGAAGCTGCGGCCTGCCATGTTAAAGAGGACTGAACACGGTAAGAATACTTTTAAAATATGCTTTATTTGTACGATTACCAGTAATATTAACGTTAAATTAGTTATTGCTTTGTTTGCATTTTTAATTCTGAAAGGGCGTTGTGGAACATCTAGTTAGCTCTTCAACGCGTTAGCATCTTGAGTAATAACAGGCCTATTTGGACGGGATCTCCTTTTTTTTGGGAGACAGGGCAGTTTATTTGGCTATAAGGATTTTAATCTATGCCTTATATATAACGAATATAGTATATTATGCTATATTTTTTCATTAAAGTTTAGTTCTGGAATTTTTAGCTTAAGTCAATTTTTGACAAATATATTCCCCATCTCTTGTAACGCTGTTTCAGATAATGTATATGAAATTACTAAGATACTGTGTGTGTGTGTGTGTGTGTGTGTGTGTGTGTGTGTGTGTGTGTACCTGGTATTCATCACGTTGTGGTGACCAAATGTCCCCACAAGGATAGGAATACCAGTAGATTTTGACCTTGTGGGGACATTTCTTAGGTCCCCATGAGGAAACAGGCTTATAAATCATACACAATGAGTTTTTTTGAGGAAGTAAAAGTGTGCACAATCTCCTGTGAGGGCTAGGTTTAGGTGTAGGGTAGGTGTAGGGCCATAGAAAGTACGGTTTGTACAGTATGAAAACCATTACGCCTATGGAATGTCCCCATAAAACATGTAAACCCAACATGTGTGTGTGTGTGTGTGTGTGTGTGTGTGTGTGTTCTGTTGCAGTTGTAAAGCTCATTCAAGTGCTCCAGTCTGGTTTTTGATTCTACATCATCCATCGATATTCTACTTCATCTTTAAAAGTAAGATTAAATAGTTTTAAACTTGATTTAGCAAACTAGTTTGTCAATTGACAATGATCCACACTACAGCTTTAACATGAAATAAATGTGCAATGTCTGAATGGCAATGCATTCTGTCAATTTAGGACACAGTAGCGATAACAGAGAATGGATACCAGTGAATGTAAATATTTTATATTATATAATTTTATGTTAATAATATTCTAATTAAGATCATGCTGGAGTGGTTAAGGCTTAATGTATCATCATAAAATGTTACATGTGGCAGCTTGTTGATACCTGGCCACTTGTTTACATGTATTAAGCTCATTCATTTATTTGATCTCTTGCATCCTTGTTTGGCATCTTTGACAGTAAGCAATATTCAATATTCAATTTATTCAAGTCTAGTTATTTATTTGTATAACATCCACAACACACATAATTTAAAAGCAGATTTATAGTAAGTTATTCTGATACTTCTATAATGGTTTGAGTCTTTAACACTGAGCAGGGCAATATGACAATGATAAATGATCCACCGTTTGAGATCTTGCTTTAGTGTATTCTCCCCTTACAAAATTAGCCATAGTTTTAATACTCTAACCATAATTCAACCGTGGTATTTCTAATAAAATTGTGGTTATAAGAATGCTAATAAAAATGCCAAAAAATTTGGTTGCTACTTGCTTACTATGATAAAACCATGTTTAATTTTCGTAAGTGTTTTAGCAGTTATATCAGTACCACTTTAGTGAAGGAGACTGAATACTATGTAATGAATATTTGCAGCTTCTCAAGACACACAACAAAGCGATTTACTTTGATTGAAAGATTTTACATATTAATCTGTTTTCACTGTTTTTTCTTCTGTGCTCCAGATCATGTCCTAAAATATGACATAATGCAATGTGGATTCCCATTCTCTATATTTAAGGTGAAATGTTTACAAACCTATTTTTACATCCTACATTTAACAGTAGTTTTTGGTTGTGGTATACTAGTTTGTGTCCATTTTTTTTTTTATAAATATATCCCACCTTATAATGTGGTTTCAGATTATTTATATGGAATTGAAACATGCTAAGATACTGTGTGTGTTCTTTTGCAGCTTTACAGCTTATTCAAGAGCTCCAGTCTGGTTTTTGATTCCACTTCATTCTTCGATATTCTACGTCATCTTTAAAAGTAAGATTAAATAGAGTTTTAAACTTGATTTAGCCAACCAGTTTGTTAAATACTGACAATGATTCACCCTCCTGCTTTTAATGTGTAAAAATGTGCAGTGTCAAAAGATTCATATCAATATATTTAAGGGTAAATGTTTACAAAGATAATTTTACATCCTGCATATAACAGTTATCTTTGCTATGAGATGTCATGAAATTTCAATGAAAATGTTCTTATTGCAGGCATGATTACAGGTGCTGTGAGAAAGTTAACACAGATTGTTACTTATTTCAATGTTTTTGTCTCATTCTTGTCCTAAGGTTATCGTAGTCAGCCGGATCCAGTCTGTATCCAAACCAGATGGTGAACCTGAACCCTGAGATGACCACAACACAGCCCTGAATGTGAGCGGAGACTACAAGTGAACATCATGATATGACAGCAATCGGCAGGTCCTCAGCAAAGACCACAAGAAACAGACAAGTCCTCTGCACAGAACCCTTATGGCCAGCAAAGAACATGCCAGGCCAGGAACTGCTAGGACCACAATTTACAGTCACTGTTAATACAATCGTCCACTACTGGCTAAAAGGCAGCCCTGCTGGACAGACTACAACTTCTCTGACAAAACCACAGCGTGATGTATCCTGATCTTCAAGCAGTATATAGGAGCTGGATGCAATATTCTGAATGACTTCAGTCCACATAGTGATGCAGCCTAAAATCATAACCACACCATCTTTGTCCATTTAACAAGAGAAGAGCTGAGCTTTTTCTTTGTTTCAGTCACCTGCTGGAGTTTGGTTTCCTCTGGCTCTGACATGCTTAGCTGGGGTTTAAAAGATGCTGAATATTCAGTAATTAAATTGATTTGACTGTACTGTCACTATTGCATAATTTCAACACTTAAATTGAACTGAGTTGGATTATGATATCACTGTTTTCTCCAAGCTGCTTTATTGCTGAATTGACTTTGTTTCATGATGTATTAATTTTGCAACATTTTTACTGATATTGAAGTTTATTAAATCAAGATCAAGCTGACACAAAGTGAATAATGAAACTGCTAATAAATTCCTTATAGCTGAATTTAATTAATGCATTCGTTTTTAGAGTTATTAAACTGAAATGTCTTTTTAGAGATAAAGTTTTTCATTAGATAAAACAATGTTTTTGTACAATTTTATTTTTCTTAATGTAATTATCTGCATTTATAGAGTGTTTCATTGTTATTGGCCAATTAAAGTTTAGATTTTTTTTGAGGTTTGAATGATTTTGTGGTTTATTAATATTAATAAATGGTGACATATAGAATATTTAAGGTTTTATAGAGCAATCTAGTCTATATAATGTTTGTCAACTTTATTTTAGATATTTCCGTAGCTAGTTTTGGCCAATTACCCATTTTAAATAAGGTATAGACAGCACAATGAACGGGTCCGTATCGGATCCGGGCCGGATGAACAGCTTTATTGGCGGATACGGGTAGGGTCTGGAACAGGTCCGGTTCGGATCCGCAATCCTCATCCATTCCGGATCCGTTGCGCTGTGTTCCGGATCTTGTGGTACATCCGGCGCGGATCCGTTCCGGAGTCATTTTGCTATCTGGGTAGCAGAAGTTATTACTTGGTAACGTTATTAACAACAGCCCTACTTTGTTGAACTAATGTGGCTCAAACGATGGGACCATGTTCATTAAACAGTCTTTAGCTAGTTCGTTTCCACAACAATGCAGCACAAATAAGCAAGCATTTTACCTTTTGAAATACACTAGTCTGCTACTGTTGTGTTTTTTATTTATTTATTTATTTAATTTAAATGCCTTCAAAAGATGTCGCTTTGTGAACACGGACAAAGAAATGCCAGCTGTGACAAATGCCAATAAACCATATACCATACCATATACAAAAGCTCATTTGCCCTTAACATAACTCTTTAAAATGTTCTTCTGTTTTTATTGTGTACAGTCGCTGGAGTGTTTTTATTTAAATGCTTTTAAAAGAGGCTCAGTCATGTAGTTTGCAAATGGAGCGCTCCGAGCCTTGACTATCATTTCAGTAGTATAGAAAACACTCGCTCAAGGCAGCTCTCTCCGTTTTAAATAAAACTGCTTTCACTGCAAAAAGAGATGTGTTAAAAATGACATGTTGTGTAGAATTTTAACACCTGTCGTGAGTGTGCTCAGGGACAACACATGTAGTGTTGAATTTAACACAACAGATGTGTAAACCATTTTAACACAAAAACTGTGTCAGGTAATTAAACACACAAATGTGTAATTTTAACACATTAAATGTTGTTAAAATGCTATTAAATTGTCCAGAAACTACTAATTAATGTGTTAATATTAAAACATAATAATACCACAAATTTGTCATTCTAAAATATTCAAGCAAAACAGACAAGATGCAAGAATATTAGGCATTTAATCAAATGGAAATACAGCAAATAATACATTTCATCAACTTACAATTTCAGTCTACATTGAGAAACCACCTAATCAAGTTTAACACTTATTTGCTATGGTTGACAGTTTATCCAGCAACATATGACAGTAAGCAAAAAAAAAAAAAAAAAAATCATAACAGAACATCAAATGTTGCCATCAATTGGGCAACCAGGTGAGACACAGGGCCCACGATTGATCTAAATTATCCAGATAGAAATCTGTTAAAGAAATCTGAAAGTGCCAAAACAATATTGCAAAAAAAAAAAAAAGTTGCCCCGTGTATCATCAGCATAAGAGTGAAAAATTTGTGGTATTATTATGTTTTAATATTAACACATTAATTAGTAGTTTCTGGACAATTTATCATCATTTACTCACACTAATGTTTGTTCAAACCTGTGCAAGTTTACTTTTTTTTGTTCAACACACACACAGAGACAAAATAACGAATGTTGGTTAACAGTTGACAGTACCCATTGGCTTAGTATTTTGTTGCTGCTATAGAATTAAATGTCAGCTGTTGGGTTACCAACATTTATTAACAAATCTTTGTGTGTGTATAACAAAAAAAAGTAAACTTGCACAGGTTTGAACAAACATTAGTGTGAGTAAATGATGATGGCATTTAAATTTTTGGGTGAACTACCCCTTTAAAAGGCAAGACAATCTAACATCTGAAAAGGTCCTGAGTCTTTTCCTCAAAGTGATCCACTCACAGGCCATACTGCTATCCCCCTGGTCCTAGTCCTGGTCCTGGTCCAGTGTCACAGCTTATCTTTCACTTTGTGTATCAATGCTGACCTGCTTCTAGCTTTCGGCAGATATTACGTAGTCTCATTTCCAAAAATCCAGAATGTGATCATGGATCGTAAATGCTCCTGAAATTATACAAACAAAAAAACTCTCAATTTTTCTTCAGAATATTGATAATATCGTAAGTGTGAATATACAAGAAATGTATTAGACTTTAACTTCCAACATTCCTAACATGCATCAAAAAGTCAGAGAAAAAAGTCATAAATAAGTGAGACAAAAGCCCACATAACAGAAAAGCAATGCAGCAAACATGCTTTTTTTGGTAACACTTTACAATAAGGTTCCATTTGTTAACATTAGTAAACAGCATCAGCTTACATGACAAGTACTTGGTAAAGCATTTATTGTATATTTTTTGTATACTGTATATCGATATTAACGGTATTGTTTTATACCGTGTTCCTTTATAAAAAAAAAAGTATCGATATGTCGTAAAAACTCGATATACCGCCCAGCACTAGCTAACATGTAAGATGAGTACATACTGTAACAAATGTATTGCTCATAGTTAGTTAACACATTAAGTAATTGTTAACTAATAAACCTTATTGTAAAGTGTTGCAGTTTTTTCCCCAGATCATTTTAGGAATCATTAGATGTTACTCACACATCCACCTTCTTTTCCTTCAATCTGAACCCTTAAAGATGGGAACATAGTAATGATGCAGTTTGCTAAATCAATCTTCAGAACTTGATGGGCAACTGGAGAGACAGAAGAGCAAAATCCACAGACATTAAACTACAACCAGGCATGAAATTAATCACATTTGTGTGATGGAGCTTAAAATGGTTTAACATTTAAAGTTACCTGGCACATGTGACAATATACAGTGATGTGGATTTAAGGTAATATTGTTCAGCCCTAACATATAACTTAGAATAGACAATGATGCATATACAGTAATAAAAAAATACCTGGATTTGATGGTTCTCTTGAGAATGCGTGTGGTGTAGGGCTTCTATGGCTGACATGTAGATCTGAAATCTGTCAAAGTTCTTGATTTCTACATTTCTTTCAACATCTACAAATACTTGGAAATCAGCATTGTATTTCTGAACTTTGTCAAATGCAAAACCTTCTTCTGATGTGGTTTGATTTATGAGATGCTCATTACTATGAACATTATACATCTACTTGAGTACTCTTTTCCATTTTTAAAAAACATGGCAAGAACTTTGACAGATTCCCATTCATAGCCTGGGTCCTGGAGAAAAAAAGAGAAGAGAAAAATGCTATGTACATTGCATACACAAATAAACCTCAATCCAAACTTAATCTAACAAAAAAAAAAACTACTTTGGCTACTAAAACGTCACGCACTTCACAAAATTGGTTAGCCAAGTAAAATTATTATTAAACCAAGTCACTCTTTTAGTTGTCTACTCTCAACACTACAAAGCCACCGTCGCGTCCGTTGTAGTCACGGTAAAGCTCATAGCTTATTACCATAAATTTGACCTGACTTCAACTCTCCTCGACGACGAATGACCTCCGGCCACTGTGTAATTAAATTTCGCGTGTTTAATTGTTTGGTCCTCTCCATCATCAATGACAAATATATGCCACCAAGTTTAACCCTCTGGGGACTGAGGGTGTTTTTGGGCCCTGAAGAAGTTTTGACATGCCCTGACATTTGTGCTTTTTTCAGTATCTTAAAAACATATGAATGGCCCAAATCTGATTATATTGTAATCAGCACAATTTGGGCTACAATAATATGTAAGCAACATGAATGTACATGTTTGTGTTTTTGAGAAAACAACGTTTATGCGTGCTTAGTGAAAAACAAAATTTTTGAAGTCACTGAAATAAAGTCATGAAACACATACAGAATATTTGTTCACAAGACTTTGATAACTGGATGTGTTAGGCTAGAGTTTTTTCTATCAAATGATGTGAAAATCATCTCGTTCACTTGTTTACACAAAACAGTATATTGATTTAAATTTTTGAAGACACTTTTTGTTTAGAATGGCTGTATGCGAAGAAGGCGTGAATGATCATGAATAATGCTGTGATTCACACCTGAGAAGACAAAGACCTGCATAATGAGCCGCATAATTAGTTATTCAGTCAGATGACTGAGAGGAACAAAGGAATGAATGGAGGAGGAATATAAGGACAAAATATGTTTGTAGCTTATTTTGAATAGATTTATTTATCAAGAAAAATAACTTGAGATTCACTTGTGAACTTCTTTAACATCTGAAGATGGTACAGTGCTCTCAGGAAAACAGTTTGAGGAGACTCAAGTAAATGTCAGCAGGATTCATGTGTTGAGCAGGTTTCCAATCACTAAAAACAACAAAACAAAACATCTGTGAGCATGTTAATATCAGCAGCATCATACTATTTATTTATATATATATATTATGATTTTGTAGTCATAGACCCACGCATTTTGTACAAACGTAAAAAGGACATTTTATATCTGAGAAACTAATAAAAATTGTTTATCGTGTTAAACATCCATTCGAGAACACAGTATTAATACATATTGTCAAAACATACACTAAGTGTAAACCCTCATATTACATCCTACTGTTGTAAGATACATTAATAACTAAATAAATAATTATGATCTTATAGTCAAACATAAGCATGCTTTGTGTGTATTATAGAATACAAAGAAACTAGGCTATATTATAACTGTTAAGCTTAAATGTGAACACTATAACCTTTATATTGCATCATTCTTTATTGAACAGACTATTAAAAACATACTGGCATCGTGAGTCATTTAGATGCAGTGAAATGAAACGTACTTTATAATGTTTCACTTGCTGTAGTCAGGAATTATAGTTGGCAAAAAGTCTTAACTGGTAAAATGTTTGCACATTCTGTCACAGTAATAACTAACAAGTAGGCTAATAAGAGAAAAAAAAAAACTTACTCATGTCTTCTGAAGTACGTTTTATTCCTGACAGAGTCTTCTTCCAGAAATGACTAACTTGAACGAAGTTTCTCCTTTGTTTACCGTGATGTGGGCGCCCTCACGTGGACGATTTGAATATGAATAGCGAACAGCTCGTGGGCGTGATCTAATTATAAAATAATGAAGCAGACCGGAGAGACTGGACATCGTGTTGGTTTCATATTGATTATTTTATCACAGGATATTTGTTTTCGGTAAAACTTACTTCGTTTAAAAGTATACATATCAAGCTTTGTCTAGACATTGCTCATGTCTCTGTGTTGTATATTGGCTGAGTTATAGTAGGCTATATTTTACTGACGCGTTTCTGAATGAAGATCACGGAGATCAACGCGGCAGACAGCACACCCTTTTTGTGAGTATATACACAAATAAAAGTAGACCCTTTACAGATTCGATTGATGTACTGCTTTTATCTGTACAATCAGAAATGACAAAGTAATTAAAGTTCCTTTTGGGAAACTGCCTCAAAACGCCCCAGGGCGTTTTTCGTCCCCAGGGGGTTAACGCAGACTTCTATTGGGTAATGCAGGCCCGTAGCCAGGGGGGGTTCGGGTGGTTCGAACGAACCACCCCATATTGCCAAAGGTCCATAATTAAAAAAAAAAAATTTTATTTATAAACAAGTGATCTTTTAAATAACGACATTTAAAGCCATGCAAAGTATATACCTTAATTAGTGTAAAAGCTTTAATTATTAAAGATGTCATAAATTTGGGCAAGGAAAGACAAGAATCGCATTATAAATGCGCTAGTCATTTAAAGCGTGCCACACAGACCAATATCCGCTCAGATAAATGCAAATTCACTAGAGCAGACGCGTTTACTAGTGAGCACTAAACAGCGCTGTAAGATCCACAATGAAGCGCTTGAATTTAGTAAAGAACACAACTGACTTTGCGACTTAAACAGGCGAAACACTGTGCGCGACGATACAGTCAGAATCATTTACCATGTAGCCTATTTATTTTACACTAACTGCACCATGGTATTGTGGCAGAAATGCGCAATATTATATTATATTAATGTAGACACGTATTAACTGTAAAGTAATGTTATATAATTATAGTATCTATAGCATTTGTGCATTTATACTAAATGTATTTAGACAACTGTTCTTTATACAAATACATAGAAAATATGTAGTTCATTTTTATACCATGGTGTTGAGGTGCTATAGGCCTATGTGTGTGTTTTTACTAGTTATAATGTATGCTACTAGCAAGGGTTCATTTTAATAACTCAAACAGTCAGAATAATTAAACTTCACCATACAAAAATGAGCTTGTTATAATTTTTACAGATGTTATTGTTTTTTATGAACATTATCTGAGCTGTAAATCATGATGGAGGTTTAATATTTTACCTGACATTGCTTTATCCCGCTCATTCAATATTAATTCTATTTCTGCAGGTCTTAAAATAGGAAACAAAAAGCCATAATTTTGCAGATACCATGTAAGCCTAAATAAATAAATAAAACTCCTTTCTTGATATTTGTGTTTTGAAAAGGAGGACACTGCACAGGGCCCAGAGGTTGAAAGGGGTCCAGAAAACTCAGTGCTGTGGTGTAGCATGGGTCAAGGAAGAACACAGTACTTTCTGACTAAAGACAGTTCTGGACCCTTTTTAAATTGTCATCAACTTTTTTATTATTCTTGTTCAATTTGCACACTGAACATAGTTGTTGCTCTTATTTTTGAACTCTCAAAATGCACCAAATGAATGGATTTACCTTTAAAATGTATACAATTTTCTCCAGGGGGGCATGCCCCCGGACCCCCCTAGAGGGATACACATTCACCCACCATTGTCTCTCTAAATTCTACATGACCATGATGTGAGCCCTCAACCATGCAGCACCATTACCCCCTGATGTTTTGGCTCAAGCCAAGTTTTTTTATTTAAATCTTACAAACATAAACTTAATTGGAAGTGTGTCAGTGTAAAGGATCTGTGCATTTATTGCATTACACAGTGTCTCTTGTGGCTATTTATTAATTGCTTTAGGTATTTGTGTATATTTACTGAATAAGGTAGTAAATGATCTTGGTAAGTTTGACCTCAATTGTAGTAAATATGTTTCGTGCATCAAAAATCATGCTTATTAAGATACCAATAGACATGCTAATCCAGCACAAACGTGCATGAGAAGTCACCAAAATGAAGTAGGCTATTTGAACCTCATAATTAAATACAAAATGGGTGGGAACAGAAAAAGGTCCACTTTTTGAAAAAAAGAACCCCCCCTTCTGCTAGGCTGGCTACGGGCCTGTAATGTGTAGCGTGTTTCGACTCGCACCACAAAGAACTCCACGACACCACTGGCTTCGGTGGACCACGTCTGCAGTTCTCTTACGAGAGGTCTCTCGTACTGCATACCCAGTCAGCAAGCTGACGTTGATTCAACGTCGATTTCTGGTTGTAAAGGTCAGTGTCGGTCGTCAATCAAATTTCGATGTTGAATCAACGTTCATTATTTGGTCGGTATATCAGAACGTTATTACGTCGAAAATAAAACGTCGATTCAACGTCGAAATCACGTTGGCTTATCAACCGATACAGCCGACGCATCTGATCGAAATCATAACGTCGGATATTGGTTGAAACTTCGTTAGAAGAATCGGAGATCTGGGCATGCACTTAGAGTGGGCTAAATGTATTTTTATTTATTATTTTATTTAGGCCTATAGAATCTGTCTTTCTCTGAATATTAGGCTACTTAAACTCTAAAGTGGATTATGGAAGTTTTTAAAAACAATAACTGACAAAACATTTTAACATTTTTGTCGAATGTTTAATGAAGTTATGTTTTATTCATTTTGTTATTTTGTTCTTCCATTAGCTATAGTCGGTCCAGTGTTTACACACATATAAAACTTGCTTAAATATTTTTCTTCATTACACGTTTTGTTTTTGTATCACTAAACGTTAAAAATAATTTAGCCTACTTTGTTTTGCAGACGCGAAACGTTATTCAGTCTATTCATTTGTTAATAATTGTAAAATAGGCCTAAAATAAATTCACCATATTTTCTTAATCTGCTTGGGATCATAATTTTTTTAATCCATAAATTAGTAATTTAAATAAGTTCTTATAACAGCGACATCCCTTTAATCTTGATCAACAACAACTAATAATAAACGAATTGGAGGTCCGTTATCATTTTGTCAATATTCAGTTTTAGATTATAACTGCATCTGTCTTGCATTTAGACCAGATTTAGACTGGTGAAGAATAGGACAGGACAGTCGCAACAGTGGTTGTAATGAGTGCAGATATTTTGTTTTCTCTTCAGGAGTATAGTTCTCAGTGCTGCTGAATTGCATTTCTTTGGTAAATGTTTTATTTAATCAATAAAACTGTTTTTTTTTTTATATATATGTTTAAAATTTTTATTTAATACAAAGCAAATTAAAGATAAGTGATGTCAGTCACCTAAACAAGACACATTGTTTTTTTTTTTTTTACTACGATTATATATTTAATTTTTACTTCTTAAATTCTCGTTTAAATGTAAGAAATATTGTATACATGTTAAAACGGTAATATATGTTGTATTAAGAACTGTATTTAACGAAAATAAAGGCAATTAGGCAAAGAAAAAAAAGAAAATTAAATGTCGAAAAATGAAATGTCCAAATGAAAAAAAAGAAAAGAAACAAAAATAACAAAAGTTAGGAAAACCTAACTGAAATAAAATAATAATAATAATAATTATCAAAAATAAATAATCTTTTCTTAATCCGGTGCACTTTGAAAAGTATAGTCTGAAATAAGGGACCATCAGTGCATCTGAGGATGAGAGGGAAATTTATTTACCATGCTTTAATTTTGTGTTGCAGTTTAACTTATACTAAAACTGAAAAAAATAAATAAATAAATACAACTGGAAACTAGAAATGTGTCTAAAATTAAGAAAAAAAATAAACTAATAAAACCGCAATTTTATCTCAAAACTGAAAACGACATAAAAAAAAAAAGCTAATTTAAAATGGAAAAAATAGCCTAGGCACAAATTGGTGCGTGATAAGGAGGCGCCCCTGTGATCGCTTGCAATTTTTTCTGATTATGAAACAAATAAACTCATAGGCCTTACTCATAACAATAAATAATTACAATGTCATTTTTTTTCCGTACACATTTATAATCATTAGGCAACTTGCCTGTGCCCTGTTAAATATGCTGGATGTCTGTTACAATTTTTAGCATTTTATTCGCGTTTTAATAGACACATGAATTGTGGTTTCAGAAATGTCAAGTCGTAGCGGAGAAATCCATTGATTTTTCATCTGAAACAAAAAACGTAAATGGACATAAAAAAGATATTTTATGTTTTATGAATCGATCTTTCTGCATCTGTCGGATATTGCTGCTTATAGCTTGTACATAAATTGTAGAAAGTCTACAAAGTATGTTGTCTACTCTCCCCAAAAACTCTTTTTTTTGTCATGTCAATATAAAACACACTCATTGACTTATGTTTTTTTAAGTCTGCATTAAGAGATGGTCCATTAAAGCCGTATGTTTTTGAATTTGCATGCGAATGTAATGTCCATAATGCTTTTACATAATTGAAAAAAAGAAGAAATAAAAAATAAAAAAGCACAATTTAAATTTTGTGAACTTCATAAAATATTGTGCTCCAAATTTTCGTTGTTTGTAGTTTCGTTTACTGTTTTTGTTTGTTTCATTTTGTTATATTTTTGTTTTATTATTTTTAATAAGAAATATAATTTAAATTTAAAGAAAAATACATAAAGAAATAAAATATATTGGGCAGTTCTAGGGTATTAATCCGGCCTTCTACAAAAAGAAAAAAGAAAAAGAAAAGATAAAAATAATAGATAATAAATTAATAATAAAAATATTACATAAAAATAAAATATTAAATAAAACTATTAAACCTATAAAACTTAAACTTCTTAAACGATAAAAGTGCTTATCTGACTATCAGGTGCAGGGCATTTTGCACCTGTAAATGGGTCACAGAACTGCAAAACAAAAACGTAAATGTATGATTTAATAGCAGTTTAATTAAGATTTAAATTGTTTATTTATGTACATTTTGAGTGACTTTGATGTGTGCGTGCACGCTGAACATTCGCTTAGCTTTCAAACACTGGCGCGAGGGAGTTGTCATGGAAACGGGCTGCAACACAACGGCTGACAAGCTGGAAACTGCGTTTCTCCCTGTTGTTTGTATTGCTTTCGGTAAGTTTAGTACCTAAAATCACACAAATATTACATATAGCTGTTCCTGACACTAATTTTATGTGTTTATTTTTTGTAACTTCTGCTGACGTGTTTTGATGAGTGCGCAAACGATCGAGTCCCATTCAAACACTACAGCGGAGGGAGTTGTCATGGAAACGGGGCGACAACACAGCAACTGACAAGCAAGAAATTCGGTCTCTCGCTGTTGTTTTCACTATTTTCGGTAAGGTCAGTTCCTAAAATCATACAAATATTACATATAGCTGTCCCTGACACTTTTCTTGCTTGTATTTGACTCGCTTCTGTTGACTTTAGTTCATAGAGATGGTTTAGTGTCTTCGAAAAAGTTCGTTAGCATCTTAACTGGTGTCAGAGGAGGTAACTTACGTTATGCTAACTCCATAAACTGAGCAGTTTATGAAAGTTTCTGATTTTAATCACATCTTTATGTGTAGACAAGAAGTTTTGACAGGTCTGTAGTAGTTTTACTGGTATTTTATCAATGGGTGATTGGAAATAGGCTCAGATAACCTAAACATATATATGGTACCGTTACTCGGTGACGTCACTGACGTAACAGAGTCTAGTTCAAAAGCAGTTTGATCTCTCATGGTAAACAAATATTGATATTGCGAAGTAAGAAGTATAAACAATATCAAAAAAGTAAACCTAGAAGCAAATTATTGTATGTTAAGAATTTATTTTCAGTATTCACCTTATTTTTCACGTAAGCGAGGGCGCCGCCATTTTCGAACTATAATGTGTAAGATTTCCGGTAAAGCACTTCCGCTAATAGTACGCTAATGTTAGATGTATTGTGGTTCTGTAGTTTTGCGTCGACTGTGTATATTTTACTGGCTAGTTAACTTTTAATATGGATTACAGAAAGACTGGCGTACTTTGCGCAGTTAGGGGGTGTCATAACAGTTGGTTCAAGCGTAAAAAATATCTGCAAGACATTTGTTTTGACCATAATCCACGCACCAGAGCTGAATGTGGATGTGGAGCACCCTATGATATGCACGCCCCCCCGAAGTGCGAAGAAGCGCGTCGGCTTTGGTTAAAAGCCTTAAACTTAAAGAAACCACCGAAATTGCCATACGTTTGTTCTTTCCACTTCGTTGACGGCAGACCCACGGAAGACCATCCATTCCCCGAGAAATGGTTGGGCTACGATGCTCCAGTGAAGACTCCGAGGCGACGGCTCGTCAGGATATATCCACAATCAGGTACAGCTTTTTGTTAAGTTACGTGCTCTAACAGAAGACATTGTTTAAACGATTTCTTTTTTGATGACACTCATATTGGGCATAAATAATATTTAGTGTTAAGCTGAAGTTGTTGGTAATAGTGGAAAATTCGTATAAAAGCACTTAAAGGGGTAACGTTAGCTAAAATTAAAATTCTGTCATCATTTACTCGCTGTCCAATTGTTCCAAACCTGTATAAATTTCTTCAGAGAATGAATAAAGAACGTTTGTAAACGAGCATACCTTGGTTTCCATTCACTTGCATAGTAAGAAGAAATAATAACATTACTGTGGAAGTGAAGGGGACCAAAAGTCATTTTTGTACTGTACATTAACATTATTCCAAATGTCATTCTTTGTGTTTAGTAGAAAATAAATCATACAAGTTTGGAACAACTCAAGGGTGAGTTAATGATGCAAATGCTGTCACTGTCCTGCCTGGGGGATGCCTTCACTATATTACATTTAAATCTAATCATGACAAACTATTTATAGTTGGAAAGGTGTAAGACTCCTAAATAGATTTTACCAGTGTTTTTTTTTTTTGTTACAAAGATGTAGGAACAGTAATACATTAATTTACGTCAAGAGTTCACCTGTAAAAATCTACCACCTAACAAGGGGCTTTAATTTTATAGCAATTTTGGATTAAAACTATTTTGTAAAATATTTTATATAAAAATTGTACAGTACATTTTACAGTAAATAAAACTATTAATTTTTTAATGTTTTTGCGTAATAATCTTCTGATTATCTTTAGAAAAAAAAGTATTCTTGAATTATAACAATTTAAGTTTGGATAGTGCACTTTCACATCAATGTTTAAAAATGGAGCGTGCCAGTTAAGGGGTTAAAGGTACCGTCATTGTTTTGAATGAAAATGCCACTGTACTGCAACACCACGGTGCCATGTACAAAATACTTTTGATACTGTTTGTAGTACTTTTTGTACATGGGGGTGGAGAATTTATCAGTTTCTACTGAGCATCTGACTGACTTTAGTGTTGTGTTTTGCAGATGATGAGCAAGGTGACGGCACCTCTGATGACCATGAGACTGCACAAATGGAGCCATTGCAGCTGCCTCTTCAATACAGTGATGCCTGCACTCAGTGGGAGGTCCAGGCATTGACAGACCACACTTATGCCTCAGGGGATAAAATAATGTTGCACAAGGCAACACAGTTCCACAGCGAAGATCCCTTAGCCCTTTCCATTCTCAAGAATGATACTAGCTCTGTATTGTACACTGGCTTCACCCTTAGTGTCTTTAAAGATCATGTTAAATATCTCCAGCAGTTCTACACTTCCAAGTTTAAGATGCACGTAATGGATCAAATTCTGATGACCATGAAGTTGAAGTTGAATTTACTTCAGGGAGATCTTGCTGAACGCTTTGATGTATCCCAGAGTGCAGTAAGCCGGATTATTTCCTACTGGATTGATGCAATGGAGGAGCACATGAGAGTCTACATTCCATGGCTACCACGGGAAACTGTCCGCAGCACAATGCCTCAATGCTTTAAGGAAAACTTCCCAAACACCACCTGCATTATTGACTGCTCTGAGACAATTCTGCAAAAAGCACACAATCTTGACTCCAGAGGGGAGTCATACAGTCATTATTATTCAAACAATACTTTGAAATATTTAGTTGCCATTGCCCCCTGTGGACTCATTATGTTCATCTCCCCTGCTTATGGGGGAAGATGCAGTGACAAGTTCATTACCCAAGAATCTGGCTTCCTGGACTATCTCCAGCCGGGTGACGAAGTGATGGCTGACAGAGGCTTCACCATTCGTGATTTGCTGTTTGAGAGAGAGGTAAACCTTATCATGCCAGCATTTACTCAAAAAGGTGGTCAGTTGTCTGACGAGGATGTTACAGCCACAAGGAGGATCGCAAATGTTCGCATACATGTGGAAAGAGTGATCAGACGGCTCAAGGTGTTCAAAATTGTTTCTCAGACTGTCCCTATTAACATGGCACACAAAATGGACAAAATCCTCAGAGTGTGTGCAGCACTTGTAAACATGCAAGGTGACATCTTCCATGAGAACACAGAATAAAAATTGCTACATTGTTCACCGTCTGCCCTGTTTGTTAAACTTATGTATATTTTGTAAATAATTTACACTTTTAGTTGTTGAACTCCACTGATTTGACAGTGGTTCAAGAAATAATTAGTTGTACATTATTAAAGTATTGTGTATATAAAACCACAAACTCACTACTAATAATTTAGATAAACCAATAAAATGTGGTGTAGTAATTTTGGATACATTGTGTAGTTGTTTGGAATTATTTAGTGTGGCTTCCTCAATGCACAGACCATTAAATATACTGCTTTTTGCATAAATATTTTCAAGATCTTATATTACATTCTCCCTATATATGCACAAACACAATCAAAATGTCAAGATGCAATTTATTTTGATTTCTTTCCCAAGTGAAAATGATACAGTTTAGCAGTGCTCTGTAAATATGCAATTTTGTCACTTTTTTTTTTTTTGTAAACTCATGAAGCAAAAAGACAACATTCTGAATTGGGGTGTCAAATGATTTATTATATCCACAATAAAAGTTTGTGCACACATATATATATAAATGAGTTGGCATTCATTATGAATTAGTAGGATTAACTTGTTTTGACATTTTAACTACTGTAAGAACCAAAAAACTTTATTACTAAAATTACTACTTTAAAACTATTAACAAGTGCTTTCACAGATAAAAGTTTTAATTTTTTCAGTTTCATTTACTAGTTACCTAAAGCCTCAATGCAATCACATTAGGTTAACAGTACTTACTTGCATATATCAGCTGCTCGTCTGTGCATGATATCCCAGTCAGTCCCTTTGACACTGCATTCTGAACCTATACAAAGTGTAAATGAAACAGTTATGCATGTAACAATTCTAATGTATTTTACTTGAAGTTACTTAATACATTAACTTAAAAGGCTTCATTTTCTATTAATGAATATTATGTAGAACTCTACGGTGGCCGAGAGAGCTCAACGCGCTGCAACTTAAGAAAACACATGCAAACTGAAAAAAAGACAACAAATTAAGAAAATATCAACATCAGTTTGACAACACAGGAACTGCAAATCCTCGCAACGCAACCAAACTCGGAAACGTGTTTTTTTTCTGTTTGCATGTGTTTTCTTAAGCTGCAGCGCGTTGAGCTCTCTCGGCCACAGTAGAACTCACCTTCATGCTTCACTCACCTTGATACAGCATCACATCATTTGAAATTTTACTGATTTACTTATATTACTTAGTACACAGCCATCAGTCAGCTGCACAAACAAAATTTTAATGGAATAAAAATGCTATATAAAATGACTGCTTAATGTGTTACTTACATACCTATGTGAATAAAGTCTTTCACATAGGAATGGAACAACATGCAGGTGAGTGGTAATGACAGAAGTTTTCAAATAGCATGCCAGATACAACTAGATACACATTAAGGGACATGTATTATAGCTTACTCTTACCTTTGTCCAAGATGCCTTGTAACACGTGATTAAACGTTGTACTTACCTGGACTGGATAGAATTACCATTCTGATTATTAAAGAAAAACAAAACAAAAGGTTATTCCTAGAAATTCATGTAAAAAAAAAAAAAAAAAAAAAAAACTACTGGAGTTTAATAACTAAACATACAAAAACGCACCCATTTATGGAGCAGTTAAATTGAAGACAATCTAATATAATTAAAATCTTAGTACACATAACTATAATATATATAATATAACTATAATACCATCAGTAATGAAATATTACCTATGAACATATTTCCTGTGTGAGTTTAGTATATACTAAGTGTGTTCTCACCTTCCAGAGGATCGCAGCTGCGTGGCTACAGGATTTGCCCTGTCCGGCAATACAAGAGCAACCAGTCGTCTCAATTGTCCCGTTAGCTGTAGTAAGGACCCAAGCTGAATGAACATTTGCACGACTTTGACTGGGATTCACGTCGGCTTTTAAAAAACACGAATTCGCTGTCTACTTCATGTACCAGCACTCGGCCGACTTTCCCGCTGTGCAGGTACTGATATGCCTCAGTGCTTTTATAGTTCCGCATAGAAGACCCGTCTACTCCGAGCGATAAAACGAAATAATTGAAAATGTCCTCATAGGTTATGCCAGGCCACTTCTTCATTTCATCCTCCCACTGTGTTATACACCGCGGGTGTGGTAAATATTTACCATCACGGTGTTTGAATACTGTTCTGTGCGTGCTCCGACCACATCGCTGCTTACGCTCCTTACCTACCGGCTAGAAAAACGGAACTCTAACACATTATAAGGAAATACGTCATCGTATTTACTTCCGCGTTGCAAAATAAGGTGAATATTCTTTATCTTTTCTACATATCACATGTGCTCTGGCATTGTATACTAAATATTGTTGGCTCTGTGACAAATTGTTTCTTATGTTCTTATTTTTTTCCATGATGATGGCCTGCACCCCAGAGCGAACCTCCTGTCGGACAACAACTCTAAGGCACAGTAAACCATATGGCTAGTAAGTTAACCTCAAACTAACACTCAAACTAACAATGTTCAAATTTCAGTAAGATATATATATATATATATATATATATATATATATATATATATAAGTTTTCTATATAAGTTCCTTTTGCGTACCAAGACTGGATTCATTTAAAAATTCAAGATTAAAAAACAGTAAAAACGGTGATATTGTAAAGTATTATTACCATTTTAAAGTTGTTTACTTTGTGAATATATTGTAAAATGTAATTTATTTCCGTGAACAAAGCAGCATTTTCACCATTAGTACTCCAGTCTTCAGTGTCATATGATCCTTCAGAAATTATGCTGATTTGATGCTTAACATACATTTTTGATTATTATCAATGTTGAAAACTGTTGCGCTGCAATTTTTTTCTTTCAGGATTCTTTGATGAACAGAAAATTCAAAAGAACAGCATTTATTTGAAACAAATCTTTACACTCACTTTGATCAATTTAATACATCTTTGCTGAATAACAAAATTAATTTCTTTAAAAGAATCATGATAAAAATAAATAAACTTCACAACATTAAGAAGGTTCACACAAAAAAATATATAAATCAGCACAGCTGTTTTTTTTGTTTTTGCAAAATCAGCATATTAAAATGATTTCTGAATGATCATGTGACACTGAAGACTGTAATGATGCTAAATATTACAGCTTTGATCACAGCAATCAATTACATTTTTACATATATTAACACAAAAAAACATCTTGTGACCTTGCACTTTAGTTGTATGTTATGAAATGAATAATCGTTTGTCTGAAATAATATGAACAGCTGTTATACTAATCTTTCTCTTTTTGCTTTCCTGTTTCAATCTCGGGATGCCCATCCCAAGGTTGCTAGATTACTCCAGTTCCAGTTTGGATCCAGCCTCACTTGTGAAGACTTCAGAAGATGCCAGCACTTACAAAGACTTGAGATGATGTCAACTATACAAACCTGCCAAATATTATCCTTATATTGTAATCATTGCCCAAAAAGGTAAATTTGCAGATTTTCAACTTTGTATTGTTACAGTGTGGGTAATATATGTAAATGAACAATGTTTTGCATATTTGTAATTTTTTTATATACTACTACTATTAAATTATTTAGCAGTTTGGACATCTTTTACCACATTTACTAAACAGCAGTTTGGGACAGAGTATGTATTTTTGATGCAGATGTAAATGACTGTAAATGAACCTAAAAAGGTGTTATATGCCTTTGACATAAGCTCTAATAATATTATTAAGCAAAGGTATTAATGAGATCTTTTAAAAAGTAATATAGTGACTTTATTAAATTACACACTATGACAATACAGTTACTGTGTTGTTGATCTACTTTTAGGGAGGAACTTGTCAAGAAATCTACTTCACAGCACGTCAGTGGAAGGCTTTCCTATGTAACAAACATGGACTCAAGATTTCCACTGTTGTATTTATCCATATCAGGTTTGTAAATGCATGGGGGTTTTATATTTTGCATCATTAGTCTTTTATGAAAAACACATGAAAAAAAAAACATAACAAGGTCACTGGACTTCTCACAAAACACCAGTATTATGCCACAAATATTTTCTAATTAGTTAAACTAAAATTAAACTTACATTGATAATTTGTAATACCAGATACAAAATGTGATACTTTATAATGCAGGGTACCCAGTCCAGTTCCTGGAAATCTACCTTCCTGCAAAGTTCAGCTCTTCAGGAGCTGTTGAGAATTACAGACGGTTGTGTTGGATCAGGGTTAGATTACAATTCTGCAAGTAGGTGGATCTCCAGGAATGGGCAGTCCTGTTATATCAGTTATGTGTGATGGATTTTGAACTGTAACATTTTTATTGCAGATTTTCTGGGATTCCAGTTGAATACATCAGTACACCAGATGTTGGCCTGGACAGATGTACCTACAGTACACCACACTGACCTCTCTGCTTTTGCATAGATGCTGACTACTAACATGTTCTGTGAAGGTATTATTATAGCAAAACTGAACACCTGTGATAGTGGAATTTGTAGTTGTAAGGAATAGTCACAGATGTGTATCAGTAAATTTAAAGCCACAGAGAATACGTTTTATAGGAGTTTAAGTTTTTTGTACTCTTTCTCACAAACATAACACAACAGTTATACCATTTCAAATTCTCAGGTGCACAGATCCTAATCTACAATCAGTCCCTCCAGGATTTCACGATTTTTTTTTGTGATTTTTGCGATGAAAATTATAAATTTTGTGGTGGCATGTCCTAGAAATTTGCGAAAAATTTTGCGATTTATTTAATTATTTAATTTATTTATTAATAATTAGGACATCACATTTACCATATTAGGTATTATGTTAGAGGCTCAATTATCATACATAACACAAATCAAACATAACATTTGTTTATTCTGATACATTTGAACTTTTAAAATAACCTATGGGCAATATTCTTATGTGACCTTAGTAAACATTAACAGCAGGTGTAGAAATTTATACTGTACATAGCCTACTTCATTTCAGTCGCATCTCAGGTACTCTTTACATTTTGGTAGCCCAAAAATTAATTGAACTAGCCCAAATAAAAAAGCTTTTTAATTTTTTTTTTTTAAATATAGAAATTCAAACAGGAGTCTAAATGTCAATCAAATATGTTTTCAATACACAAATATAAACAAATATCAAGGAAGAAATTTTATTTCACTCTTTAGTGTATCTGCAGAATTTTTAAATATCAATTTAAAGCAATGTATGATCCTTTTTAAGAGCTGCACAAGTAAAATGAACAGAATTAGTGGGGTTGGACAATGTAAGGTAGAATTTTAGGTCATAAAATGACATGATTTATAATTCAGATACAGATTCACACAAAAACAATATCTTATACAATGGCATTTCAGCCTTTATACCATTAAAAGGGATAAATAAAGTATATAATTTATCATATTTATTTAAAACATAAATATTACTGTCTTAATTGTTTAGATTTTTTAGAAGGCACATTAAAAACCTATGTGTTTGCTGCATAAAAATAAACAGCTGAAAAATGTATTGGAAAAAATTCTAAAAAATTAAAATTCTGTCACAAGGGGGCGCTTTAGGAGCGCTGAAATATTATCGTTTCCCTAGTAACGGCTGTATACAAATCAGCTTTAACGCTGTTTTATCAGCATGAAATGAAAATGCCAACGACACGTTTCTGAGGACAGTCGGTTCTACTCAGATACATTCATTTAAAGACATCAGTGCTGCGTTTTGACTTTGAAATGTGCAGGGCTCATATTTATTCAATGACATCATTGCCTTTAGATTCGTCTTTCCGTCCCTAGCTGACTTTTAAAATTATAATTAAGACTTTTCTTATACTATTTAACAAATTCAAAACTTTTATGGCGTTCCATTTGCAACAACAGAAGCCCTCTACTTTACGATAGCGGGTCGGCAGGCCAGTGAAACATTTTGGTAGCTCGACTGAAAAACACAATAGCCCAAGGGACATCGATCTTGCGAGCCCTGCAGACAGACAGCTCACAGACATCACGTGAGCAGCGTCTTTATCAACATGATATATATATATATATATATATATATATATATATATATATATATATATATATATATAAAATCTTTTTATTATTGAAATATTTGAATAACCATTTTTTGCGATTATTTTGCGGTTAAATGACAAATTATGCAGGATCGCAAAAAAATGCGACATTTTGTTGATTTTGCATTAAATTCAGCGATCGCAGAATCGCGAAAAACTGGAGGGACTGTACAATTCACAAATGAAATACCTTATATGCTCACAGTTAGAGTTGCTGCAGTGAATGAAGGGCAAAACACTCACAAACTTGAATAAAAAATCTCAAGTCATGAACAAAATTTGCACATTTGCATATACAGTTGTAGTCAGAATTATTGGCACCCTTGGTAAATATGAAGTCTGTGAAAAATAAAACTGTATTGTTAAAGGGTTACTCCACCCCAAAATGATCTTTACTTTTTTTTTTACTTTTTACTTTTCCCCATGTCATTTCAAACCCATAAAAGCTTTGTTTGTCTTCCGACCACAATTTAAGATAGTTCATCTGCCGTTTTACGAAGCTACAAGAACACTTTTTGCACGCAAAGAAAATAAAAATAACGACTTTATTCAACAATTTGTCTCCTCTGCATCACCATAGCGCCATTTTGCCATACGCTGTTCTCTGTCAGCTGCGTCACGTGGAAATGCTGTTTTTGTTCTAATCAAATAAATGTAGAAAACATATCCATGTGTTGCGGCTGACATGGAACAGCTTATGCTGTTTGCGCCCAGTGGATACTCTCCAAAATGCTGCTACGGTGGCTAAAGTCACTATTTTTGTTTTCTTTGTGTACAAAAAGTTTTCTCGTAGCTTTGTAAAATTATGGTTGAATCTCTGATGGCAGATTGACTATTTTGATGACATCTTTCATACTTTTCTGGGCCTTGACAGTGTTATCTACTTGGCAGTCAAAGGGACAGCCACAAAGCCCCCAGTTTTCATCCAAAATGGGGGTAATGACAAAATTTTCATTTTAGGGTGGAGTAAGCCTTTCATCTTTTTTGATGAAAGTACTTTTTTTTTACAGGCTTCTTTGATCATATTTACTGAGGGTGCTAAAAATTGTGACCACGACTGTAAATGAGAACTGATATCTCACATGACAAATCAGTATGTGACATCCCACTCACACACTTGCACTCTCTCCATTGATAAATACAACATGTGGCCTTTGACCCACTTCTGCTAGCACAGTACACTCAGCAAGTTTTTCTTTATTTATTTATTTTTTTATTTTTTTAATAAATTGGAGCGAATAGAATACAATAGGTAAGTGCTAGATTCTATGCTAAATTCTAATAAAGTCTGTAAATATGTAAAGTTCTAATAAATACACATTTCAGAAAAAATGAAATATAGTCCTGCATAAATCTGGTATAACAGAGCGTGTGAATTTTTTCATTTGTGGAACAGGATTTTTGCTCCTGCAAAAAAATATATATATTTTGAGAAGGTTTTGTTGTGTTTGTGAAAGAAACAAAAAATACAAGTTTGCAACTCCTAAAACATACTTATATATTTTCTACAAATACAAATTCCACTCTCACAGCCAGGTGCTCAGTTTTGCTAATAATAATACCACATACAATAGATGTATGGTATGCAAATATAACAAAGGGACATAAACAACTAAACAATATCTAGGGATGCAAATTGATTATCATGATTATACATCTAAAAGAAAAACATGTAAAACTTTAGGGAGTGAAAATGGTAAATGAGCTCATGAGTGTTCCACTGCTGCCATTGAAAGTGGTAATTTCAGGTAATTTTCATTCATTTCATTTACTCAAGCATTTGTTTTCCACCAAGTGACAGAAACACACAGCATATTTTACTTATTTCCATTAATAATGATTAGAAATGTACATTTTAAATAAAATGCTGCTGTTTTATATGAATACTGTATATACACAAGATAATATTTTTAGGCAAATGCTAAAAAAATCCTCTAAAAATGTGTATATGGAGTGATATTTCATAAAACAGCAATTAGAAATTAACTTTGTCTATGCCTGATATTGTGGGTTATGTCTGGATCACCCTTTTCAAACCTGACCTGATTAGTTCACACCCCTGATATCACAAGGAACCTAAATTTTAATTGCAAAAGAAAATCGATTAATCTGCTATGTACCTCTGTCTTCTGTTTTCAAGGGTAGGAATTCTTTATAAATCATCTTTTCACCAATATGTCTTTATTTTGTGGAACACAAAAGGAGAGAGTGGCATAGTCTCAGTAATTAGAATGATAGCAATGATAGTGAATTGTGACTGTGGCTGTCTGCCTTACATCTCCTTTTGTGCCCCACTAAACAAAAACATTTTACATTTTTTTATTCTGAAGTGAATATATCTTTTAATTTGTAACTTCTTTATTAGCCTGTAAATTACTTTCTTTGTGTTTACTTCCAATAATTTGATTTCTTTGTGTGTATTTGAGTGTCAAACATGTATTTGTGAATTTTGTGTAAATAATAAATAAATTATGACTGAATTTGAAGTGTGTTCAATAAATTATTGCATATACAGGCTAATTTATCTATTAAAATGTATGTAAGAAACAAGCAGAAAATATTTATTGTGTAACATCGTTTTACCCCCCTGAAATCAACATCGTTTCAACGTTAGGTAAGCCAACCAATTAGATCGATTTTATGTCGAATATGTGTTGATTCTATAACGTCGTTTCAACCAACTGAAAATCAACGTCGATTCAACGTTGGGTAAGTGAACCAATTGCGTCGATTTTACGTTAGTTTTGAATGGCGTGCCTGACGTCGATTCAACATTACCCCGATGAGCAAAACTGATGTTGGATCGACGTCGGAGATCAACGTCGTTTCGATGTCACGGGAGACGTCGATTCTACGTTGATTCTATGTCAGTTTGCTATCTGGGTAAGTATCTTACGCTAGGGGAAAATCCTTTTCTGCGAGATATTGAAGCCAAAAATTATCCTTAATTTTGAAATAATGTAAAGCGCATTGCAGCAGCATACAGACATAGGCGAAACAGCATTCGCGCGCCTATTGGCTGCTCTGCGGCAACTGCAGCAGCCTATTAGAGCGAGGCCTGACGCGACGCCAGATCCAATGGGGGCATTTCGCGCCCTTTGCGTCGCTTCGCGCCCTTTTCGTAGCTTCCCGCCTAAAAGGGCGTGGTCTAGACCTATAAAGATCGCTCGTAGGCAGCTATTATCTGATTTTTCATCCTTCAAGCGAAGCACACGCATTGCTGGAGCCGGATAAGAAGCCGCCGTTTGACTGCAAGCATCTCAGCGGGACGAGCCACTGAAGCTGCTGGCCACGCCGCCTTCCGTGCCTTCCTGCTGCGCTTTCCGGCGCCTATATCCTTTATAATCTACAGTGTGTGTCGCCGCTGCGATACACACTGTTTCTCTAAAAAGAGCAAAGCGTCTTTTTAAAGATGCCTTCATACGGCTCGTGCAGATGCCAATGGTGACTCTGAGGACTTGCCTTGCCTTCTTCACTGAGACTGCTCCCCCGCCCGCCGCGGTGTAGCGCCGTAAAAAGCGCCGTGCCCAGCGGGCCCCGGACACTTCCTCCAGCCGACAAAGCTCGCCGGTTCGCCCGCCTGCTTCATCGACCTCGTCAGCCTCTGTTCCGGACGTAAAGCGGCTGCTGTATGCCACCGCTTCCATCGACGCTGCTGACGAGGGGGGCCATGAAGGAGGAAGAGGATTTCCGATTTCCGGAACGCGCATGCTGCTCAGAAGAGGCGATAGCAGCCCACTTATGTCTGCCCTCCGCTGGACGGCGTGCTAAGTCGGCCCTCCCCTCTAAAGCTTGCCGTCAGACGTCAAACCTGCTTCGCCGCGCTTTCGCCGCCGCCTAGCCGCGTCAGCGCTGCGTAACATGGTCTCTCACCGTTGCTGAGAGGCACCCGTGGTTAACGCTTTCTGACGTTTTTCTCGTCTGGCCGCCGCCCCGCCATACGCGGCCCGCGGCCCAGGATTGAGTTGAAACCTGAGCCTCCGAAATCGTCCTAGCACAACTGGGAAAACGACGGTGTACGAGTCCCGCTGTTGCCGGACCCCCACCAAAGTTATTCGCTCGTCCAGTTCCAGGAAATGTGACTGTTCCAGTGTTTTCTGCAGCCAACAAACCGGCTCCGTCGCCCGTTTGCCTGCACACAAAAGTCGTTCCCACGGCTACACAGATAAACCCCCAATAAAGTGTATTGTCTGGTGTCCCGGCCACGGCCGATGGTGTTTCACGTGTCGTAAGAATGCCCACTAACCAGTGCTCATCTCTACACACAAGCACAGCGCACATAAAATCGACACAGATCGATTGCGCTTCACAACCGGCCACGGCCGATGGTGTTTCACGTGTCGTAAGAATGCCCACTAACCAGTGCTCATCTCTACACACAAGTACAGCGCACATAAAATCGACACAGATCGATTGCGCTTCACAACCGGCCACGGCAGATGGTGTTTCACGTGTCGTAAGAATGCCCACTAACCAGTGCTCATCTCTACACACAAGCACAGTGCACATAAGATCGATTGCGCTTCACAGTGGCCACAGACACCACATTATGCACGTCAAACGGTTTCTGTGAAAACGAAACCAAAAGTGCATTCGCTCTACGCAGGCGAACGTTGTTTGGAGTGTGTTAAATGTGCCCGCTGCCCCACAGCCACATCCACACACAGACATAATAGTTCCCGCTATCAGCGTGCCCCATGCCTCAAATGTCACGAGCACGTTTTGCATGAAATCAGCGTGCATTCGCTCCATGCAAGCGAACGATGTTTGGAGTGTGTTAAATGTGACTGTTCCAGTGTTTGCTGCAGCCAACAAGCCGGTTCTGTCGCCCGCTTGCCTGCACACAAAGGTTGTTTTCACGGCTACCCAGATAAACCCCCAATAGAGTGTATTTTCTGGAGTCCCGGCCACGGCCGATGGTGTTTCACGTGTAGTCAAAATGCCCACTCCTCCAGTGCCCATTTCTACACACAAGCACAACCTGTCATACAGACCCTGCGCACATAAAATCGGCTCAGATCGATTGCGCTTCACATGTGGTAAACGTGCCCACTTCACAGTGCCCACAGACATCACATTATGCACGTCAAAAGGTTTCTGTAAAACGAAACTAACGTGTATGCAGGCGAACGGTGTTTGCAGTGTGTTAAATGTGCCTGTTGCCACACAACCACATCCACACACAGACATAATAGTTCCCGCTATCAGGGTGCCCCACGCCCCGAATGTCACGAGCACGTCTCTGGTGCCACAGCATACCGAAACCACTCCGTTATACGGATAGAACGGAGCGCGCTTCGTATTCAACCTCTAGCTATTCATGCAAACGCATGGAAAAGCTTCCAGGGGTCTCGAAATGGGTGCTGGACATTATAAAAGGAGGCTATTCGCTACAGTTTCACCGACGCCCGCGCCGCTATACAGCGCGCGTCGAGACCACAATGCAGACAGAAGCAGCACACCTGCTTCGAGCCGAAGTGGCGAAACTATTGAGCAAAGGGGTCATAGAGCCCCTTTCTCAAGCTCAAAGCGAAGAGGGGGGCTGTACAGCAGATATTTCCTGGTACCGAAAAAAGACGGTGGTCACAGACCCATATTAGATCTAAGGCAACTGAACAAAGCGCTGGTGAAGCGTCGGTTCAGGATGCTCACGACCAGAAAAATCCTCGCGCAAGTTCGCCAAGGAGACTGGTCAGTGGATCTGAAAGACGCGTATTTTCAAATACAGATAGCGTCACGTCACAGGCGATTTTTGAGATTCGCCTTCGAGGGCCAGGCATATCAGTACACAGTCCTGCCGTTCGGTTTGTCCCAGGCACCCCGTACATTTACGAAGTGCATGGACGCAGCGCTCGTTCCTCTCAGACTGAAAGGCGTGCACATTCTGAACTATTTGGACGATTGGCTGATTCTAGCGCAGTCTCGCTCAGTGCTTGTACAGCATACGACCATGTTACTCGATCACCTCAAGAATTTGGGTCTCAGAGTCAATTGGACGAAGAGCTCCCTGTCCCCCAGTCAGAAAACTACCTTCCTGGGCACAGAATTGGACTCGCTGTCAATGATAGCGCGGCTGTCACCACAGCGCGCAGCAGACATTCAGCGCACAGCGGGCTCGTTCCGCTGCGGCGCGTCTGTCCCGCTCAAAAATTTCAGAAAATGCTGGGTCTCATGGCCTCAGCGTAATCAGTTCTGCAGCTGGGTCTGCTATGTATGCGCCCACTGCAGTTCTGGCTGAAAGCGCGCCCCCCGCGTCAAGCGTCAATCAGAAATGTGTCACAGCCCTGAAACCGTGGAGAGCAATCGACTGGTACCAGTTAGGTGTAAGCCTGGGGACTTCCTCGAGAATAAAAGTGGTGTCTACGGACGCGTCCACCTCGGGATGGGGGGCTCTGCTCGAGGGCAGACCGTCTTTTGGCCAGTGGTCAGAACGGGAAAAGCTCCTGCATATCAACTGCCTCGAAATGCTGGCAGTATACAGAACGCGCTGATGCGCTTCTGTCCCCAAATAAAAGGAAACCATGTACTAGTCCGCTCGGACAACATGTCAGTGGTTTCCTATATAAATCGCCAGGGCGGTCTCAGGTCCAAAAACCTATACAGACTTGCAGAACGCCTCCTGGTATGGGCTCAGCGCAACCTGCGCTTGCTGAAAGCAGCGCATGTGCCGGGGCTTCTAAACATAGGGCCAGACAGACTGTCCAGGAACAATGTTCCAGCAGGCGAATGGTCTCTACACCCACAGACAGTACAACTACTGTGGAAAAAATTCGGCAGAGCGGAAGTAGACCTGTTTGCGTCTCCGAACAGCGCTCACTGTCTAGAATTTTACTCAAAAAGCAGAGACGTGCTGGCCCACGAATGGCCCCGCCGTCATCTCTATGCTTTTCCCCCCGTCTCTCTCCTACCTCAGGTGATAGAGAGGGTCAGGGAAAAAGGATGTTCAATACTGCTGATAGCGCCGTTTTGGGAAAACCAGCCCTGGTTCCCAGCGCTGATGCAGCTGACGAGCACTGCCCCGTGGCCGATACCAGTGAGGAGAGACCTTCTCTCTCAGGCCAGCGGCTCGATTTGGCATCCTCACCCAGAGCTGTGGTCCCTTCATGTCTGGGCCACCAGCGAATATATGATGAACTCCCTAAAGGAGTATTAAACACGATCGCGCAGGCTAGAGCCCCTTCTACGAGACGGCTCTATTCCTCAAAATGGTCAGTGTTTTCGGGCTGGTGCGCAGCCCGCGGCTCGTCACCTACTAACTGTGGTGTGATGGAGGTGCTTTCCTTTCTACAAGAGCTGCTGGACAAGGGCAGAACCTCGTCCACGCTCAAAGTCTATGTGGCGGCCATAACAGCGTTTTCGAGCACAACGCTAGGTCAGTCAATAGGAAGGAACGATTTAGTTATTCGCTTCCTGAGGGGAGCTAGAAGACTAAATCCCCCCAGACCTCCCTCAGTCCCCGTATGGGACCTTTCTGTGGTACTAGAGGCCATGAAAGGTGGACCATTCGAGCCTCTGCAGACGATTGATTTGAAATACCTGTCTCTTAAGACTGTGTTTCTGCTGGCTCTCGCTTCAGTGAAGCGCATAGGGGATTTGCACGCACTCTCTGTGAGCGCGACGTGCATGGAATTTGGACCTAATGACTCTAAAGTCATACTCAAACCCAAACATGGTTACGTTCCAAAATCACTCAACACACCGTTTAGGGCACAGGTCATCGCGCTGTCAGTCCTACCGGTCAATGATGAGGAAACGGACGCGAGCCTCCTATGCCCAGTCAGGGCATTACGAGCTTACGTGTCTCGCTCGTCTGCTTTTAGACAGACAGAGCAGCTTTTTGTTTCGTTTTACGGGCGTCCCAAGGGACTGGCCGCGTCGAAACAGAGCTTATCCAGATGGATAGTTGATGCTATTGCGTTGGCATATGCTTCCAAGGGCATGCAGTGCCCGCTGGGTGTCAGAGCACATTCCACGAGGGGCGTGGCCTCATCGTGGCTTGGTCGAGTGGGATTGCCTTGCAAGATATTTGTACGGCGGCGGGCTGGGCCTCTCCGTCTACATTTATAAGGTTTTACAACCTGGAGGTTCCCGCCTTACAGGCCAGATTGCTGTCAGTCTAGATGTTCAGTGTTGTCTGACCTGATGTTATCAGCTCGGAATGCTGCGTCTACTGAGCACAGCTCTAGGGTCGACAGTGAAAGTAATAGCACGAGATGTGTCTGGGCAAACTGTGTGAAGACCCTTATTCTTACGTCAGCTCAGGCCGTAACCCCGCCCTGTATGTACGTTTACTTAGCGTCTGAGTGACGCTGCACTATGTGGAAGAGTGCGGCGTTGCCCCTCCCTCTTCCCCGGACTCCCTGTGAGTTCTATAGGTGATTATGAACTGTATGAACCCCGGGCTTTCGCCCTTGGGTCTTTGGTGTCAGATCTCAGCATTAGTGATGCGCGGGTCGGGGTTTTTTTCAACCCGCGGGTCCCGCAATTATGAAATTATTTGGCCCGCCCCAGCCCGCCCCGCAGTACTGTGTCTATTTTTACAACCCGCCCCGCCCCGCACCCGCGACAATTAAATAGACATACTGCATAATGCAAATGAAAACCGAAAGTGCTTTTCGCCCTTTAAACTGGCAACAATACTGTACGATTATGAATATGAACCATAAATCAAATCATATTAATAACAAGATAATCAGTGGTGTAACGTTAGTGGTGCCGGAAGAAATGTGTGTATATATGCTTAATTTATGAATATCGTTTTGAACTTTCTATTTGAACGCATTCGTTTACTGGATCCTTGGACTGAATGGTTTAAAGGTTCACTGGTTTAAGGAAGTTCTGATCATGAAAATCTGCTTCTTTTTATTTGTAAGATATTGTTTTCATTATTATGTACTGTTTAAAATGACTAGGGTGCAGCAGACGCAGCGGGCGCAATCACCAAATACATTTCAAAGCAAGCCGGCGCCACAGTCCTGACTACATCATTGCTGTCTTTATTGTGTGTTTTTAGCGAATATTTACATTCATTCACATATGACTGGATGTGGTTGACTGTCATGATTTTGGCTAATGCAGGATAATGCGCATCAGAGGAGATTTAAATACGCATAGCACCAGGCCTGCAGAGTTGAATGTGCGTTCGCTTGATGCGCTTGTGGCTGGCAGCGGGAGCTGCTTGGCGCTTTCGTGACGTGACGTGTTGATAACCTTATTAAAGAACTTAATACAATATGAAAATAGATATTCCCAAATATGTAATATAGGCTATAGGGAATTGCACGCAACATATTGATTTTTTTTATTTTATTTTGTTTTTAATGACCCGCCCCAACCCGACCCGCAAATAAAGTGACAGTTTCTTTACCCGCCCCAACCCGACCCGCGGGTTACCCGCGGGTTATGAGACGACCCGCGCATCACTACTCAGCATGCACGGCGTTTTACACTGGGTCCCCTAGCATAAGATACTTACGCAGTACGAGAGACCTCTCGTAAGAGAACGTACTCGGTTACTAACGTAACCTCTGTTCTCTCTAGAGAGGGAACGAGTACTGCGTATCTTGCCGTGCATGCGCACGCTCTGGTTGCTTATTAAAGACAGGACTACGGTGTACATTTTAGGACATCGTCAGACCTCAGTCATACAATGACAAGGCGTCATGCCTCAGACTAAAAGGCTTCAGGCACAGGACAAAACGGCCTCGTGCCTCAGACTGAAAGGCTTCAGGTCTCAGGAAAAACTACGTCAGGTGTCAGGTCTGGTACAATTAGACAACGGACAAAACGGACTCAGATTAAAAGTTATCAGACAAAAAGACATCAGACAAAAAGTTATCAGACAAAAAGACATCAGCCGAAACGACCTCAGAATAAAAGTTGTCAGACAAAAAGACATCAGCCGAAAAGTTATCAGACAAAAAGACATCAGCCGAAACGACCTCAGAATAAAAGTTATCAGACAAAAAGACATCAGCCGAAAAGTTATCAGAAAAAAAGACAACAGACGAAACGGACTCAGAATAAAAGTTATCAGACAAAAAGACATCAGCCGAAAAGTTATCAGACAAAAAGACAACAGACGAAACGGACTCAGGTGGAGTGTGACGTGTCGCGCTGCCCCGCCCCATATGACGTCACGCGGTTCATAACAAGCAAACTGGTGTGGAACGGTAGATGATGGCAGATGGAGGTAAGTCGCTCCTGATATATTTTATTTTAACGATTTTAATTAAATGCTAAACTAATTCAGTTGTACACACAGGAGAACATGCATTTCATGAGTATTGTGTGCACGTTTAAAAGTTTGTAATATTGCGACTAGCATAACGTTAGCTTGTACGTTGGCAAACTGTAGTAACAAGTTAAAGTTAAAGCGAATTATTTAGCTATTAGACTGCTTGATGAAAATGTAGCCTAATTGTATTATATAAAGACACATTTTTTAAAATAATTAAATTAACCAGATAATCAGCTACCTAAAACGTTAGGCCAAGTAAAGCGAGTAACATGGGGCGGAAATAAGTCATTATTTCATATCATTATGTACAGTGCCTTGCAAAAGTATACATACCCCTTCATTTTTTCACATTTTGTTTTGTTGCAGCATTATGTTAACTGCTTTAAATTAGTTTTTCCCCACATTAATTTACAGTCCTTTGTTCCAATCGTCTTCCATTATAGATAATGGAGGCTACATGCTTCTGTGAACCTTCAATGCAGCTGTTTTTTTCTAGATCATTGCCTTAACACAAGTCTGTCACTGAGCTCTACAGGCAGTTATCTTGGTTTTTGCTCTGATATGCATTTTCAGCTGTTAGACCTTTTCTGAGAGGTGTGTGTCTTTCTAAATCATACCCATACAAATGAATTTGCCACAGTTTAACTCCACTCCAAGTGTAGTAACATCTAGAAGCAATATGAATGCTCCTGAGCTAAATTTCCAGTGTCCCAGAAAAGGGTATGAATACTTATGCAACGGGATCTTTTCAGTTTTTATTTTTAATAAATTTGCACAAATGTTAAAAACCTATTTTTTGCTTTGCCATTATGGAGTAGGGAGTGTAGATTGATGTGGAAAAAATGTAATTTAAAGTAGTTTAAAATAAGGCAGTAACAACAAAATGTGAACAAAATGAAGGGGTGTGAATAATTTTGCAAGGCACTGTACATAATACAATTTTTTTTATGTGTAAATACATCTAAAATAGGACCAACTGGTGGCCTGCAGTTTCTTTAAATACGTCCCGCTGGACGAAGGATGCTCAATTGTAAATCCACAAACTAAAGACTCCCTGGTGAAAAAAAACAGCATATGCTGGTTAGATAGTTTAAATGCTGGTTTATGTTGGTCCTTAGCTGGTCATGTGCTGGTCAGGGACCAGCGTAAACCAGCAAAGGACCAGCTTAAACTAGCATTTTTAGGTAGGCTCTGGATCCCTAACCAGGATCCAAACCTACCTAACCAGCATATATGCTGTTTTTTCAAAAGGGGCTGCTAAGTGAATCTCAAAAACTTCCACCACTGGTAATATGCTAATGTCATATTGTCAAATTGTATTATGTCTTTCAGAACAAAAAAATGGAGAAGTTGAAGGTGTACGAAAATCTCAGACAACAACTGGATAATGGTATGTAATGGGGCTTTCTGCTGTAATAATGCAATTATATTACATAAAGTGTATCTATATGTACATGGACTGGAAACTTCTGCTTTTCCTGATGTGCAGATGAGATTACTCAAAAGGGCTTTGATTCCAAAGTAAAGGATTTATTGCTTGAACATGGTGCAGAAGGAACATCAGGTATTTAGTTTTTTATCTTTTAATATTGGCAAGACCTATATTATTTTAATTAATTTTCTTCTATACATTTTCTTTTTCTCTTTAACATTCTAGACTCAAGCAAAACAAAAAACCAGAAGGCATTCATGGGTAAGATGACAAAAATTTACAGTGTCCGACAGAAATGTTGTCACCCTTAAATATGAGCAAAGTTGACCTAGTCTTTAACTTTTAAAGAGGTCATGACATGCCTTTTCATCATTCTGATTTAAAAATATCTAAAACCTGTGGACTGACCTGATGAGGAGAGCTCAGTAGCATAGACCTCTGAATCTGAATAATGGAGGAATAGTCTGTTCCTCCATTCCTCAGATTAAAGTATTAAAGACACGCATATAAATGAGTAACAAATAATTGATAAATAGATATATCTTTGGTTATTATTTTGAATAAAAGACCAAGAAGATAAATACATTTTCCCATACCTTGATTTGCTCATGTAGAAAAAAAGTCAGTTCAGCTGTCATTATAGAAGAGTTGTTTTGTTTGCTTTATTGCCAGTTATTTCATTTCAAAGTGGTTGTTTAACGGAAATCTAATGTCTGTTTTACAGATGCCGCACACATTTTTACCAAGGCCAAACAATTAATAAAACCACAAGTGAAGAAATGCCAGTTTCCCCTCCGTCAAAAGGGAAAACCCCTTTTAAAGGTTAGTTGTGGCAATTGTTAATTCGGCTTGAAAAAGCCAATCGACTGATCTACTGCAATCTAGGCTTTATATTGTTATTGGTTAGCTTTCTCAAGCCAAATAGCTGAATTGCTAATTAAAATTATTATTATTATTTAGCTGAGACTAAAATATCTGACTCTAACTCGCCCTAGGGCTTTTAAGCTAGAAACACCAAACTTGGGTCAGATCTATCTAATCTAACTGTCTGTCTGCCTATCCAAAATTGCATTATAGCTTTCATAACTAGTAAACTAAAATTAAGTTTATCAAGGGTTTTCAAACTTTTCTACTTTATTTTGTTGTGCCATTGTGATATGTATTTAACATGATTGTGGAAAATTAAAGGTATTTGAAGGTAAATTAAAGGTAACCTATTATTTCTTTTGATACAAGATAAAAATGGCTCCCATGGAGTGGAAACCAAGAACTGCAAAAAAACCAGGCAGATATCAAAAAATCATCCTTGAAGAGGCTCCACCACAAATAATTGTCACAGGCACCGAGGGCTATGATGAGCTCCTAAAACTTGGCCAGGAGACATTTTGGTCCGACAAAGAGAGAGAGGGGAGTGTGTTTACTCTCTGCCAAGCAGATGGGACAAGGTGGACGAAGGAACACTTTGATCAGGAATTTGGATCTGTAGCAGAGATCCCAACCTTCTGGAAGCGAATGTTTTACATTGGACGTAGAGAAATGGGTATTGTAATGTTTAAAATTACATTTAATGTGCATGTTATTAACTTGTTCTTGTCTTAATACAGTACCAACTGCATGTTGTATCTACAGAGGTCATTTGCCTTGGTGAAAACAGTTCAATATCAGGTATGTACCATACGTTTTGATGACACATTTTAAATGCAGTGTATGTTTTGTGATGCATAACAGTTGCTCATTAATTATATTGTTTAGTATGTGTTCCATTTATATGTTTCTTTCCCTTCTTTTCCAAGGAACTTGTGAAAGTGAAGTTGACTCCTCTATGGTAACTTCAGTTTACTAATTTGTAAATAAACTAAATTATTACTGTTGAATATTTGGATGTTTAATAAGACAGATGATCTTGATGGTTGTTTATAGGATTTCCAACCAAAGAGATCCAGATTTTTAGGAAGATCTACAGACCAAAGTGTAGTGAGGGGCTTAGGTTCAGGTCTGCATGCTGGGAGATCAGAAAGCACTGATCCAGTTCCAGGTTCAGAAAGATCACGTTACATACATGCATACCTACCTACATACACACCTAAATACATTAATTCATCCATTTATTCAGACAAGCATTAGGTGCTTATTCAAATTCAGAACTGGTTGCAGTAAGATCCACTAGTGCTGATAAATCCTTGAAGGAGTAATTCACCCCAAATTAAAATATGATTTGAATTACAGCTAACAGTAGCCATGGCTGTCATCTCCAATGAGAAAAAAAATAAATAATAATAATAATAATTAAAGCTGCGAGCAGCGATGAACGGGCCCTCGCACCCGGGCTCACCGCCGACCGGTGGCTTTAGGAAAACAGCAAACGGTGGGCAGTATGCTTTTAATACAGTAAATATATGAGAAATATGTCATAAGTCATTTAAATGTGCCAAACTTCCCATTGGCAGCTGGTGGCGCTATGCCTATAAATGGCATGTAGATGTGTTCAGGCCAGCACTATTATCAAACATATGAAGTTTGGTGCAGATTGACCTTGGTATGTTTGAGTTAGTGAAAGATATGATATATCCTGGTGTCAACAGGTGGCGCTATGATAATATCTGAATATTGGCCTTTAGGTGTCTTCAGGCCAGGACTCTTACCAAACCTCTGAAGTTTGAGGCAGATCAGACATTTTATGGCTGAGTTATTACACCTATGTCCATGGCGAAACATCAAACTTTGTCAGGCCGCCACTGAAACTCAAGATCTTCACAATTTAACATCTCTAAGGCCTCTAGATCAGACTGACCAAATATAATGTTGATTTCATTAAATGTCTAGGAGGAGTTTGCTATAAACCTAATCCCCTGCAAGGACTTCAGATAATGCCAACTGTGAACCAAATGTGAACATTTTCCCTATATTCTGATGATGATGATAAGAACATGTAATTCATGATGATAACAAAATGTTATTATTGCTTGCATTACATTCACCACTTCTGCTTAAATCGTTACCTATCTGTACAATTTGTATGTGGATATTGCTTTGCTGGTGACTCCTGTTATAAGACATCACTCTTAAGCGCTACATAACTAAGAATCAATTAGGAAAACGGTGCACAGTTGGCAAATGCATTCACAGTAACCCTCTGCTAGTTTGGATTTTAAGTTTACTGAATTGAAAGGGTTACACTTGAAAATCAACACACAGACACATACACACAATATATAAAATGTTGCCATCCAGTTTCATTTGTTAACATTAACTATATTAGTTAACATGAACAATAATTAAATAGCATTTATTAATGTTAATTAATATTAAGCTAAAAAAAAAGTATTCATATATTGTTTAAAGGTAAATTAGTATCTTTTAGTTTATGTACTGTGAATTAACATAAACATGAACACAGTTCATGTGGGTGTACAGCAATACACAATAAAGTGCTCTATAAACGCTTAATTCTTTCAAAATATCTTTAAAAATCAAGTTGAGTGTTTTAATGGGGCGATATATATATAACTGATCTTCAAATGATGGTTTTCGGATGTTTTGAACAGATAACAGCAAAGTTTGTTTTGTTGTCAAAGTTTGTCTTGAAATTTTTAATTATTATAATTTTATATTCAATAAATAACACTATGAAAATATTGTCTACAATGAAGATAAATCACTCATGCTTAAAAGTTGTATTTTTCTTAATCTTTTGCTATGTGACTGAATAGGACAAGTTCATGGTACAGTTCAGTAAAAATAAATAAAAAACAACAACTGCAAAATACAAACAATGAAAGATTTAATGACCCTTTATATTTTCTCAAAATATCAGACATATTTATGTCGATTACGCTACAGCAATGTGCATCTTCCTCAAAGATGGTCTTAAGCAAAACAGCATGTTCCACTGGTCTCTCTCCCTTACACCCCTCCCCCCTTCAGTCACTCTTCAGTGACTCAATGGTGACTGAACACAGACAGGCACAGGCAGAGTGACAGCAGGTTTCTAATTTCTTTTTTTAATTTTCTTTAATTCATAGAAGCTTGTATAAAATTGATATTTACACCACTTGCTCAGAATGATAAGATCTCTGTGTGAAAAAAGTTTTAAAGAGTTTGGATGCTGCACTTTAAAGATATTAAAAAATTACGGTTATGTTTTTTACTACATCTTTAAAAAATCACCACGTCAACACCGTTCAAGATATCCCAAATCCGCTCGCAATTTAACATCTTCAGAATCTTCTCTTCATGTTAAAAAAGTTTGGTGTGAATAGCTTGTTGTTCTTAAAAGGAGTGTGAATTTGTTTACAGCCTGATTTTTCCAAAAATCCACATTCAAATCAAAATAGCCTGCTTCCTGTTGGTCTTAGCTAATGAGTTTGATTTAGAAAGCTGTCCAGATTGATGAGAACAATATATGTACAGAGTTTGGTGACTGTAGGAAAAACTAACCCCCCAACTTTTGTCAAAAGATGGCGCTATAGAGTGCCTGCTCCACGCCCATTTATGACCTTTTGCCAGTGTCTAACTATCATTAATATTGATGTGTGTGTTGAGTTTCATGAAATTCTTAGCATGTTATCTGCCTCGAAAAGACAGGAATCTAATTTTAAAGTTTGACACGTTGCCATGGCAACAGCATTTGATTTATCATCGAACCCTTTACATATTCTTATCGGCCGTGTTTTGACATTATTTTGATGAAGTTTGAAGATAATCAAGTAAAATTAAGAGGCTGATTTCAAAGGATTTTGAAAATGACACGCTTCCTGCTGCCAGTTGGTGGCGCTATAACTTTGACTCATAATAGTCACATTTATGGAATCGGCATCATACAACGAACAAACTGGTGAAGTTTCATCAGAATCAGGCAATGTGTGCAACAGTAATTAGACACTTCCTGTTTCTCATTTCTCGCCATAACTTTGTCGCCTTGCCACGGCCAAACCGTTCGAGATATCAAAAATCCCCTCGCAATTTAGCGTCCCCAATGTCTTGAGATCATGCTGACCGAGTTTGGTGACAATCCTATGGAAACCCTGGGAGGAGTACGTTAAATTCCAGAGCATGCGCTTTTTAAACAGCCCTAAATATCTCACTTCCTGTTGCGTGGAGCCTATGACATAGAGTACAAAAGTTGTTTGGCTCAGTGAGATCTATATGTGTACCGAGTTTCATATCAGTACGTGCAAGTATGTGTGCGCAGTACATCAAGTTTTCAAACTGTGTTCCAGGGGGCGCTGTAGAGGCCCTGAACCACGCCCGGGTCCCAGCCTCTGTGGCGTCCTGATGGCCGCAGATTCCGACGTGTGTGCAAATTTTCAAGAGTTTTTGAGTATGTTAAGGCCCCCAAAAGTGCCCCAACGGTTGAAAAAAAAAAAAAAAAAATAAGAACCCTTAGAAGAACAATAGGGCCTTCGCCCTTTTGGGCTCGGGCCCTAATAAAAACACTTCCAAAAGCCAAGTTATAGGTTTTAATGTGGCATAGAATCTAGATTAAAAAAAAATGTTGTCCTCATTTCATTACAACACAAAAAAAACATGTTTTGACTATGAATAAAGCTTTAATAAATGTCAAGATTTTAAGAATATTGCAAACTAGTGCATTCATCAAAAATTCTTATATTTCATTATATTGTCTTTCCTTAGTTATGTATTTAATGTAGCTACAGTGTTTTTTTCTTAGAGTTTGTAAACCTCCAAATTTGTAAACAGTACAGTAGTGTAAAATGTCATGCATTTCAATTATATGCATATATTGTACATATACAGTATTAGATTTGCCACTATCAAGCCAGTTTACATAATTTTAAATACTGTAAACAGCAACATCATAATTTGGAGAGGATTGCGGTCTGTGGGAAAAATATGTCTCATGATTTAAATAACTTAGTCAGCTGTTGTATTGTAATTGTTACTCCTGGTCATAATTTTATAGTTTATATGTGGGCTTACTTTTTTACCAGCAAGTTGTTTAATGGTGAAAAACATCAATGTTTGTCAGTGCATAAAATTTAGTAGTGCCAAAAAAACTAGTGCCTGTTTACACCACAAATAGTTTTAAATGCACAGTTGGTGTAAATGAACCCAGAGTGCATACATAAATTGTGTGTATGGCTAGTTTTTGTCTTTCTGGGGCTTTATGTCTGTCATCTGTCTATGTATAGATAATTTTAAAAAATTGTGTTACTTTTTCCCTTTTGTGTTTTAAGTGGACAAAATAATACCATATGCCACAGCATGAGGGTGAGTAAATCATGGCAGAACATTAATTTTAAGGGAATTTGATTGATTTTTTTCAGAGCAAAGTCCAAGTGGGTACACACCTCCAGAACTTGTTGCAGAGAAACCCATCCAAGAAGGCATAGGATCTGAAGACAAAGGTGGACTTCCACAAAATCAAGTCTTTTATGTGTCGTCCAATGTTGTCACCATATTACCATCATGTAAGTAATATTGCCAAGACAACAAGTTTGCAGTATTTTTTGTAAGTTAGGATTAAAGTAAGTAATATTTTAAATGCATGAAATAATAGCATTTTTTCCCTTTCAATTTTATTACATATAGTATATGTTCCACGCCTACCCTATGTGGATGAGTCCCTGATCCATTACACAGAAGAGAACCTATTGGGAGAAGGTGCATTTGGAAAAGTATACAGAGGTTACTTTCAGGGCACACCTGCTGCCATAAAAAAGATTCTATATGGCACCGCAGGACTACCAGACCAAGACATCCAGCATGAAATTCTTGTTTCACTGTAAGATTAATTTTCATAATTAATTATGTCTTATAATTAAACATAATTTTTTATTTAATCTTGTATTAATATTAACAGTTGGGAAGAATGGAACAGTTGGCAATAACAGCATTTCTACAGTGCATTTCTACTAGTTTTTTTTATTGTTGTCGTTGTTTAACAGTTTTGCTGTGCATAGGGGGTTTTGACAGTTTGCTAAATGTCTGTCACATTTCATTGTAATTTATAGGCGACTGAGCCATCCTAATATCGTTCGACTCATGGCTGCAGCCCGCACTGACAACGCCTTCCTGCTGGCCAATGAGTATATACATGGCACAACCCTGGATGATGCACTACACAATGACAATTCTTGTGTTAAGGTAAAAAAAAAGAAAAAGAAAAAAAAAGTCACATTTTTCATTGAACGTTTGTCCTAATATTTAATAGGGTGATTGTAATTATTAAATGCCAAATCAAAATTTAATATAAGAATACATTAAGAGGGATATCCAAAGAAATGCAAAGCAGACAACATAACATAACTGTCTCTGAATGTATGTGGTGAAGGTTATGCAGTGTTGTGTGTGTATTTATGTCTTGAGTGAAATATGAATCAAATAAATGATTCAAATTTGCATTGTATGTTTTGTTAGCTTGAAGGAGATGACAGTTATTTTGTTGCACTGGACATCTCAATGGCCATTGAGTACATTCACTCAAAAAATGTAATTCATCAGGATTTAAAGCCAGCCAATGTTTTGGTAAGACTTTTCAAGTTTACCAGTAAGTACATATAAAAAAATACTGTGGTGGCCAAAATTATTAGAACACCTTGTATTTTTACAAGTTAAATATTTTTGCTGTAGTGTGTCAGTAGGAAATATCAGTTTCCTTTTTCAAACATTCAATTAGCCATTAATTGTAATAATCCAGTGACATTTTTGTTTGCACAAGGAGTCTGACAACAGCCAGTGCTCCACACAAAGATCTGATCTCATCATCATCCAGTCTGTCTGGAATGACGTGAAGAAACAGAACAAATTGAGACAAGACTAAATCCAGAACAACTGTGGCAACATCTCCGAAAATCTTCAAGAAACCTACCTGCAAAGCTACCTGAAAAACTAAATTCAAGTTTATTGATAAAGAAAATCTATTCATGACATTCTCGTTTTACAGCATTTTTAAAACAACTGCCTAAAACTTTGAACATTACTGTAGCGTTGCAGGTAGGTCTCTTGAAGATTCTTGGAGACGTTGCCACAGTTCCTCTGGATTTAGTCTGTCTGCGTTTGTTCTGTTTCTTCATGTCATTCCAGACAGACTGGATTATGATGAGATCAGGGGCCAGTTGCATAAACTTAGTCTCTTTGTTAAGACAGTGTCTTAAGAACTCGTTTGACCAGCTAGCAGATAACTAAGGGGTAATCAGTCTTATATTTTGGATCCAACTTAGACTAATCTAAGTTTTTATGTAACCAAATTTTCAAAAATTTGACCAGTCTTAAAGAAAAACAATTAATGACTAACTTTTAAGTCTGTCTAAACCTTTTATGCAACTGGCCGTTAACTTCAGTTGAAGCTTATTTTATATGTGCTATATATAGGTGGTCACTCTTGAGACTCCTCTACTGCCTCGTTCTTATCAGAAACTGAGAAAAATTATAATTGCAACATTATAAATAAATAATGATAGCGGCATGAACATTCAGTTTTATATAATTTAACATATAATTTAAATGCGGAGCCTGGTAATCCCAGGAGAGTACCTGCACAGTTGTACATTTAAATGCTGACAGCTAAACACTATCATAATGTGTTTAGGTTAACATTAGCTAGCTAGCAATACTTCTCTTCAAGGACATCTTAATTGTATTCTTGATAATCAGTAACTTCTCTTTATAGTCATGAACACATTTTTTACATCTTGCAATTATTAATCTTGCAATTATTTCCCAACTACAGCTGTGCAATAAAATTCACTTCAAAAACTCATTTTCATTTTCAGTCGTAAAGACGACATGGGTAAAAATGCCTTTTCACGGAAAACAATGTCTTTTTTAGGCTAAAAATTATATGGAATTACCCATATAACAAAAAGATGCCATTAATATTTAACTAATTTGTAGTGAACTATATATATATATATATATATATATATATATATATATATATATATATATATTTAGTTCACTACAAATTAGTTAAATATTAATGGTATAATACTTAAATAATGCACTCAATATTAATCAATATGAATATTCATATTAATATGAAATATTTTATTTTATTTAGTAACTACATCTTTGAAGTTTCATCTTGAACTGTAAAAGCTATTACATAGCCTTTATGTTACCAACACAAACTTGTTACTGCTGTGGTTTTGCTACTCTGAATTTAGTCTGAATCATTTAAGCTCTGTTTTGACATCAGCTTGTCAGATGTTTTGTCTGGTTATTACTGTCAATCATAGCAATGGCTCTTGGCGCATATTTAGCCGATTTACTCACATATTTTTTGCGCATGTCATTCTTGAAACGGTATATATGGACGTTTGGTCCTCATAGACAAACAACACTTTTCTTTGATTGTGAATGGATTATGTAGAGAAAACGAACAAAGTACGCTCCTATTATGGCACAGTACAGTTGACCGGAAATTACTTAGCTGTCTTGTCTAAACAAGGAAGTAATCCGTGCATATGGTCAATTGGCAAAATGAATGTTTGGAAATGTAAACTTTTATATTTTTTACTGACAATGCAGCAAAAGATAGAAATAATTGATTTTAAACCATTTTTTAGCTGGTGAAAATACTACTGTTCTAATCATTTTGGTCACCACTGTATAAATGTACCATTTTACATTCTATTTTGTTACTCTAAACAGATCGACCAGTTCTCCAAAAAGGCTGTACTGACAGATTGGGGCCTTGCAAATATAAGGGACACCGTCGTTCTACGACAAGGCAGCAGACTCATTGGAGGGGGCATAGGGCCAATGGGGGGGGACTTTTCTGTATATGGCCCCAGAGTGTCTAATTGAATTTGAACAGGCTTCCATGAGTTCTGACATCTGGTCTCTTGGAGCAATGTACCTTGAGATTTTCACGAAATCGGTACCATGGATGGCAAAAAACCAAAGAGAGTTGTCCAGTCTAATGGCCAAAAAGGTGCCACCACATGCTTTACAACATCTCAGCGACAAGTACACATTTGTTAATACAATGTTGCATTATGATGTACAAACAAGACCCGAAGCTTCCTCTGTGGTGCTGTCCCTCAAAGCAGTGGAGGGTCCAGACTTAAAGGGCCGTTATGGTTACGAATGGTAAATGTAAGGAATTTGAATACCAAACATCTGTTAGACCTCACTTACGTGGACAGTGTAACATTTCTTGCCTGTTTCAGTTGAGTTTGTACTACAAATACCAATGTTGGTAAAACTTTAGCATTATGATCAGCATGATTTAGCATGCTCTTCTCTCTGCCTAACAGTGCTGTTTGTTGTATTATTCGCTTCAATTCATGTTGACCTCAATAAACATGTTCTGCAATTTCATTTATTAATCATTTGGACTCTTTATTTGGATTTTGTTTGTTAGATAAGCAGTTACAAAGTCCCTGGCTCATTGGCCAGTAGCTGGTATATGTTATTAGCCTCTGCAAATGTGGACGGAATGGAAATGCCTCTTGTTTGAAGGGCTGTGGTGAATTTCTCCACCAACATGAGGTAAGCTGCCAAAGACCCTTCTGGTGATGATGGGAAGTTTGTATTTTGAAGAATAGTCTCTGATATTGTTCTGAATGCTTCGTTCGCCACCAACAAAGGCTCATTTACTCCACAAACAAGCTGTTCTGCATACTTTAGGAGGTCGTCATCTACATTGCAGAGCACATCAGCAAAGCCTGCAGAAAGATAATTTTAACATTGGCTACTGCTTTTCTGAACCATTTTAGTTAGGACGAAACCAATACCTTCAGGTGGGGCAGTAAAGAGAAGGTCTGGTTTTCCAAATGGACCTGGAACATTCCTTGCTTGCGAATGTCGTGAGTGTTCCACAGTCTTTGCTCTATGTTCAGCTCTCTCTCAAGAAGGGGAAGGTGTGTATATTGCAGGCAATTTCTGTAGGTTAGCATGCATTGATTATTATTTTTTTATTAAATGTAAGCAGATACATGAGGGCGGGTTTTAACTTACATCTGTACAGGATTGTCCAAATCGAGCATGCCAGATTCCATCATGGCCTAAAAACACATTTTTTAGAAAAGTAAATAAATGACAAAAATGTCTTTAATTTAGTATCAATAAGCATGTGCCATACATTCCAATCGACAGACAAAAACAGTTTCTGTTCACCTCAAATGTCACCTGCCATTTTTTGATCCATGTTTTTTTTCAGCATACTGTTGAAGCATTCAGCTCGCTAATAAAACAAATGTTTCTTGTTATAAAAAATATATTTGGCATGCATTATAATACATAATAGCATTTATGCCCACATGCCTGATTATGTACTGATGTGCCCACTCTGAAGGAGTCTCTTCCTTGATCACCCGACTCCCCAAAGTGAAATGCCACTTGCATCTGTCCGACGAGAAGATTTTCCTTTCCTCTATCTGCTCTTATGAAATGTGGGCAACCTATAATAAAAACAATGTTTTTAATAATAATACTTGTGTGGATATATGAGAAGATCTCCTACCATGTATTGTACAACATCAAATATACGTACCACTGTGTTCCTGAATGGCATCAAAGAAGTACCTTGCAACAAAGGTTTGCTGTCGGTTGGAGGTGCCAGCCTTAAGCCAAATAATTTTCTGAGAAAATCTGTTAAATTGATTTCAGGTAGGTAAAAAAAAAAAAGTTAGATTACATCTCAGAGACTAAAATTACAAGACAATGAACTTCATTAAATGTACAGGTTGTATACCCATCAATACCAAGATGTACCCAGATTCCAAAGAATTTCAATTTGTCATTTCCTACAACAAATGATAAAATATGCATTACAGTAAACATTTAATTTAATCAAAACATCAGTCAGAAAACTAGTTAACTAGAAAACTCTGTTTTTGATACCTATATGACTTTCTTCAGCATCTTTTACACAAATAATTTTCTCTTTTTTTTTTAAATAATAAAGGTAAACACAGTGGTAGAAATCTCTACAATGTGCTATCTCTACCTTTACCAGCCTGTCGGTTAGACTCCACCCCTTATTTTAGTGTTCTTAGCTGGGTCTGTCAAAGCCCATGCTGTCTAATCCTGTCAACACCTTCAATTTGCAAAAATATCGGCTTAGGCTGTAGTTTAAATCAATCAATAGCATTATGTTCATACTGTAAGACAGGGGTGCCCAAACTCAGTCCTGGAGGGCCAGTGTTGTGCAGAACCAACTTGCCTCAACACAGCTGCTGTGAAGTTTTTAATTGATTGATTTTTAATTCAGATGTATTTAACTGGGGTTGGAGCTTAACTCTGCAAGATATCAGCCCTCCTACTGTAGGGCTTCCCTTAACCCTAACAAATCTCTTTGTTGTCCACTGAAAGAAAATCATATGATTTTGAAATAACATGGGGAAGAGAGTTTGAGTTCATCCCTTTAATAACATTATTCATATTTACTTAACATTTAATATTTACCATCAATATGCCAAGTGTAATTTGGTCCACGGCTGAAGTAGTTCCTACGTTCAATTCTTTTTTTCCCAGGACATCTTCCAAGAAGACCACTGGCATCAAGTTGTCTCATTATCATAGCCACATCATTCCTGGAAAAATAACAGACATAACACATTAAGTATATGGGGGGAGGGGGGAACAAAACAAACCGACAAAAAAATCACATCTTTAAAAATAGGTATAATATAGGTACCTGTAGCAAGGCTGGATTCCTCTGACATCACGAACCCGTTTGTGCATTGCACGGATTCCTTGCCAAGGTGACCAGTGCCTCAGCTCACTCTAAATAAACATTATTTTGGATTATTATTACAATAAATAGTTTGCACACACCCAACAGGAGTAGGATTGTACAGGAATTGTCGGTGGGGAAAGTGAATGAACAGTGCTCTCTTTAACTCTCATTACCCATGACTGAGGTACAAGCGAAAAAATGGCTGGCCACTGTTCTGGGTGTGTGTTTGTTTAAACAAAGGCACAAATTCTGAGTATGGGACACCATAATTAGCCACATGTCATGCCACATTCACTTAAGAAAAGCCTTATTGATAATATATTAAAGTATTATCAGGGGTTTTACCCTAATATATAAGGGGTGATTTAAGGCAGTTTGTTGCAGCTGACTATAACTGAAATCAGAAGGTTAGTGGCTTTCCAGGAGCAGCAATCCAGAGCACTGCTTTAAGACATACTGTACCATAACAGCTTGGCGAATTTCATTATGGGGCCTGTCAAAACTCCTCCGTCTCAAACCAAGTGGGTAACACTTTATAATAACTATCCGTTATAACTAGTTAATAGACCATTAATAAACTGTTAGTTAATGAGTTATAAATTACTTGTCAAATAACAGTTAATAGTTTGCTAATTATTTATAACTGTGCCTTATAGATAGCCAATAGATAACTTACAAGCTGTTAGTTAACAAGTTATAAATGACTTGTTAACTGTATTTTAATGATTTATAACTATACATAATAAAATTTTAATAGATCATGAACAAGCTGTTAGTAAATTACTTACTAAAGACTTGTTAAGTATCAGTTAATAGTTTATATATGTTATTGGGACGTTATTCTAAAGTTGCAACTATTCTTCATTTATTAACTGTTAGTAAATGAGGAATAGTTGCAACTTTAGAATAACGTCCCAATAACATAGATAAGCTAATAACTAACACTTAACTAAAATATTAACTCACACTTTACTGATCAGTTGTTCATAGTTTAACCATCTACTAATACCAGTGAAACTTTGTAGAACAGCAAATGGATGCAACAAGTTCAAGCTACAGAAATTTGATGTGATATTTAAAATATAAAATTTTTGTACCTCAACCTTGTTCCACCCATAGGCTTTTCTGTGTACTGTATTTTACCAAAGAAACTCCACAGATGAAATGTTGAACATTGTGTTTCATGAATAGAAACACACATACTGAGCCATCACATGGCAGAACAGCAGTATACAACAGAATACAAACCCATGAGGTTTGGGCACTTTTTGGTGCTAAACATGAAAACAAATTAAATAAAAATCTAGCCATTGGCATTATTGATATGAACATGTTTTATCACACCTTGGACCCTCTATACTGAGTGAACCAGCAGCGATGTGCAAAATACTGAGATAAATCCAGGTACTGTCTGGTGAAAGAAGTCAAAAGCGGGTACTTCCAGTAAAAAGAAAGCTACACCTGTGGACCATGCTGTGCACATGGACAACAATGGTGATGGTAAGCAGGACTGTTTGCTATCTTTTCATTAAAGATGTTTGATCAGGATAAAGTGCCCAAACCTCATGGGTTTGTATTATGTTGTATACTGCTGTTCTGCCATGTGATGGCTCAGTATGTGTGTTTCTATACATTAAACACAATGTTCAACATTTTATCTGTGGAGTTTCTTTGGTAAAATACAGTACACAGAAAAGCCTATGGGTGGAACAAGGTTGAGGTACAAAAATTTAAAAATATCACATCAAATTTCTGTAGCTTGAACTTGTTCCATCCATTTGCTGTTCTACAAAGTTTCACTGGTATTAGTAGATGGTTAAACTATGAACAACTGATCAGTAAAGTGTGAGTTAATATTTTAGTTAAGTGTTAGTTATTAGCTTATCTATGTTAGTGGGACGTTATTCTAAAGTTGCAACTATTCCTCATTTACTAACAGTTAATAAATAATAAATAATAAATGAAGAATAGTTGCAACTTTAGAATAACGTCCCAATAACATATATAAACTATTAACTGATACTTAACAAGTCTTTAGTAAGTAATTTACTAACAGCTTGTTCATGATCTATTAATATTTTATTAGGTATAGTTATAAATCATTAAAATACAGTTAACAAGTCATTTATAACTTGTTAACTAACAGTTTGTAAGTTATCTATTGGCTATCTATAAGGCACAGTTATAAATATATAACAAACTAATAACTGTTATTTAACAAGTCATTTATAACTCATTAACTAACAGTTTATTAATGATCTATTAACTAGTTATAACAGATAGTTATTATAAAGTGTTACCATTAAGGGATTTTAGCAATCTTCTTAGGTGCCTTTCACTGCAAGATGAAAGCATAAGATACTGTAAACATTTCACATATTTTGATATATTGTATATTTTACATCAGTAAAGCTTAATGATTACCTAATTTTGTATCCAGAAGCACCAAGAAAAGAGCACATTTCTCTTTGTTTGAAGCCATTGTCAAATAGCAACTTTATCATTTCATCTAAATATGTTAAGGCATATTAATGTGAAGTTTTATTTTTTTAATTCTGTAGAAAGTTTTAAAATTCAGTAGTATAGCAAACAGAACATGATAGTATTACAGCTATCAACACATATAGCAATACATTTATAATATAAGAAACAAACAAACAAATCTCAAACCTATTCTGGAGTACCCCCAGCTATGCACATTTTGTATGTCTCCCTCATCTATCACACCCAATTCAACTCATTAGACTGCAAGACCTTAAGTGTGTGTGTGTGTGTGTGTGTGTATGTGTTTGTCAGATATAGGTAGATATACAAAATGTGCAGTGCTGGGGGTACTTTAAGGAGAGGTTTGAAAACCACTGATAAGACATCTATAATGCAGGATACTTATCTCTGTATCCATTCTTGATTGACTGAAACAAACAAATACATATTAGTTGTAAGACAGAACCAGTGTTTTTGCAAAATCATTTAATTCAACAACTCAGATGAATTTGATGTAACCTTACGAAAATTAACCATGGTTTGTTTTATAGTGAATGGGCAAAAACATGTTTTTTAGTGACTTTATACATTTGTTTAACCACAGTTTTACTACAAACATGGTACAATTATGGTTAATGTAGCAAAACCATGGTTACTCTGTGCATACCATGGTTTTTGGTTTTATTTGCAGTAAAACCATGGTTATTTTTCGTAAAGGTAAGTTTGCCAACGTACAAGCTAAACGTAGCTAGTTGCAATATTACAAACTTTTAAACGTGCAAACAATACTCATGAAATGCATGTTCTCCTGTGTGTACAACTGAATTAGTTTAGCATTTAATTAAAATCGTTAAAATAAAATATATCAGGAGCGACTTACCTCCATCTGCCATCATTTACCGTTCCACACCAGTTTGCTTGTTATGAACCGCGTGACGTCATATGGGGCGGGGCAGCGCGACACGTCACACTCCACCTGAGTCCGTTTCGGCTGATGTCTTTTTGTCTGATAACTTTTATTCTGAGTCCGTTTCGTCTGATGTCTTTTTTGTCTGATAACTTTTCGGCTGATGTCTTTTTGTCTGATAACTTTTATTCTGAGGTCGTTTCGGCTGATGTGTTTTTGTCTGATAACTTTTCGGCTGATGTCTTTTTGTCTGACAACTTTTATTCTGAGTCCGTTTCGTCTGATGTCTTTTTTGTCTGATAACTTTTCGGCTGATGTCTTTTTGTCTGATAACTTTTATTCTGAGGTCGTTTCGGCTGATGTCTTTTTGTCTGATAACTTTTCGTCTGATGTCTTTTTGTCTGATAACTTTTAATCTGAGTCCGTTTTGTCCGTTGTCTAATTGTACCAGACCTGACACCTGACGTAGTTTTTCCTGAGACCTGAAGCCTTTCAGTCTGAGGCACGAGGCCGTTTTGTCCTGTGCCTGAAGCCTTTTAGTCTGAGGCATGACGCCTTGTCATTGTATGACTGAGGTCTGACGATGTCCTAAAATGTACACCGTACAGGACAGTTATTAACACCACGCAAACACACACTCTCGGCTCTGTGGTCTGTCTCGCTCAAGTCCAAAGCCGTTCTGCCACATTTATCAATAAATCTTTCCAAATAAAATGTGTCTTGTTTCACTTATTTTCTTTCAACACAAGTATCAGACATTACATACAACCTTAGACACAAATTCAATAATGTAAAGATTTTCTCAATATAGTAGTTCAATATATGTATACACAATGTCATGCTTTGAAATTACAGAAAATTGTTTCAGTCTAACATTACAATGCATTTTGATCGTATAGTGGTAATTATTTTGTTGCAATGACATACCTGCAGTTTATTAAAGACAGGACAGTTATTAACACCACGCAAACACACACTCTCGGCTCTGTGGTCTGCGGGGAATGTGAGAAGAGAGAAAAGTGAACCCCTGTCCCCATTAACACTGTAACTGCAGCCGATTAACAAATCAAAGATAATACATGGTGACGAATGTACAATTTAAGCCATAAAAAGACAATACTTTCAACAAAACTTAACTGCATGATGTTTTAAGAACATAATCCACCTTTTTCGTTTTATTTAACAAACCAAAGTTACCGGGAAAAGAAGGAAAAACCCCACCTCTAAAATTGGTGCGGGCGGCAACTTGAACAAACTCATAAATGGCCAATTAACACACAACTCGAATATACACGAAAAATAACGAAATACAAACATCCTATTTGACTCAATCCAGCATTAAAACATGTCACCCACTGATATCAATCAAAATTGTAACTCAATCTGATATATTTTAACACTATATTACAGAGCACAGTTCCAACTGTCTCGCTCAAGTCCAAAGCCGTTCTGAACGAGAGCGGGACGCAAATGGGAAATGACATCACACACACAAAAAAACCCAATATATTATTTTGAAACAAAAGATACACAGCGTACATATAGTTTTATGTATGATGAAACATGAAAATAAATAAAATAAGGAATATAATTCTTGGAAAAATTAAAGTTTGCTGGAATGGTTGAAACTTAAAATACTACACTCTCCCCTCCTAAATTTCAGCGAACTTTAAGACTGTAGGTGAGGCATTTTCCTTTAACAGGGGGTACCACAACTCAAGTCATTCAAATGAATAGCAAAGACACTTTGCCTGGTAGAAATATGCCCTTATACATATAACCATACACCCCCACACAAAGTACTTCTCATATTAAAGCTTCCTCTTAAAGCTCACTCAAATCTTAGTCAACTCTTGACATTTGACTTCAAACATTAGTTCAACCCTCTATAAAATTTGATAGAATTTTGAACAACTCTGCAAGAGGATCTTTCTGCCCTGATTCAGTCAATATCATACTCATACACTCAAGCAGACGTCTCACAGGTCTCACCAGCCTTCCCGCCCTGGTTCTCACTGTTCCCTCATTGGGTTTAAAGGCAGTATCTGTTACAGTCACTGTTCTTTGGGACTTCTTCTGTTCATATCCACTTTTGCAACTTGAGGTTTTATGCTTGGAGCTTCTGACTGATCTGCTCATAGAACTGACATCATCTGACATGACATTGGATCCAGCTTGAACACTCTGGTTGCTCACAAATTCTCGGGTCCTTTCCCCACCACTGATGCACAATTGATCTGGTTCCAATTCATGTACACTTTTGTCATCATCAGACTGTTCGCTGCTCGTTTCTCTGGCTTCACATTCATCACTAGAACTCTCAGTGTGTTCACATTCATTTCTGGTAGAATGGTTCTTCTCTCTTGTTTGACGCACACAGTCTGAACGTCCCAACTCTGTGACGTGTTCTCTGGTCGTCTCCTTCACAGTACGTTCTCCGGTACTCTGAGATGCTTTGGGGCCTACCCCTTGTAAAATCCATACAGCTGTTCTACTGGCTCTTGATTCTCTTCCTGTTCTGAGAAAAGACCTTTGGCTTTGACTCTCTGGTTAATTTCTTTCCTCCTCCGACACTGCTGACAGGACTGTAGATTCAATGTCCAGCTCTTCCAATGGAAGGAAATTGACAGGGAGGAGAAAATTACGATGGACCACTTTGCTGTTCTTCGTTGTGGGATTCTCAACTCTGTAAATAGGCAATGATGAATCTTTCCATGTTACTACATGAACTGCTGAATTCCACACATCTGCCAACTTTCCTTTTCCTCTTTCCTTCTTATTTGCCAAGAGGACATGGTCTCCAACCTCCAGAGGAGCACCCTTAGATCTTTTATTATACCCTTTAGTTTGTTTTCTCTGTGCATCCGTAGTGTTGCCCTTGGCAATATGCACGGCTTCTCTGAGATCTTTCTGGAGAGATTTCACATATTCATCATAGGTCTGAACATCCTCATTTCTGAGCGCACTTCCAAACATGATGTCTACAGGTAACCTTGGAATCCTTCCAAACATTAAGTAGAACGGTGCAAACCCAGTTGTTTCATGGGTAGTACAATTATAGGAAAACGTAAGTGTCTGAATCATTTGCGGCCATCTCTCCTTTGCTCGAGGAGGCAAAGAGCGGATCATGTTGCTGAGGGTGCGATTAAATCTTTCAGTCTGCCCATTGCCCATAGGATGGTACAGCGTGGTATGGGACTTATCAACACCAGACACAAGCAACATCTCAGCAATCAATTTGCTCTCAAAGTTTGCACCCTTGTCAGAGTGTATTCTCTGCGGAAAGCCATACACACAGAAAAAGTTGTTCCACAATTTCTGAGCCACTACTCTGGCTGTTTGGTTGGGACAGGGGAACGCATGGACTAGTTTTGTAAAATGGTCTGTTATGACTAGAACATCAATGCTCTCTCCACGCGTTTTCTCTGCAGACCAGAAATCTATACATACAAGCTCAAGTGGTGCACTTGTTCTGATAGACTCTAGTGGAGCTCTCGCCTCAGGTTCCTGAGTCTTTCCGACCACATATCGTTTACAGTGTGAGACATACTTTTTGACATCTGTGTCCATACCAGACCAGAAAAACCGCTGGCGTACAAGGTGAAGGGTTCTGCTTTGGCCTTGATGGCCGGCATCATCATGAGTTCCTCTGAGAGCAACAGTTCTCAATGAGTGTGGAAGTACAAGCTGGTACCTGACTTTACCGACCCGATCTTTGGACCTGCGATAGAGAACTCCATCCTTTAATTCGAATTTTTCCCAATGCTTCAGAAGACGCATTACTGGTGCAGTTTCATTGTCCCTCTCTCTACGTGATGGTCTCCTTTTTCTGTCAACGAAGAACACAACACGAGACACAGTGGGATCTGCCTTCTGCTTTATCCGTATCTCCTCCATAGAGAAAACTGGCAGAGTGCTGACACCTCCATGGACAAAATGATTGTTCTGGGCTAGATGGACACTATGAACTGGACTGCTGGCTTCCCAGTTTAGACAGGACTCAAAGACAGCTTTCACCCCTTCACTACTAATCATCTTCAGTTTTTCCTCCAGAGACCCCATGCTACTCTCACAAGTTTGATGATGCACATTCACTGACAATCGGAAAGTTTCTTGGATGGCCTCAGGGGTCACATGTTCAACCTTAGTCTCTAAAGCATCACAGACCTCTAAAGTTCTGGCGAAAGGTCGGCGGCTCAAGAGATCAGCAGGAACATTCTTGGTCCCAGGTATGTATCTCAGGTCAAAATCAAAAGGGGCCAGCTTAGATACCCACCTTTGCTCACAGGCATCTAACTTTGGCTTTGACATTATATACGTCAGGGGATTGTTATCAGTTAACACTGTAAATTTGGTCACCTTCAGCCAATGGGCGAATTTATCACAAACTGCCCACTTCAGAGCATAAAATTCTAACCTATGAGCAGGGTAATGGGACTGGGCCTTTGACAGGGTCTTGCTTGCAAAAGCAACTGGTCTAGGTTTTGTCTCATTTTCTAGAATTTGACTCAAGACTGTGCCAAAACCATCCATAGATGCATCTGTGGACAACAGAAAATGCCTCTTGAAGTCTGGGTGGGCAAGAACAACAGTGTGAGAAAGAGCCTGTTTTATCTTTTCTACAGCTGTGTCACACTCTGCAGTCCAGTCTTCAGGACTTAGACGCCTAGGATTGGAAACAAAGCGTGTCTTTTGTCCATCTTTCCTCCTGACTTTCTGTCCAGCTGTCAATTTAAATAATGGTTTCGCTAAAGTCGAGAGGCCTTCAATGAAATGGGAATAATAATTCGCCATCCCAAGAAAAGACTTAATTTTGGTTGGCGATGGAGTATTTCCATCCGCTTCCATCAGATCTGAAGACTTAATGTCACTGACTGCGGACACTTTAGTTGGATCGGTTGCTATGCCACTCTCAGTTACAATATGTCCTAGGAACTTGACAGTTTTTCTCAAGAAATAGGACTTCTTTTGTGGCAGTTTCAGGTTATGCTCTCTAAGTCGAGAAAATACCATCTCAAGGCGATCAAGTGCTTCCTTCTCAGTTTTGCCGAAGACAAGTAAGTCGTCCAAATAACAGAGAAGTGACAGATAGTTCTGGTCTCCAAAGATCGATGTCATCATGCGTGAGAATGTTGCCGGGCTATTACATAAACCCTGAGCCATACGGTTATATTCATAGAGCCCCACTGGAGTTATGCATGCCGTATATTTACGGTCATCCTCATGAATTGGAATGTTATAGAAGCCCGATGTTAGATCCATAGTGCTAAAATAACAATTTCCCCCAATGATGCAAGGGCATCAGCTTGATGGGGTAAAGGATATGCATCCTTCTCTGTCCTCTGGTTGAGCCACCTAAAGTCTGTGCATATCCTTAGCTCTCCAGAGGGTTTCCAGACTAAGACTAAGGGTGAGGCCCATTCACTGTTTGATTTTTGAATAATCCCACGCTCCTCCATCTCATTCAATGTTTGTCTTAATTTCTGATAATGGGTGGGTGGTAGGGCTGCACGATTAACCTTTATCGCATCGATATTGAGGTTTTAACTCCCGCAATAACCTAACCTCAGGAGGCTGAGGTTTTTTCCCCAGCCTCTGACATTTGAGTGACAAACCTATTAGCCAATCAAACTGCTCGAATCTCGCGTTCCTGGCATGCTAGCCAATCAGAAATGGCAATGGAAACAAGGTTGTATGCAGTGTACCGGCTTTCTGTCCGCAGCAAAGCAGCTAACACAGCCCACCACAGTCTAATCTGTCCCGCCACGGTTTCATAATAAACCGAAATTTTATTCATACTCGTCATTTTAACATAAAACATAAAATGTCTTTAGCGTTGTGTTTCGTGCCATCGCTTTGGCAAAGTGTCCGTCAAACGAACTAAGCGTAATTATGACGTTATCCTCTCATCAAGTCGGTTTGTGCTGCTTGTTTCAAAGCGAAGCGCGCACTTCATTCATTCATTTGCCGCGTCTCAGAGTCAGAGCGGCTCATTTGATTGAGCGCGTTTACATGCACGTTCTTAAACCTATTACGTTTAATAAGCCGAAAACTCACGTGGTCATGTAAACGCGATAACACCGTTTTCTTTTCCCGACTAAGGTCATAATTGGCGTAAACATAAACCGGTCAGCACAGGTAGCTTTCTGCCTCTTGTCCCGATTTCGGGCGGCACGTAAATGCAATAACCCGCTTTCTGTCAGCTTATTGAAGTGCGCATGTGTGATACGTGACAGGAACGCATAGTTAGTGCACATTTAAGCGCATCTAGACAGAGCAAACGCTTTCCAGTAAAGAAAGGCAGACTCTTTCATGACTTAGAAGATTATAAAAAAGGTTCT
>NC_133363.1:20539454-20579715 GCF_049309525.1 Garra rufa | reverse complement strand
AGACCGAAACGGCGCTCTCTCCCCAAGCCTACAAGTGTGCGTCGCTTTACGCTATTTTGCAACAGGATCAATGCACAACTTAGTTGGCGACAGCATACAGATTCACAAATCCACAGTATGTAGAGTGATCCGCAGGGTGTCACTTGCTCTGTGTCGCCATATGAATGCCTACATATGCATGCCAAGCATTAGCGGACAAAATACAAACAGGCAAAAATTCCATGCCATTGCCGGTTTCCCTAATGTACTTGGCTGCATTGATGGGACACAAATCAAGATAAAAGCACCCACAGTGGATGAGAATGCTTTCGTTAATAGGAAGGGTTTTCATTCGCTAAACACCCAAGTCATCTGTGACCCAAATTTATGTTTTTTCAACTGTGTCGTTAGATGGCCTGGTTCAAAGCACGACAGTTTCATCCTGAGGAAATACGACATCTATGACAAATTTGATTCTGGCGAGTATAGTGCCATTCTGCTGGGTGATTCTGCATACCCACTTAAAAAGTGGCTGATGACACCATACTTAAATCCATCCACACAAGCAGAGGAAAAATTCAATTCTGCACATACCAAGACACGAGTAACAGTGGAAAGAAGTATTGGTGTACTAAAAAGGAGGTGGTCATGTCTTCACAGGGGTAGGCCTGTTACATTTATTTGTTTGATTGTTTATCTGTTTAGACAGGATAATATTTCAAATGGAGTACAAGTTTTCAATCAATCCCCATTAGGAATTGCAATGGAGCCAGAGAGAGCAGCAAAGGTGACAGGAGCATGCATTGTTTTGCATAATTTGGCCATGCTGTGGAAGATGCCAGTTGATGATCTGGGAGGTGAAGAGATTGAGGAGGTCCCCCAGGAAGAGCAATATAGACAGTGCCAAGATCCAGAAGTGCAAGAGGGTGCAACTGTCAGGCGTTTTATTACCCAAAATCATTTCACTTAAACTGCACGCAATGCATAGGCTAACTATCCTTTTTGTATAATATGTCAATTTTTTTTTAAAGCTGCATTATTCTCCATAGATTACTTTAATTAAACTTTAAATTCCATTTATTATAGATTTACTTTCTACTACTTATCTCACTTGTGAATATTTAAAATCTAATATCAGCTGTGCATTCAATTAAAATGTTTATATTTATGAATTATTGGGGTTGGGGGTCTGTACTGCTGAAAGTAAACACAGATTTTTTTTGGAATGTATCTTGTCTTGTCAAATTTATTTTGTGGTGCCTGTACCACAGAACAATACATTAAGCATACAACATACAACATAGGCCTACACCTAAAACTGAAGAATAATAAATAGTAAAATATAAATATTTTGTTACAAACAGCAATTACATTTAATAATGAACAGTAGGTCTCAAAAATGGCAAACTTTTACCACTTTACCATAGAACCATCAAATTAATCTGTCAATATGACACCTACATTTCAACAACACTGAAGGTGTAGCCAAGAGACTTTAACTCCTCTTGTAATTTAACTATCTCTAGGTTTAATTTCACGTTTTCTAGGTCAATTTTTTTGCGTTCACTTTTTATTTTCAGGATCTCCTCTTCTACTTTTGCACATTCAAGTTTGAGAAGCTTACAGCGGTTATAGTTTATGTCCTCATTCAGGTTATTTTCGTGCTTCCTTTTCTTTGCATTTTCGACTGAAGGTGGCAGTTCTTTGTCTTGTGTGCTCACTGGATGGTCGTCACGAAGGACAGGCAGATCTGCTGATGCTGGCAGTGGGGTGTTTTCAGCGCAAGTTTCTGTTACCGGTGTTGGCTGACTTGATGCAATAGCGCCTGCTGGTGGATAAACAAGAACGCGTTTTTTTACTTTACAACATTGTGTCGTAATTCACTATGCATTTAATCACGGGATAGAAACTAGTGATGATAACAATAATAATAATGAAAATAATAAAGTCACTGACGTTTTTCTCTCGCAACTGCGAGTCAGAAAAGTTAACTTTACCTCAATTAGAATAAAACTATTAATAGCCTACTTTGAGCCATGTCTTCTGCGGCTTCACTTCCACTTTCAACTCCGGCGATTCCACAGACGGTGGGTGAGTTGTCGCCGATAATTTCTAATATAATAGTTGAATACGGGCCAGGCTCTGGTCTCGGACCACCTCCAGTAGGGACATGTTTAGTGCGAGGAAAGTCCTCAATTGCTTGTGTTTTCAGATCGCTCCACTTCTTCCTCAATTCTTTTATCTCCCTCTGCTCACAGCCTTTTGCATTTATTTTGTTTGTTATGTCCTGCCAAATTTCATTTTTTTCCCGGTGAGTGACAGATGAGTTTAATTTGCTTTCAAGGACTGTTTTGTTTTCTTTGTATCCGTCAATTAAAATAAGAATTTCTTCGTGACGTGTAGGCTTTTAAGATTTCAGTTAAAAGTTTAATGTTTTGCTACCGTCTTTGTTTTTTTTTTTTTTTTTTTTTTTTTATTGCAAGAAAATACAAAAACAATAAGGCAATACAAGATCATAATAAGATCCTCAAGAACAGAGCACACATTAAATGAAAAATAAACTAATAAAATCAAACATAAAAAATAAAGAAAGAAAAAAGATATAAAAAATTAAATAATGGGGTCTTCTAATAGTTTAAATCCTTTCAATAAACAATACAGTCTTCTTCCATTTTTACATTTCAAGAGTCTAAGAGATTTACAAAACAACCAAAATTCCTTTTGAAAAACAGAAAATAATGGTTTTGTTTTAAGGCACTGTCACAAACGGGACGACCAAGAGTGAGGATCCAAATGCAAGGCTTTATTACGATGATCGTAGACAGGCAGACAGGGTCGAAAACACCAGCAAACATGAACAGCGAAGATAATCCAATAGTGTAATCCAATAAACAAGCGTGGGTCAAAATCCAGGTGGGCAGTCCAAATGAAACAATGAAATGAAAACAAGAAACTAGAAAACTAAGACTAAGACTGGGAAAACAAAAACAGAACTATGGCTAGGGAAAACAACAAGGAAACTGGGAAAACCTGGGAGCAAGGAATAACGCTTGGTAAAGTCCGCAAATGCAAATCAATACTTCGCAGAGTGTGTGTGTCCTGAGCTTGTATTTATGGTAGACAAACAGGAAGTAACCATAGAGGCAGCAGAGGGAGCAGCAACAGTCAGTGGGGGTAAGGGCTCCCTCTGCTGGCCTGGCGTAACATAGCCCCCCCCCAAGGAGCGGCTTCCAGACGCTCCAAAAAACAACAGGAAGAAACAGTCCAGGGGAGCGGTGGGGGGGCCAGGAGACTGAGGCAGAACAGGTTGGGCAAAGGCCCTCCAGAGCAGGGCAGGAGATTCAGGAGCCCTCCAGGGCAGGGCTGGAGGCAGAGCAGTCCTTTGAGGTGGAGCAAGAGTCTTAGGAGCCCTCCAGGGCGGAGCAGGAGGCTTAGCGACCCTCCGGGGCAGAGCAGGAAGCGTAGAAGCCCTCCAGGGCGGAGCCGAAGGCGGAGCGGCCCTCCAGGGCAGAGCAGGAGGCGCAGGAACCCTCCAGGGCGGAGCAGGAGGCGCAGGAGCCCTCCAGGGCGGAGCAGGAGGCGCAGGAGCCCTCCAGGGCGGAGCAAGAGGCGCAGGAGCCCTCCAGGGCGAAGCAGGAGGCGCAGGAGCCCTCCAGGGCGGAACAGGAGGCACAGGAGCCCTCCAGGGCGAATCAGGAGGCGCAGGAGCCCTCCGGGGCGGAACAGGAGGCGTAGAAGCCCTCCGGGGCGGAACAGGAGGCGTAGAAGCCCTCCAGGGCGGAACAGGAGGCGTAGAAGCCCTCCAGGGCGGAACAGGAGGCGTAGAAGCCCTCCAGGGCGGAACAGGAGGCGCAGGGGCCCTCCAGGGCGGAACAGGAGGCGTAGAAGCCCTCCAGGGCGGAACAGGAGGCCGCATCATGGACTGGGACCTGGGGAGAACAGAGATAGAGGAGGCAGACAGAGCAAGGAGAGAAGTAGAGAGTTCATGGGAGAACGTGGCCTCCATAGCCGTGACCAGGCAGACGAGAACTTCAGGAACGACTTTCGTGGCAGTTCCTGGGCAGACAGAGACTTCTGGAACGGCCCCAAACGCCAAGACAGAGATGACAGGGAACCTAGGCGGTGCAGGCAGAGCAGGGAGTCTTGGCGGGGCAGACAGAGCAAGGAACCTTGGCGGAGCAGGCAGGGCAGGGAATTTTGGCGGAGCAGACAGAGCAAGGGACCTTGGCGGAGCAGACAGAGCAAGGAGTCTTGGCGGAGCAGGTAGAGCAAGGAGTCTTGGCGGAGCAGATCTAGCAGGGAACCCTGGCGGTGCTGGCAGAGCAGGGAGCACAGGCGATGCGGGCAGAGCGTGAAGCCTTGGCTGAGCGGGCAGAGCGTGAAGCCTTGGCGGAGCGGGCAGAGCGTGAAGCCTTGGCGGAGCGGGCAGAGCGTGAAGCCTTGGCGGAGCGGGCAGAGCGTGAAGCCTTGGCGGAGCGGGCAGAGCGTGAAGCCTTGGCGGAGCGGGCAGAGCGTGAAGCCTTGGCGGAGCGGGCAGAGCGTGAAGCCTTGGCGGAGCGGGCAGAGCGTGAGGCCTTGGCGGAGCGGGCAGGGCGTGAAGTTCCGCTATGTACGCCACCTCCGAAAGAGGTATAGGCGCAGCGGACATGCCTGTAGATGAGGTCTCCAGAACAAACTTGTGGGCAGACTCATGGGCAGAAGAGGCAACTGGGGCGCAGTGTGCAGCCCACACACTCAAAATGGCGATTGCCATAACAGGTAACGCAGTTGGCAGAGGAATGCCCTCCGGGTCATTGGGCGTGGGGCTTGGGAGCGTTGGCTCTGTGTGACTTGGGAGCGCTGGCTCTGCATGGCTTGGCAGCGTTGGCTCTGCATGGCTTGGGAGCGTTGGCTCTGCATGGCTTGGGAGTGAAGGCTCTGGATGCTCAGGGGAGATGTGACTTGGCAGTGAAGGAGTAGCTATGACCTGACTCGTCATGACAGGAGCAGCAGTGACTTGATTTGGCGTGAGAGGGACAGCTGTGGCTTGGCTTGGCTCGGAGGGAACAGCTGCTTGACTTGGCTCTGAAGGAACGACTGCTGCGACATGACTTGGCCTGACAGGAACAGCAGCTGTATCTTGACTTGTCCTGGCAGGAACAGTGACTGTGACGTGACTTGACTCGGCAGGGACAGCAGCTGTAACTTGACTTGACTTGGTAGGAACGGCAGCTGGTGCAGGTTCGAGAGAAGCAGATATGACGTTCACAGGCAATGGCTTGGTTAACGTGGCGTGAGCAGACGCTGGCTTGGTTGACGTGGCGCTAGCAGACGCTGGCTTGGCTGATGTGGGGTGAGCAGACGTTGGCTTGGCTGACGCTGATAGTAAGGGATCAACTGAACGAGCTGACAGCAGTGGTGGGTCCTCCAAGCTTGATATTAGTCTCTGATAAGTCCTGGAAGGGTGAGAGTCTGATGCTGTAGCCACCATGTTGATAGCAGACTCAGGTATGGCGGCCATTTTGTGTGCAAGCTTGGGAGTGGCGGTCCTCCTGGGTGCAGGTTCTGGCATGGCGACCATCCTTGTGGCAGGCTCTGGCGTGGCGGCCATCTTTGCAGCGGGCTCTGGCGTGGCGGCCATCTTTGCAGCGGGCTCTGGCGTGGCGGCCATCTTAGCAGCGGGCTCTGGCGTGGCGGCCATCTTACGGGAGGACTTGGGCGTGGCAGCCATCTTGGGCAGTGGTTCTGGAGGTACAGACATCTTGAGTGCAGACCCTGGAGTGGCGGCAGCCATCTTGTTAGCAGGCTCAGGAAAGGCGGCCATCTTGTGAGCAGGATCTGGAAGAGCGGCCATTTTGTGAACAGGATCTGGAAGGGCGGCCATTTTGGGTGCCGACTCAGGAAAGGCGGCCATCTTGTGAACAGGCTTGGGGGTGGCAGCCATCTTGTGAACAGGCTTGGGGATGGCGGCCATCTTGTGATCGGGCCTTGGGGTGGCAGCCATCTTGCGAGAGAAGTCAGACGTGGTAGATTTCTTGTGAGCTGGGTCCAATTGGGTGACCATCTTGAATGCGGACTCAGGAAGAATAGTCATTCCGAAAGCAGATTCTGGAAAGGCAGCCATCTTGTGAAGGGGCTCTTGAGGGGCGGCCATCTTGTGAACTGGCTCTGGAGGGACAGCTATCTTTTGAACAGGCTTTGAAATGGCAGCCATCTTGTGAACGGGCTTTGGGATGGCAGCCATCTTGTGCTGTAGCTCTAGGCTGGCAGACATCTTGTGCTGAGACTCTGGGCTAGCAGACATCTTGTGCTGAGACTCTGGGCTAGCAGACATCTTGTGCTGAGGCTCGGGGCTAGCAGACATCTTGTGCTGTGGCTCAGGGTTAGCAGACATCTTGTGCTGAGGCCCTAGGCTGGCAGACATTTTGTGCTGTGACCTTTTGAGTATACCCACAGTGAATGGAGAGCCACAAAACGATAACACAAAGTCAATGAATTGTGCGAGGGTCCAACTCGGGTCCTCATCGGGTAAACTCAGGCTGATATCAGTGTCCAACCCGCTCCAAAAACATTCCTTTAACATCGATTCGTTACAAGGTGCCAGGTGACTGTACGTAAGAAATTCCTCAACATAACATTCGATGGGACGGCCATCTTGAAAAATGGAACAGAGTGAACTTACGGGGTCTGCTGAGCTCATTCTTGGAGGGTACTTCTGCTGGTGGGTAAAGCCGCTGGATCCGGGTGTGGCGAAGTATTCTGTCACAAACGGGACGACCAAGAGTGAGGATCCAAATGCAAGGCTTTATTACGATGATCGTAGACAGGCAGACAGGGTCGAAAACACCAGCAAACATGAACAGCGAAGATAATCCAATAGTGTAATCCAATAAACAAGCGTGGGTCAAAATCCAGGTGGGCAGTCCAAATGAAACAATGAAATGAAAACAAGAAACTAGAAAACTAAGACTAAGACTGGGAAAACAAAAACAGAACTATGGCTAGGGAAAACAACAAGGAAACTGGGAAAACCTGGGAGCAAGGAATAACGCTTGGTAAAGTCCGCAAATGCAAATCAATACTTCGCAGAGTGTGTGTGTCCTGAGCTTGTATTTATGGTAGACAAACAGGAAGTAACCATAGAGGCAGCAGAGGGAGCAGCAACAGTCAGTGGGGGTAAGGGCTCCCTCTGCTGGCCTGGCGTAACAGGCACTTACATTTATGAATATAAAATTTTCCCAAAATTAAAATATTATTCAGTAAATATTGAGTTTGTACATCCTCCATTATCAAACCAAAAATGACATCATTTTTAGAAAATTGGGCAGACAAGTTAATTTAAACTTTAAACCACTCGAATGCATCAGACCAAAAGGCTCTACAAACTAAACAGTCAAAGAATAAGTGTGCAGTCGTTTCAATTTCAACCTCACAAAAGGTACAATTATTGTGATCAATATTAAATCTATATCTAAGAAACTCTGAAGAAGGGTAGATATCATTAAAAATTTTAAAATGTACTTCCTTGGCTTTGGGAGGGATAGGAAAGGTGAGATACATGGTTCTTAATTTGAAAATAGAAGTCTTGGAAAAATGGTAAGTCAAGTTATTTCGACTAGCTTGAACTGGAAATTTATCTTGGATCAATAAAGTTCTTATTAATTTATTTGGCAGGCTCCTCCTACTAAACTCTTGTCCATTTATTATTAAAGAAGGTAATTGAAGAGCTTCATTTACATTGGGCCTTGAATTACTAACCAATATTACAAAGGCCTTTGGAATACAGTTCAATACCCTATCATATTGTTTGTAATCACAATGAAAATTATACTTTTCACAAAAAGTTCTGTGATTCATGAAATAACCATCATTCCCTAGTAGGTGAACCACAGACCAGATACCTCTTTCCCACCAATCTCTAATAAAGAGTGACTTATTTCTAAATAAAATGTACCTATTATTCCAAATTGGTGAATTGTGAGGGGAAAAATTGTGTTTATAAATCAACTTCCAGTATAAAAGAACCTGTTTATGAAATTCTGACAATTTGAGGGGAAGTTTTTGTATTGAAAAATCACAGCTTAATAGAAATTCTATACCTCCAATACTTTTAAAGATATTTCTAGGGGCGCAAAACCACAAGCTATTGATATTTATTAAAAAAAAGTTAAGCCAATTTATCTTAAAAGTGCCATTCATGCAGTCAAAGTCTATGGCCTGTAGACCCCCTTCTTTATAATCTTTCACTAGTGTCCCTTTTTTAACATAATGAGCTTTTCTCTTCCAAATGTAATTAAAATTCATCTGATTAATTAACTTAATATTCTTATTAGAAATGGGAAGGGATCCTGCAGGGTAAATACATCTAGACAGAGATTCCACTTTTGTCAACAAAATTCTTCCAAATATAGAAATGTCTCTCTGCATCCATCTATCCAATCTTATCTTACATTCATCAATTTTATTAGATATATTAAGTGTTTCACTTAATACTTTATCTTTGGTGAGGGAAATGCCAAGATATTTGATTCTAGATTTAACTGGTACATTGCAAATTTGTGTGAGCTGAGATTCTTTTAATGTCATTATTTCACATTTACTTAAATTAAGACATAAGCCCGAAGCTTTAGAAAAGTTATTAATAATTTGAAGAGTTTTTGGAACCTGATCAGAATTCTTTAGAAATAAGACTGTATCGTCAGCCAACTGACTAATCACTATGGAATCATCAAAAATCTTCAAGTGCTCAATGTTAGAATTTTTAATTGCAAGAGCAAGCATTTCAGCGGCCAAAATAAAAAGTAAAGGCGAAATTGGACAGCCTTGTTTAATACCACGGCTTATATTAAAGCGTGAGGTGGTCCCTTCGGTCAACGAAACAGAACAATTTGTATCCCGATATAAACTACCAATTATACTTCTAAACTGTTTCCCAAACCCATACAATTCTAAAGCCGAAAAAATAAAGGGGTGTTCAATCGTGTCGAACGCTTTGTAGAAATCAAGAAAAAGCATAATACCGTCATCATCGACTTTGTCTCTATAGTCAATCAGATCTTGGATCAAACGTAAGTTATTGTGAATCGATCTACCCCTCATAAATCCTGACTGCGTTTCACTTATTACCTGAGATAACCCACTCTTCAAACGATTAGAATAAATATGTGCTAATAATTTATAATCATTATTTAATAATGTAATAGGTCGCAATATCTAAAATCTTAGGATCTTTGCCTGGCTTGGGAATAAGAATTATAACTCCTTGCTTCATAGTGGGAAAGTGAAAGGTATTCAGTAACTTCTGTCAAAGCTCCAAATAACAGATATTTTAATGAATCCCAAAAAAACTTATAGAAGTTGGCCGTTATACCATCAGACCCAGGGGATTTGTCAGAAGATAAAGATTGCAAAGCATTTTCTAACTCCTGCAATGAGATTTTTGCATCACAGTTCTCTTTAAACTCCAAACTAATTTGTGGAATAAATGGCTTAATGCTATCAAAAAATCATCTGCATTTATTTTTGAAAATGTCGATTTATATAAATTGCTATAAAAGAAAAAAACCGTTTGCGCAATATCATTAGCGTTAGACGACTCGCTGCCGTCAATAATTAAAGAACGTATATCATTTTTCTTCTGCCTGCTCTTTTCCAATCTACAGAAGTACGCTGAATTTCTTTCTCCTTCTTCTATCCATTTTGCCCTTGATCGGATGTAAGCACCCTTCGCCTTTTCGACATAAATACTATCAAGTTTGGATTGTAACAGTAAAAGCGTTGTTCTATCTGAATTATCAGAATGACTATTTCTACACAAATCACTTATCTCTCTAATAAGATTAACTTCTTCTAAATGGGTCAATTTTTTTTGCCGCTTACCAAAGGAAATAGAATAATTACGAACTCTAAATTTCAAATATTCCCATTTACTGATATTCGAGGAAAGTGAACAATCTTCACTCACTTCTGCAATAATATTCCTAATTCCTTGACAGAAGGCCTCAGAATTAAGAAGATTTGCGTTAAATTTCCAATACCCTTTATTACGATGCTGTGCAGTTAAAGACTTTAAATTTAAACCAATCATACAATGATCGGAAATTGGAGCCGGAGATATAAAGCAATCGCAAATATTTTCCTTAATGTGTAATGAGATAAGCCAAAAGTCCAATCTTGATTTACTTGTCCCATCTGGTTTTAACCAAGAATACTGACATAAATTGGGATTTAAATCTCTCCAGGGGTCAAACAGGCCAAATGAGCTACAAAAATTACACAATATAGAGTTGTAATGATGATTATTAAATTTAGATGGAAAACGGTCCAGCCAGTCATCCTGCACCATGTTAAAATCCCCTCCTAATATAATATTGTCTGTAGAATACGCAAGTTTCAGGCCCTTTATAACTTCAGAAACTTCAGATAACAAATCTCTGTTTTGAGCAACATTATTATAACCATATATATTTCCAATTATAATAAACAGGTCATCAACATTGAGCACACAAAAGAGCCAATGGCCATTACCGCTGGATTTATGTAAAATTATTTTTCCAGAACAATTATGAAACATAATGGCAACTCACGCTGAACGATTCGTTCCATGAGAAAATAAAATTTTGTCCCCCCACTGATTAGACCAAAATTTCTCATCTAAAGCACTCGAATGAGTTTCTTGTAACATATAACATTGTGCCTTTTTACCTTTACAGAATAAGAATATAGCTTTGCGTTTCACGTTATCTCGAAGACCCCTAACATTAAAAGAAGAAAAACAAAAATCCGTTTTTAAAGAGAACATTTGAACAAGAACAGGGAAGAAAACGAATAAACCTTGCTGTTGTAAACAAGTGATTGACGTCCCTTAAATAAACATTACAGTGTCCTTCTTACTTGTCTTTGTAAAGACAAAGCGACCGCATATTTATGTCGCAGAGATTCTTTTCCCGTTGATGTAGCCATGTGGACCTCTGAAATAGGCTCGCTGACCTGCTTCTCTTGCCTGTTTTATCTGCGGCCATAATAGTGCTCTTGCCTCTCTATCCACTGGAAGAATGTGCTCGGCGAAACTGATATTCATTTCTTTGCATACTGATGAATTCTTCGTAAGACGCCAAAATTCATCTCGGTAATGCCTCATGGTGAACTGGATAACCACCTGTCGGTTTCGCCCATTTTCCAATTTTCCCACGCGATGTACCGAATCCACCATGCTCTCCAATTTCGTGGACCATTGTGGATGAATCTTCGCCATGATTCCAAGTACCTCGTCCCGTGTTCGTTCGTCTGTTTTCTCTTTTAAGCCACGAAGCTTGAGATTCCAACGTCGTTTATAACGCTCCAGCTCTTGAACCCGCTCCTTCAGCTCCGCATTTTCCTTCACCACCTTGTGCACTTCTTTTCCAAGGTTGCTGGAGGCAGATTTACAGTCCTTGATTTCCTTTGCGTTAAATTCCACACTCTTTGATAGCTCAGCAATCATGATCGAATTCTGCTTTAGCTGTGTTCCAAATAACTCCATCATACCTTTCAGATTGTTTATCGCGTCAAGAATGGCGGCGTTGGATACCTCAGGCTGACCATCATCACCTTTTATCTTCTTTACAGGTAGAGGAATTTTAGTAGGTGTAGATTCCAATGGTCTCCTTACACTCACTGATTGAGTTTCCATCATCTCTTCACTAGCAGGGGCAGCGTAGTCGTGAGATAATAATGGGTGTACACCCAAAACAGCATCACTTGCTGCCGCTGTTTTCGGTTTCGGCATGTTTTTAAAAAGTCGCAAAGAACTACCAAACAGTATGTAGTTGTGCACCTTTCTTACACATTCACGCGGTCGATTAAACTAACCAAGAAGGACAATCTACACGAAAATTGGGACTAATAATCAGAGACACAGCAAAGTGCGTATGCTCAGTTCGCCATCTTGCCGCCGACCCATCTACCGTCTTTGTTTATGCGCAATTTAGGCTATTTCCGGTTTACCAATTTGAAGGCTTCTGATTGGGTAATTAATATTTACATCATATTATGCGACTACGCATTACTTTACGGAGAGCTTACGAACTACTAGCTAAGTCCTGCCTTACGAACGACTGGTGCAACCAAATAATGTATAGATTTAGTTACAAACTAGCTAGTAGTTACTAAGCCTCTAGTGTGGACTTTACGTTCCAATTTAAGTAAGAACTTACGAATGACTGGTGCAACCCTACCCTGATGTCAATCTGTCCTCAGCCGCCGTTGTTATGGCGACAGATAAGCCGCCGAAACCAGCCTGGTGTTACAGTGACACCATCCCGGGGGGGGGACACAAATTCAGCCGAACTTAGTTCCGCCTTAACTTTGTTACTTCGTGACTAGTCTCGCGTAGCCAGACCTTCAGACTGACGTCTTAAGGTCTGGAATACATAGCTGCTTTCTTGGGCAAGGCCCGCCCATAAGGCCGTTTGACCGACATGTCAAACAACCAATCACAGTTCTTTTCGTTCAGCGTCACTTTTCGGGGCGTGGAAATGTCCCCACAACAACAGACCGGCGTGCAACAAGTCAGTCAGCATAGAAAATCAAAGAAGGAGAATAAAAATCAAGCAGTAAGTCATTGATCTGTTCATGCACGCATAACAACAATGGCGTCTGCATTACCACATCTGATTAAAACACCGAGTAAATCAGTAGGAAACGTATGCAGACTTTGTTCAGAGATCTTCAAAGCATCTAAAACTGACAAACACAGATTATTTCGTGGACACGACTCTAAAGACAAAGCTGAATTTACTATTGTGCTGGAGGAGTTTGTTGGCGTTCTTCATGACACAAGTTTGGCGATCTGCACGTCTTGCCGAAGTGTACTAATGAGGTACAATACTGTTTCAAAAGAAGTTGTACGACTGAAATTGCATATAAATGACATGTGCCGTAAAACAAGACAGAAACGCTGCGCACCATCAACGCCAACACAACTGCAGAAGAGACTTTCAATTTCTGAATGCAGCCCTGCGAGACGTGAATTGTTCAATCTACCGTCACCAGAGGTAAACAATGCGTCAACATCTGTACAGGATACTGTTGGTGATCAAACTGTCCTTACATTTAAGTCGTCACAGAAAATGCTGAAGAGGGATGTAAGGAGACCTATGAGGACACTTGTTAATAATATTACAAGGGGACGCTACAATGCTTTGGCCAAGAATTTAATACAAATTCCTGGCCAGTCCAAGTTGGTCATTGATGTAGTCCTCAAGCAAGTTGAGAAAGAATGCCGAAATTTAACAAGCAACAAGTTCCATTCTATAATACAACACAGTGCACCATCACACCTTGCTGAGTTTAGGTGTGAGAAAGTGTTGGATGAATGGAGGACTGCAGCACCTACATTTCTCCAGTTCCTAAAATGTGCAAGTGCAGCAAACAGTGTGACAAAGCGTAACACAAAAGCTGCAAGTGTTCATAAAAGAAGACCGTGGACCAGAAAGAAGCCAGAGGTGACCATGGCTGGCCTGATACTTCTTAAAGCAAGGTCAAGATTCATGTCATCTCCTATGTTCCGAAATTCCATGGTATTGAAACATGGTGGTGCAAAGAAAAGATGCATCGATAGGCTCAATAGGATTGGAGTTTGTGTGAATCACTCAGCAACTCTAAAGAAGATCAAGGAGATTGCAGAGACATGGGATGCCGGAATTTTAGAATGGAAAAAAATAATGTGTGACAGCCCAAGCCTTGAAGACTTGTCATGGATTGATGATCCAGGTTGTAGCTCTTTGTTCCTGTCTGATCATACATACCACCGTGAAGAGAATGAAGTGGAAGAAGTCTTCATTGACACCAGCAGTGAAAGTGAAGAGGTTTGTAATATTTGTTGTAATATTTTATATATTGATTATTAAGCACTTCTCCACCATGGGAAAAAAATAACAATTAAGTCAGTACGACATAAAAAATATTTATTTATGTTATTTAACTGTAATATATCAAAGAGTTATTTCTTTTCACCTTAGTAAATGTCATGACATGTCATTTATAGAAATCTACAATAGCCATTAACTGTGGTTATGTTAACTTATCTATGTTTTGCACTTCATAGGACCACACAGATCATGACACAACCGCTTCTAGAATAACTGAATCAGGCCACACAAATGTGTCGTCACCAACTGCAGTTCCGCTGGAGTGTCAGGTGAGAGATTGTATTTTGCACTGTATGTCTGTACACAATGAATAGACAATAAATGCATCTAGTCTGGGATAAAGAGTCACATCACTGGCCCAAAACACTGAAGTCATACTTTTTTTTTTAATTGTCATTATGTAATTGAAACCAAATAATGAAGGTTGACATAGTGTTTTGTCTAACCTGTGTTAAATTAAAGTTTAGTTTATGTTGTAATCTTAATTTAATGCTGTTTATTAGTCCATGAAATTATATTTAAAAAATTTATATCAAAATTACTGTAACAATTAAAGGAACATTTTTGCATTCTAACTTTTATTTGTTTTTCCTTTCTCTCACAGGAACACACACCAAGAGCACCAGTGCAGATCACAATTGATAATTTGGATCTCACAGTGACACCACATACAATGACAATTAGCCACCAACGTCTGGACTACCATTGGTTGCTAATGGTGGGGAACCATGAACGAGTGACTGCTGAGTTCTTGTCACGATACACAGATCAGCTGTGTTCTCATGTCTCGTGATCTGTGTACTGTTGTGTTGTACGTCATGCTCGCTCATCAGCTGCCAATCAGTCCCCACAGGTGCCGCTCATCATCTCAGTGCATATAAACTCACCGTTGTCTCTCTTCCTCTGTCAGATGATTGTTCCCCGGACCTTGGCTGTGTTTTTGTTCTATGAGTTCTAGTCTTCGTTGGATGTTGTTCGTGTCTTCGTGTTCTTCTCGTATTGGATTATTCACGCTTCATCACTGGACTCACCCGCTCTGGATTACTCAACACTGCACATCATCGACCATCTAGCCCCTGCCCCACCCATCCGAGAGATATCATCCATCCTGCACCTGTTTGTTTGTATTCTTCTGTGCATTTCAATAAACTGTCATTTCGCCCTGCATTTGCTTCCTCTCCATTCATCTTGTCACAGAATCATCTGACGCATCATGGAAGCAGCAGGCTCTTCCCAACCCACCATGGCAGACTTCATGCAAGCCTGCATCTCTCGGATGGACAGCCAAGAGCAAACGATGGGTTCAGCGATCCGAGCTCTTGTGGGGCAGGTGTCCGAGCTCACTCAGCGCATGCAACAGATGCAACCTCCCGCTGCGCCACCCGCACCGCCCACGCCATCGACTTCCCCACCACCATCCAGCGCGTCCAGTACATCGGAGCCCCGCCTTCCCACTCCGGAACTCTACAGCGGTGAGCCGAACCACTGCCGTGCTTTCCTCACTAGGTGTTCTATGCACTTCGCATTACAACCGCGCACCTTCGCTAGTGAGGAAAGCAAGGTAGCGTTCGCGCTCACCCTGCTGTCTGGGAGGGCGGCATTGTGGGGAACGGCGGTGTGGGAGAATCAAGATCCCTGTTGTGCCTCGTTTACTGCACTCGCCGCCGAGATGAAAAGGGTGTTTGACCGCGCGGTCGCAGGAAGAGAGGCCGCGCGCGTCTTGGTGGATCTCAGACAGGGGGAGAGATCCGTCTCAGAGTATTCCATCGACTTTCGCACCCTGGCGGCGGAGTGTCAGTGGAACGAGGAGGCGCAGTGGGATATGTTCCTGCATGGGCTGGCTGATCGCGTCCAGCGTGAGATCTACGTCCTGGACCTACCCGCTTCCCTCAACGGCCTTATCGACCTGGCACTGCGGGTAGACGCTCGACTCTCCCGAGCCGAGCGGCGGTGTTTACCCGCTCGGTTCCCCCCTGGGGAGGGAACTACACCTCGAGCCAGCGGCGGTGACGCGGTCAGCCCCACCTACGATCACGAGCCTATGCAGGTGGGTCGAGCTCGGCTTTCTCGGGAGGAGAAGGAGAGGCGGAGGTCCCAGGGCCTTTGCCTTTACTGTGGAGCCGCGGGACACTTTGCTTACAACTGCCCGGTAAAAGGTCCAGCCCGGCAGTAAATCAGAGGCTACTGTCGGGTGGGATCTCCGCTACGAAGACCTCATCCAGCGCGACCTCCACGCTCCTTCCGATTAGGCTCAGATGGTCAAACCAAGACCATCACTGCACTGCACTGTTGGACTCTGGGGCCGAAGGTAATTTTTTGGATCATAGTTTTGCTCGTCAGTTTTCTGTGCCACTCCTCCCCCTCACCAACACCATCAGTGTCCACGCACTCAATGGCCAGACTCTTCCAGACATCACACTCATTACTGAACCTGTCACTCTCACTGTGTCTGGCAATCACAGTGAGAGTATATCTTTTTACGTCCTGGACTCTCCCCATTCACCTATTGTTTTAGGTTACCCCTGGCTCATCAAACACAACCCCCGGATTGATTGGCAGCTGAAGTCGGTAACTGAGTGGAGCAATAAGTGTCATGAGTCTTGTCTTGTGTCTGCTTGTTCGTCTGTCTCTAGTTCTGTGTTACAGGAGAAGGCGGTGGAGCTGTGTAACATGCCCACGGAGTACCTCGACCTGAAGGAAGTGTTCAGTAAGTCTCGGGCTGCTTCTCTCCCTCCTCACCGTCCCTACGACTGTGCTATAGAGTTACTGCCAGGGACGTCTCCGCCTAAAGGCAAGTTATATTCACTCTCAGTTCCAGAGAGAGAGGCTATGGAGAAATATATTTCTGATTCTCTAGCAGCGGGGTTCATTCGACCCTCCTCTTCACCAGCGGGGGCGGGGTTCTTTTTTGTGGGGAAGAAGGACGGTTCTCTGCGACCTTGTATTGATTACCGAGGGCTGAATAATATTACGGTAAAGAATACTTATCCTTTGCCGTTAATATCTTCAGCCTTCGAGAGGTTGCAGGGAGCGTCAGTCTTCACGAAATTGGATTTAAGGAATGCTTATCATTTGGTCCGCATCAGGAGGGGAGATGAATGGAAGACTGCCTTTAATACCCCCAGGGGGCACTTTGAATACTTGGTCATGCCCTTCGGTTTGTCCAACTCCCCAGGTGTCTTTCAGGCACTTGTCAATGACGTGTTGAGAGATATGGTCGATCAGTTCATATATGTCTACCTGGACGACATATTGATTTTTTCTTCTTCTCTCCAGGAACATGTTCAACACGTCAGACGAGTGCTTCAGAGGCTGCTAGAGAATGGGCTTTTTGTCAAGGCGGAGAAATGCGTTTTTCATGCACAGTCTGTTCCTTTCCTAGGGTACATCGTGTCGTCTGAGGGTATGCGCATGGATCCCGAGAAGGTTAAGGCTGTGGTGGATTGGCCAAGCCCAGATTCCCGTAAGGCCCTACAGAGGTTTCTGGGGTTTGCCAATTTCTACCGGCGTTTCATTCGCAACTTCAGCCAACTAGCCGCACCTCTGACTGCCTTGACCTCCCCCAGAACGACGTTCAGGTGGTCAGACGCAGCCGAGGCTGCGTTTGCCAAACTCAAAAGCCGCTTTGTTTCGGCTCCCATCCTAGTTACCCCTGATCCATCACGTCAGTTTGTGGTGGAGGTCGATGCGTCAGAGGTGGGGGTAGGTGCGGTGCTTTCACAGCGCTCATCCGCAGACGACAAGATGCATCCCTGCGCGTTTTTTTCACATCGTATGTCGCCAGCTGAAGCAAATTATGATATTGGTAACAGAGAGTTGTTGGCAGTCAAGTTGGCATTGGAGGAATGGCGTCACTGGTTGGAAGGGTCGGGGGTACCTTTTATCGTTTGGACCGATCATAAGAACCTAGAATATATTAGAACTGCTAAACGATTGAACTCTAGGCAGGCGCGGTGGGCTCTTTTTTTCGGACGTTTTGACTTTACACTCTCGTACCGCCCGGGTTCCAAAAATATCAAACCCGATTCTTTGTCACGTATTTTTGACCGTTCCGATCGCCCGTCCACTCCCGAGGGTATTTTTCCTGAGACACTTATTGTCTCGACCCTCAATTGGGAGGTCGAATCGAAGGTTAAAACAGCCTTACAAGGGGTAACGCCTCCGGTCGGTTGCCCACCTAACCGTTTGTTTGTGCCAGAGAGTCTTCGGTCCGAAGTAATCCAGTGGGGTCATTGTTCCAATATTGCTTGTCATCCAGGGGTAAGTCGCACCTTACATTTGGTTAAACAAAGATTTTGGTGGCCACTTATGGCTCGTGATGTTCGCAGTTTTGTTTTGGCTTGCTCAGTTTGCGCCACTGGTAAGACTTCTAACAGACCTCCAGATGGGCTCCTCCAACCGCTGCCTATCCCTTCGAGACCCTGGTCCCACATTGCGCTAGATTTTGTTACCGCCCTCCCACCCTCCCAGGGTAACACGGTAGTTTTGACCGTGGTGGACCGGTTCTCGAAGGCGGTTCATTTCATTCCCTTGCCCAAATTACCTTCAGCCAAGGAGACAGCGGTAACGGTCGTTGACCACGTCTTTCGGCTACATGGCCTCCCGACAGACGTGGTCTCCGACAGGGGACCCCAATTTGTGTCCAAATTTTGGCGAGAGTTTTGTAAACTTCTGGGGGCCACTGTTAGTCTCTCTTCGGGGTTCCATCCTCAAAGCAATGGTCAAACTGAGAGAGCCAACCAAGATTTGGAGAGAACGTTACGATGTATGGTCGCCAGAAATCCTTCCTCCTGGAGCCAACAACTTTCTATGGTGGAGTACGCCCACAATTCGTTGCCAGTATCATCTACGGGCCTATCCCCATTTGAATGTAGCATAGGGTACCAGCCACCAATTTTTCCCAGTCTGGAATCCGAAGTCGCGGTTCCCTCCGCCCACGCCTTCGTCCAGAAGTGCCATCGCACTTGGACCAGAGCCCGTGAGACTCTGGTCCAGGTGGGAGCGCGCACTAAGGCCAAAGCCGATCGCCACCGGTCTAGGCCTCCCGTATACGTCGTCGGTTCCAAAGTGTGGCTTTCAACCAAGAACATTCCTCTGCGTTCCGTCTCGAATAAACTTGCTCCCAAATTTATTGGCCCGTTTGCTGTCACCAAAATCATTAGTCCGGTGGCAGTTCGCCTCAAACTCCCTCCAGTGTACAGGAGAATTCATCCCGTGTTTCATGTTTCCAAAATTAAGCCTGTGTTTTTTGCACGTATAAATCCGCCTACCCCGGTTCCTCCACCGCCGCGTCTCGTAGATGGGGAACCTACTTATTCGGTTAATCGTATTCTGGACTCTAGGCGGAGGGGACGCGGATTTCAGTATTTGGTGGACTGGGAAGGTTACGGTCCGGAGGAGAGAAGTTGGGTTCCTGCCAGAGACATCCTGGATCACTCTCTCATTGATGATTACAATCGACAGGTAAAGGAGTCTGGGAACGTCAGGCGACGTTCCTAGAGGAGGGGGTACTGTCACGATACACAGATCAGCTGTGTTCTCATGTCTCGTGATCTGTGTACTGTTGTGTTGTACGTCATGCTCGCTCATCAGCTGCCAATCAGTCCCCACAGGTGCCGCTCATCATCTCAGTGCATATAAACTCACCGTTGTCTCTCTTCCTCTGTCAGATGATTGTTCCCCGGACCTTGGCTGTGTTTGTGTTCTATGAGTTCTAGTCTTCGTTGGATGTTGTTCGTGTCTTCGTGTTCTTCTCGTATTGGATTATTCACGCTTCATCACTGGACTCACCCGCTCTGGATTACTCAACACTGCACATCATCGACCATCTAGCCCCTGCCCCACCCATCCGAGAGATATCATCCATCCTGCACCTGTTTGTTTGTATTCTTCTGTGCATTTCAATAAACTGTCATTTCGCCCTGCATTTGCTTCCTCTCCATTCATCTTGTCACAGTTCTTACCCAGAGAGAGATTTGTGTCTATAATGGATGTGCCACTGTCGGAACTTTTACCAAACTTGGAGGACAGACAGATGCTTCGCTCTGAATTTAAAGAACTGGTGGGTCGTGTAGTGGTTCAGCATTTCACCGCATTCAAGCAGTTTTCAAACGTTTTACTATGGCACATTCCTCATATGTACAGTGACGTTATGGCCCAGAAAACTGAAATCACTCCCCTGGGACTTCTTGAGGTGGATGAGAAGGTTTCTGCAGATATGGTGAAAGCAGTGCAGTACATCAATCAGCGATATGTTCCTTACACTTCTGATCTAGAAAATGGAAACAACATCTCAAAGCCTGTAGTACATGTGATTTTGGCTGGTGATCAACTGACCAAGCAGAATGCTGATGCAGCCATCAGAGCTAAAGCAAATGAAGACTCATCATTTGAAAGAATGGAAGGACTTATTCCAGTTATTGCGGATTTTCATTGTTCCATGAACTTCAATGATGTGATTTTTAAAAGATTCTACAGTCCCAGTTCACAGTGTGATTTTGGTTCTTTGTTCCACCTTAGAAATGTTGTCCACAGGACCAATGTGACTAAATCAGCCTTGGGGGACAACTATAGGCCATGCAACACTTTCATTCAAGATGTGCTGGACGCATCGATCATTGCCGTTGTTCTCCATCATTTCTCTTTACACACACAGGACGACATGCCAGTATCCATGCCAACCTCTTTTCTGTCAAATGAGGAGAAGCAAGATTGGTTTGATGAACAAATCCTAAACATTGTTGACACATACATTCTCAATGAATCTCCAGAATTTCATGACATGTTGCAAGGAAATCTCCAGAGTCCTCCACAGAGTACAGTTGTACCTCAACCAATTGTGTGTCAGATGCCACGGTGCAGCCATCCACCTTTTAAAAGACAACATGATCTAACAGAACATTTCAAGAAGGACCATGGCATTTCTGTGTGTGATCACAAAGACAAAAATGGTGCCAGTGCTGTAGAACAGCAACAAGAAGAAGATTGTGTTTTCAATTATCACAGTGCCTTCCTAAAGATGGGGCTTTTAGAGCGTGACTTCCTAGACTCTGTGAGAGAGGGTGATGGAAAAAGGACCTGCCGCCTTTGGAAATTTAAAATGCTTCATTTTAAAGAGGCCCAGAGACACAAGTACAGCTTGGAGGCACTGAAATTACAATTTGACATTCAAGCAATGCCCACAGAATGATGTGGAACAGAACTGTAAATGTTACTGGGGGTGCTGGTAAAAATGTGGCATTGGATCTGAATTGCGAGCATTATGTTCGTTACACAAAGGATGCCATCTCACATTTGGGTGCGAATGTGAATTTTCAAACTGCGCAGCAAATCAGTAGAACACTTCAAAGGCAGAGAAAGTTAATGGATAATTTTGATGCTGATGTTCAACTAAGTCCAGAGTCTGGGAAACACACAATGGCATCCAAGGAAGAAGACATTGATGCAATGGTCGCTGTACTAAAACAACAAGAAATCTACAAAATCACACCTGGTAGATGTTATGCTGCATTCCCATCATTTACTGGCAATCCGCTTCACAATCTCACGTCCAAACATTTAACTGGCTGGATATGGGAACACAAGAGAAAATGTCATCGCTTTCAATTGGTCAAAAAAAAAACATCCTGACCCAAACATGTAGACATCATGTTAAGAGGAATTAAAGGTAACCTAGACTTTTGATCTGGTCAGATAGAATTTTTTTTTTTTTTTTTTTTTTTGCATTTTAAATTTCTTTGAGTGGGCAGTTTAGTTTCTGGTTACTTGAAGAGTAAAGAACAGCATGCTGTAAATGTACAGTAAAAAAAACTGTAAACAAAAAACAACTGTATTGTAAAACCTGAAAATGGTTTTTGTTTGTTTTTTAAAGTTGCTGAATCTTAACTTATGATACAAATTCATGTCAATTGCAATTCTGTTTGATGTTTACAAGTAATAAATACTTATACACAAATATATAACGTGTCCAGAATTTGATTAAAGATGTTAATAAACACTGATGTTTTAAACTTTACTTTTATATTGAACTATTAATGTAGTGCAGTTTCATGCTTGAAGACATTTTCTCAACAACAAATGCAGTAATTCAAATAATATTTATTGTTTGTACTTTGACCAAAAAAAAGCATGTTGACAATTCCAAGTAGCACATCACATTCAGTTATGAAATAAAGCAGTTCATATTTACATAAACATTAAAGAAATCAAATGTCTCTTACATGTGCCATATAACTGAGACTTAATTCAGTCATGTAATGACATCGCATCAAATTCAAAGGCATTTACACTGTCATCAAAACTGTTACTGTCAATGTCTGATTCACAGTCTCCAAAAACCTCCATTATAGTTTCAAGAATGATCTTGGCATGATTGAAATCATACACATGAACTTGGCAAATTATGTCATCAATGCAAAACAGTGTCTCACATGACTGTAGTGTCTCGTTAATCATTGGGTCTTTTGTTGAGTAGTGTTCCTGCAATGTGTGGTAAACCGAAATCTTTCCACATAGTCCATGATCCACGTCTCCCTCAAGCCTGTCCATCAACATCTGACGGAGAGATTCCCTTTGATGATTGCTGACAGTTCTCACTTTGTGTGCAATTGGCTTTGCAGCATGAAGTTCCAGGTCACTGGCATTACCATCACAACTTTCCTTGCACTGACACATTTTCGCACAATTGTCACAACAAGCATGCTTTACTGCAAGTGGCTGTACAGCCTCCCCATCAAACAAGTTCATTAGATGTGTTCTTCTGCAAGAAGCGACATTACTGACATACTCACGCATTTTCTCTGAAATGCCGATAAGCTGCTTTCCATGGTAAAGAATGAGGGAATGGGACATAGAGCCATCTCTCCCTGCTCTCCCAAATGCTTGCATGTATGATTCGATGTCTTTTGGTGGCCCATACTGAACTACGTGTTGTACATTTTTCAAATCAACTCCCATGCCCAAAGCCGACGTTGCTATCACCACTCTGAGGACAGACTGAGGGTCTCTGAGAGTCTGAATTATGTTGTTTTTGACGCTGTCTGATGTCATTGAATGAAACATGTTAACAACTCTGTTAGATGACACATTGCTAGTGCCAGGTGGGTGAACTGATCTTTGTCCAAGGGAGGCTAGGAACACATCATGGAACAGTGTTGAACAGTCAGATATAGATTTGCAGTAAATGACAGTACGTGCAGTCTGTGGACCCTTTACCATGAGTTCGTTGATAAGCCAAGAAAATGTATTAGTTGCATCAGAAGACACTTTTTTAACTGCAAGTCTGATGTTGCTCCGATCAGGGCTTCTGACAACTTCTAAGCACTTCTGTAGTCCTAAGTGCTTCATTATTTTCTTGCGTGTTGTCAAAGATGCTGTAGCAGTTAGGGCCAGCACTGGTAAGGAGATGGGCAGGAGTGATCTGAGCTCACCAACCAAACCACACCACTTTCTGAATGGAGCATCACTGCCATGGCGTTCCCCCCTGCAACACAGACCCACAGAACATTTGTTATTATATTTGCTGTTGTGAGTATAATGTATTTCATTATCAACATGTATTTATTCAATGCAGTTTTCCTTTTATAATCTATCTGTCAGGTAATTTTTTTTTATAAAATAATGACATAACCACTGCCATTTCAAATAATAATATAATATAATTAATAAAAAGGACATTCTATGCAATACAGCTGTAGTTAAACGGATACCCACAATAAATAACTGACAAAGTTTACAAGTAGCTAATAATGTAATGACAACAGTAATCAAGAGGGGTTTTGTTTAAGTATGCACACATTTCCACTACAACCAAATAGAATGTAAATAAAGAATAGCATTACTTACCATAGAACAATGGTGTGCACTTCATCAACAGCCATACCGATGAGACGCTCGCGGTAAACATCTGTTTGAAGCATATCTCTCCACTTTTTAACACCCACAAGCAATTCTGGAGAACCGAACACAATACTGAATCGGCCAGCTGCGATGTCAGCGTCTGTTGTTTCATGTTTGCCCGCGAACGCGGCTGATATCCCCTTCTCAGTTAGGTACTTCACTTGATCTTCCATAATAGATAGGAGGGGACACACAACTAGTAAAATTGGATCTGCTGGGAATCCTTCTAAATGTTGACAAAGGGTCGGCCAGGCTTGGAAAATAATACTCTTCCCAAATCCCGTCGGCAAACAGGCTAAAATATCTCTTTTGGTCTCCACTAAGTGCCTCAAACAAAACTCCTGGACATCTCTTAAAGAGTCTATGCCGTGAACCTCGCATACTTTTGAGAATCCAACGTTCAGCTGATCTTGATAAATGCTCATTGTCACTCATGTAAACACAACAGTTTTTCTCCCGCAATCACACGTCTGCGCTTTGTTTCCCGGCGGACCGAAAATAAACGCGACACTCGCGTCCCCCGGAAATCCGGTCAAATTCAACGAATCAGATGACGACTTCGACATTCCTGAAGTGTTTCCAGTTTAGTGTACCATATGCATCAGACGTTTAGCCAACGTTCCGTGGGCGTGACGTCTGAGGCTGAGACTACTTCGTGACATATATATATATACAGGGGTTGGACAATGAAACTGAAACACTGGCCAATATAATGTTGGAGGTTTCATGGCTATATTTTTGCAGCCTGGTGGCCAATCTTCACTGATTGCACATTCCACCAGTAAGAACAGGTGTGAAGGTTGACTAAGTGCACCCAATGGTTCAGACATTGTACTCTGAAGGTGGTGCCATGTATCAGGATGATAATGCACCAGTACACACAGCAAGACAGGTGACAGAGTGGTTTGATGAACATGAAAGTGAAGTTGGACATCTTCCATGGCCTGCATAGTCACCAGATTTGAATATTATTGTGCCACTTTGGGGTGTTTTGGAGGAACGAGTCAGATAACATTTTTCTACACCAGTATCATGTAGTGACCTGACCCATGATCTGCAAGAGGAGAATGGCTCAAAATGCCTTTGGCTACTGTGCAGGACTTGTATTTGTCATTCCAAAAGAAGAAATGCTCTATTGACCACAAAAGGAGGCCCAACACCATACTAACTGTGCTCTAAAACCAGGTGTTTCAGTTTCATTGTCCAACCCCTGTATATATATGCCTATATATTATATGTATACACACACACACACACACAATTTTTTTTCCAATATTTATTTATTGCTATTTTCCATCCAGACAAAAAAGTATGATTTTAATGTTTTTGATTATATTTTGTACATCATTTGAACATTTGTATTGTACATTTATTAATATATATATATATATATATTAGGGGTGGGCATAGATTAATTTTTTTAATCTAGATTAATCTAGATTAAATCTTGGAATTAATCTAGATTAATCTAGATTAAAATGGCTAATTTGAATTCTGCTGAAGGCATTCAGAATATGTGTGCTACCCAAATAATGACTAAAAGTAAGTCTTTGAGAATGGATCATAAAGCTCATAAAGCTGTTCTATGATAATTTGTTGATGAAAATAAATTATGTTCAATTAGATGTACTTGTGTTTACTAACTAACTAACAATGAAATTATTTTTTCTACCTATTAGATTGTGTTTTTTTTTTAACGTCAACACCTACCCAACCCATTACATGTTACACAGTACTTTTATTTTGACAGGTTGCCGTGACGTTTCTGTGTCATACAGTATGATATGATGCTAGTTTTCTCAAATGAAACGGTAAAAGTGACACCCACAGCAGTTTGGGAGATTAAGTTTATCTGTTCATGTGAGATTAAAAAAAAGCCAAAAATTACCGGGAGCGTCACGTGTGTTTCAGTATGAGTGTAGTAAAAGCTCGTCTCCGCCATGCATACATACAGCTAGGCAAACGGAACATTTCAGATTCATATTAAAACGGTCTTTTTGCATTTCAGTTTTCACATACACTAGTCCATATCGCGATTTGAATTAAGTGACTGACCAACATTAGATTTATGAATCCAAAAAACGACGAATTTACGTGGCATTTCGCGCTATAGTAGATTCGGTTTTCATGAATGGAGGACGACGCGATCCTGTCTGTGTTTTGGCGGAGGAGACTTAAACGCGTGACCATATTCGGTATACATCCGCGTTAAACTATCAAGGTGAAAGTCATCATAGCTTGCGTAGTTTAGACCCAGCTCCCAACCCAAATATGAGAATAGATTAACGGCGATATTTTTTTTATCGCACGATAAGAGTTTCGCGTTAACGCAGCACGTTAACGCCGATAACGGCCCACCACTAATATATATATATATATCATGGGTGTCGGAAGCAAAATAAATGTATAGCACGAATATATATATGTCCTTGATTGCGACGAAGATAATCGATCTCAGCAGCCAAACGAGTGTCGAGGCCTGTTAAGGTCGACAATTCTGCAAGATGCTTCAATATTGACCTTGTCCTGTCACCTACATACACGTAAAAATCTTCTGAAACATTATTTCTCTGTTCACGCTCCACTTCATCTGCCAATGAATTCAACGATCTTATCAGATCTCCAGCCGCCATGTTTCAAACGATCTAAACGTAACGCGCTTCCGCCAATCCCCGCCTTGACGCAATGATTGACGTAGGGTGGGCGTGGTCAGCTCGGAATGCATTTTCAAAGCCGCATTGAATTTTGCTACAAATATCCCACGGCGTCATGATGAAAATGCAATCGTAAGTGTCCTTACTGTTAGTCTAAATGCATTTAGGACAAATAACATTTAAATGATAATTTTGCTACTGTTTCTGCTTGGACAAGTTACACATATCAAATCAATTTGGGTTATACATTTTCATTTTAATTTTGCTACTTCTAAAGCATTAAAATAGTATGCACTTTACAACTTAAGACTACTGTTGGAAATGACAAATGTAAATAATATAATTTAATTTTCAATTTCATTATGCACCAAATTTTGCACGCCTGGAGGTGATTGAAAATGTAGATTTAAATACAGAATTACATTGCCTTTTTGAATATTGCATTGTCATTTTGAATATTGCATTGTCATTTTGAATATTGTATTCCCATTTTGCATATTGCATTGCAAATTGAATATTGCTACACATATGCTTCCATACTTGTCATCCAAGATGTTCATGTCTTTCTTTCTTCAGTCGTAAAGAAATTATGTTTATTGAGGAAAACTTTTCAAGATTTTATCCATCTAGTGGACTTCAATGGTGGGGTTCGAACTTCCAAAATGCAGTATGCAGCTTCAAAGGGCTCTAAATTACCCCAGCCGAGAAATAAGGTTTTTATCTAGTGAAATTATTGGTTAATTTCTGTGCAATTGATATACTTTTTAACCTCAAATGCCTGTCTTGTCTAGGTCTGCCTGTTTTTTTTTTGGTCCCATCTCATTTTCTCCTCCAATTTCAAAATCGTCTTGCATCACGGTAGAAGTACCAACCCAGTGTTCACAAAGTGAACATGCAAAGATGATAAAAAAGATGATAAAACAGTAATTTAGGATGATTTTGAAGTTGGAAAAGAAAATGAGATTTTTTGGAGTTTTTTGACATGCCCTAAATGTTATGAACCAGAATAAACAGTTCAGACAGAGCAAGCTGCATTAAACTGCATTTTGGAAGTTCACACTTAGAGATAATTCCTGAAATGTTTTCATCAAAAAATATAATTTCTTTATGACTAAAAAAAAGAAAGACATGAACATCATGGATGACAAGGGGGTGAGTACATTATCTGCAAATTTTTGTTCTGAAAGTGAACTAATAATTTAAAGGTTGTATCAGCGATTTCTAGCCTAAAACATAAAGTGTCAATTTCAGCTGACCTTTCTTCACGATCCGCTCGCTGCCTGCCCCATAAATTGTCTGTGAAAAAACCACGTCTCTCTGGTCAGCCTAGGGTCCGAGATATGCCAAAAAAACAATCGGCGCTATCAACTATTCCACACATAAACAAACAGTGTTCCAACCAATCAGCGTCAGGGGTTTGGTGTTGTGGACTTTCCTACTGGTGCTGGGATGTGAGGGAGGCGGAGCGAAAGTCCACAACACCAAACCCCTGATGCTGATTGGTTGGAACACTGTTTGTTTATGTGTGGAAAGGTTGGTAGTGCCGATTGTTTTTTTTGGCATATCTCGGACCCTAGGCTGACCAGAGAGACGCGGTTTTTTCACAGACAATTTATGGGGCAGGCAGCGAGCGGATCGTGAAGAAAGGTCAGCTGAAATTGACACTTTATGTTTCAGGCTAGAAATCGCTGATACAACCTTTAAGACTGGTTTTAATAACTATAAGAAAACTCAAGTTATGTGTTCAAAGTCATGCTCAGTTAAACAGACAAACATTAAAGGGTAAGTCTGGTGAATTTAAATCCACTTTGTATCGTCACAAAATCTGTAATATGTAAATGAACAATATTCAGATGATGCAAAACATTACTTGGCTGACAAATAAATAGGGACTTAAAGAAAGATTAAACATTGTTTGTTCACATATTAACATCATAGTAACAATACAAAGCAGGTTAAAAATCACCCAACTTGGTTTAAGGTGATGAATACAATACATATTATTTGTCAGTATGCATGTTTGTATGTCCATCTATAGCTGGTATCATCTGGAGTCTTAATGAGTGTTGCCAGCATCTGAAGTCACCACAAGTGAGGCTGGATCCAAACTGTAGTAACACTGGGATGGGCAACCTGAGAGATAGAAACAGGATAACAGAAGAAATATTAACATAGATGCTGTTCATATTATTTCAGGCAGAAGATGACCATGTGCATTTATTACTATTTCATCACTGGAGTACAATGTTATGAGATGTGTTATGTGAATGCTTGGCATGCATTTTTAATCTAGATTTAAATAGAGACAGTGTGCCTGAGCCCCAAACATTATCAAACATGTTCATTTGCTGCTCAAGAAACATTTCTGATTACTATAAATGTTCAGGATTCATTGTTAAATGCAAGAATGCATTCAATTGATGAGAAGTGAGAGTAAAGATTTCTGTTTCAAATAAACACTTCTTTTTTAACTCTGTATTCATCAACAAATTTTGAGAAAAACAAACAAAACATGAATAAGAAATCTTTCTTGAGCTGCAAATTAGATATTTCTGAATAATAATGTGACACTTAAGACTGGCCTAATGATGCTAAAAATTCAGATTTGATCACAGAAAGATACATTTTAACATGAGTCATTCATGTGTTGGATGTCAAAACCTTCTCTAAATAACTTAATGTGCTTTCTTAGCTTACCCATGTTTCCTACATCTCTGTCAGCAGCTCCCTTCAGAAATTCAGATATCTTTGAGCTTCTCATCTGTCTTGGATTTACCCCTGAAACCACAAAACAATTTTTATCAATAATATTGTCACCATGAAAGATTTAATCCCGTTTGAACTTTGAAGTTAACTATATTCAGTTAATTTGCGCTCAGTTTAGCGCACATTTTTAAGCTAAAAAACTGCCCAACTCCAAAATCCACTGACAAATTGCCGGCAAAACAAAGCTATTAAAACCTGCCATCTACATAAATGTGTGAATAAAAGTCAAAACTTGAATAAATAAGAGCTCAATATACAGAGTTGGCCTACCTGGTCTGAATAAGAGTTGATATGCTAACGGACTTTTTCGAAGTCACTAAACTATTTCTATAAAGTAAATATTCAACAGAAACATGTCAGTTAAAGGTAAGAAAAGTGTCAGGAGCGGTTTTATGTAATATTTGTGTGAATTTAGGAACTAAACTTTCCTGAAAACGGTGAAAACAGCAGCGAGAAACCAGGTGTTGCAGCCTGTCAGTTGGTGTGTTTCCGCGCTGTTCCCATGGTTACTCCCTCCGCTGCAGTTTGAATGAAACTTATGCGCACACATCATAACACGTCACAGTCACGCAGTATTTACATAAATAAACATGCAGAAGTAGACAACTAAATAATTTAATTATTATTAAACTTTAAATTTTAATCGTTTTGTAGTTATGTACTATGACCTATTTATTATGTAACAGCAACCCGCCCGTGATAGTGGGACAAAGTGGCACTTTTTAATTTTAGTTCTATAGATTTTTAAGAACATTCAAATTATTTATTTCATTTAAATAACATGCTTGCAGTATTTTTATACTACATTTTGATAATCATTATAATTCAGTGCTTCAGATTCCTTTTTAACACAACATGCAAGACCATCAACTTACCGCTGGTGGACCGACGGAGGCCCAGCAGCGGCAAACCGCTGGTGGCGTGCCACCCGGTGGTCCGACCGCGTTAAGCCACTGAATTTTTGCCGCCCAAAAAACGCTGGCGGACCGCCAGGTCATTGTTTGCTGGGGAGCAGTGCGCATGGGCACAAATGCCTAATGCTGCGTTCACACCAAACGCGAATATGCGTCTGGCGCGAGTGATTTCAATGGTAAGTCAATGATAAGACGCGTTTACGCCCGTCTGGAGTTCTTGCAGCGCGAATGAAGCGTTTAGCGCGGCGCAGTAGACGCGAATTCGCCTCATTCGCGTGTCTAGTTCGCGCGAATTGAGCGTGCCGGTGCGTTACGCGTGTTAAGTGCGAATTGTGCTTTTTGTGCATTCACGCGTTTGACGCAAATTCGTGTCTGCCGCCCAAGTTGAAAAATCGTGAGTTACGGATGTAACTGTGGATCTGTGAGACCGAAGGATGACGTCACTAACGATCTAAATAGAATGATATCCTTCGTTCCGCCTTCTCTCGAGACCTTATGTAAACAAAGTCATGCCCATGACCCCGGAGGCGGAACTCCCGCACGTATAAAAGCGGATTTTACTTCCGGCTCGTTCTCTTACCTTGAACGCCCCAGAGTTCCAAGCGACAAGGATTAGTGACGGTCATCCTTCGGTCTTACAGATCCACAGTTACATCCGTAACTCACGATCTGTTTCGACCTCACTCTGACCGTCAGTAACGGTCTAAATAGGATGACTTGTGTCAACAGGGTTGCGAGGAACTGCAGAATCCATACCATTAGATCCTCGCTGGGCAACCGACATTAAAACAGCAGTGCTCACTGGTGTTGCACTAGTCACATCTCAACACTGTAAAATTTTGTGAATGTGCATGGCGTAGACCATGATGCTGCTGCACAAATATCCTCTACTTGAACTCCCTTTAGTGCAGCCCAAGAAGTAGCTATGCTTCTGGTTGAGTGGGCCCGTACTCCTACAGGAACTGGCAATCCTCTCACTGTATAAGCATGAGAGATAACTTCAACCAACCAGTGTGATAAACACTGCTTTGAAAGTGGCAACCCTAGCCTACTCTTTCCATAGCAAACCAAGAGCTGAGAATGACATTTCCTCAAGGGCTGAGTAACATTTACATAAGTGTGTAATGCCCTAACTGGACATAGGGTGAGCAAGCCCTCCTGCTCTGTCAGTGACGGAGGAGGTTGAAACTGATTCATCTCCAGAATCTGATTCTTAAACTGAGTGTTAATTACTTTTGGCAAGAAGGCAGGGTTTGGCCAAAGTGACACTCCTGTTCCATCTGGTTTCCAACGTAGACAATCGTCGCTAACAGATAGAGCACATAACTCCCCTACTCTTTTAGCGGAGCAGATGGCCAAGAGGAAAGCTGTTTTAAGAGACAAGGTTTTAAGATCTGCGTTAGCCATCGGTTCATAAGGGGGCTTGGTGAGAGAGTCTAATATGAAAGGCAGGTCCCAGCTTGGTGCCCGCAAAGTGCGATTTGGACAGAGGCGACGAACCCCCTTCAAAAACTGGCATACCAATGTGTGTCTGCCCAATGGCTGACCATTAACCCCCCCGTGAAATGCAGAGATAGCTGAGGCATAGAACTTGATTGTGCTAGCTGCCTTCCCTGAGTCTAGTTGCGATTGCAAGAAACGAAGAACAAATGGCACAGAACAATTTACTGGATCCACTCCTGAGCCCAAACACCATTCTGAAAAGATTCTCCATTTAATGGCATAATTAGCACGAGTAGATGGGGCTCCAGCATTGTTTAGAGTCTCCTGCACAGTTTCATCTAACTGTTGAGGGATGGGCTCTGCAAGGGCCATACCCACAAGCGCAGAGCCATTGGGTTCGGATGCCAAATTTGACCACCCACTTGTGACAGAAGATCCGCCCGTGATGGCAGCTGCCACGGGTGACCCTGAATCAGCTGGATCATATCTGGAAACCATGGTCTTCCCAACCAACGAGGAGCTATTAGCAAAATCATGTAGCGACCTTCCCTGATTCTCCGAAGAACTAGCGGTATTAGAGGAAAGGGGGGGAAAGCGTACAATAAGCCTGTCGGCCATTCTTGTGACAGAGCATCCAGGCCCAGACTGCCATTTTGTACTGTGAGAGAGTACCATTTCGGGCAATGGGTCGTTTCTGCGGATGCAAAAAGATCCACCTGGGCTGTTCCATATCGGGCCCAGATTTGGGCTACCACCTCCATGTGTAGCCGCCACTCCCCCGGGAGAGGCCCGTCCTGGACAGAATGTCGGCTGCTCTGTTCGCTATACCTGGAATGTGGATTGCTCTTAGCGAGGACAGCCGTGGACATGCCCAAGTTAATAGATCTGTTGCCACCTGAAGGCTTCTTAGTGATTTCGTCCCTCCTTGGTGATTTATGTGGTAAACAACAAAGGTATTGTCTGTTCTTATTAGTACATGTTTGTGGTGTATAACTGGTAATAGAGCCTCGAGAGCAAGATGAACAGCCCTCAGTTCTAGCACATTTACATGTTCTGATGACCAAGGGAACTCCCACTTCCCCCTCACTGACCTGCCTTCCCACACAGCTCCCCAACCCGTCACTGATGCATCTGTTGTGATCACTGATCTCCTGTGGGGAATATTGCCCAGTAGGGCTCCGCTGCGAAGGAAGCTCCTGTTCCTCCAGGGAAGTAAGGCTTGCATGCAGGCCTGAGATACACGTAGGATGAAGACGGAAAGAGTTGAACCATCGTTGCATAGGGCGTGCCCTCAGCAGACCCAAGGGGATTACTAACGATGCTGCGGTCATCATACCTAACAGCTTCTGGACCCTGTGCGCTGTCACAACCTTCCCTGGCTGGAAATGACTTATTGCTTTTTCTAGGCTGTCTATTCTCCGGGGAGTAAGACATGCCTCCATTGTCATAGAATTGAAATGTAGACCCAGGAAATCCACCTGCTGTTTCGGCTGAAGACTGCTCTTCTTCCAGTTCACTGTGAATCCCAGGAACTGAATATGAGCTAGAATTATTTCTGTGTTCTGAAACACCTGCTCCTGGGAAGGAGCACAGATTAGCCAATCGTCCAGATATGGGAGGATTTTGATCCCTCGTAACTGAAGGGGAGCTAAGGCGGCTGCAACCACCCGAGTGAAGATTCTTGGTGCTAATGATAGACCGAATGGGAGAACCCTGAACTGAAAGGCTTGGCCCTGAAATGCAAAGCGAAGGAAGGGCCTGTGCTCTGGACAGATTGGAACATGAAAATAAGCATCTTTCAAATCCAGAGATGTGAACCATTCTCCTGCACTTATGGACTGCATTACTGTTTTCGTATGGATCATTTTGAATGGAAGAACTTTCAAATACTGGTTGAGGCCTCGGAGATCTAAAACGGGACGATGACCACCGTCTTTTTTTGGCACTAGGAAATAAGTTGAATAATATCCAGTCTGCTGTGCGTCTGAGGGCACTTCTGAAATTGCTCCTTTTTGTAAGAGATTTTCTATCTCTTCTACTAGTATGGATTTTAATAGTAGGTCCTTGACGACAGTCATTCGGACTTTTGAAAAGGGTGGGGGGCGCCGTCGAAACTGTAGTCTGTACCCGTGAGTTATGGTGGATAAAACCCAAGGGTCTGAGACCACTTTCTCCCAACTGGCCCGCAAAAGTTGGGAGGAACAGTCGACGATCTGCCCCTGATCCCTATGCAGGTCTGCCCTCTCGGCCTGCATATCTCCGTGAGCTTCCCTGTTGGTTCCCCCCTCGGGACTGAGATGTTCTCCGGGAATGTGTGGTAGGATTTTGTCTTTGAGTACGAAAGCTGTGCCCTTGAACAACAGTTGGACCACTATTTATTCGATTAGACCAAGCTGGTTGTTGCGTCCTCTGGGATTTCTGTCTGGAGGCTGTGGGAGGTTTATGACAGGCTCACTGAACAGTTTCTCTCATTGTGATAGAGCGTTCTGCTCTATCCAGTACCTCTTGAGAGTCCGGATGAAACACATGACCAGGCGTTACTGGCAAATTTATTAGCTCACCCCTTATAGTGTCAGGCAAGGCAGTTTGTGCTAACCATATCTGTCTACGACATAAAATGGCTGAAGACATTGCCTCCCCCACATCACGTGTCAACTGAGAGTGAGCGGACAAAGCTGAGTCCACGAGATTCTTAGAATCTTGGTCATCCGTGCTTAATGTCTTTCGCAAAGCTGCTAGTAGGATCGCTAAAGCATTGCCTGTACGAGCCGCACGTGCAGCAGCATTAAAGGACCGTGAAACCAGACGGTCAGTTTTGGCACATTCTTTTTTGGGACAGCGAGGGTTAGCAGAAGCACGGACAGGACCTAGGGCAGTCCATGCCGCTATCGCTTGTTCTACTGGCGGCATATCTCCCAATCCAGCTTCAGTAGGGTAACGGGCATTGGCCAACCGTCTACAGCCTGCATTAAATTGAGGCTTTTGAGATGGTTTCTTCCAAGCTGTTCTCAACATGGAAGCATAGTCGTCTGCCACGGAATAGAAGGTATCGAACTAGTCTGAGATATGCCTTCCCATACACCCCCAATAGGCGCAGGATCAGGCAATGGGGACTGCAGGCCAACAATCTTGGCTGCACTAAATACCCTAGTAATATAAGTATTTGAAGGAAAGTCTTCTTTTAACGTTGATTCATCATCAACTTCTGCCGAATCTGAATGGGTTCCCTCGCATTGGCTTCCTTCTTCTGACTGCTGTGCATCATCTAAAAGAGAGCAGGGAGCAAGAAGTGATAACACGTCAGCATCCTTCGCATCTCCCTCAGAACGGGAATGTTGCCCACCTTTCGGAATGCCTTCCTTACCAGGAGGTAGGGATGAGGAGGAGGATCGAGCTTCAAACTGATCCATTCTCTGTGATAGACTCTGAATAGCTGCCAGGATCTGCAGATGAGTGTCTGTGTTATCACCTCCAGTTGTTGGAACTGGGGTTGGACATTTAGTGGCCTCAGTCACAGTCTCACGGCCAGATTTGTGTGTGGAATCATTATGATCACGTGAGTGCTTGCGTGGGCGTTTATGACCACGCCTGTCCGATGAACGTTCCCTGTCCCTACCGCGCTCAGGTACAGAATTGCATGCCCTATTAGCACGGCGAATTCGTTCATCTCTAGGTAGATCACAAGCTGCAGCACAGGGATTATCCACATCCTCTTTCAAATGCCCAACCCCCAAGCATGAAGGACATTCCCTATGCCCATCACGAGGGTCCATCTCTGAGTGGCAAAACCTGCAGCTCTGTGTAGAAATTAACTCAAATTTAAAGTTGATTCGGATATAGAATCGAATCTAAACTTCAGGGAAATCAATTTAGAATTAATAGTTTATGTTTCTTGACCGGTCGTCCACCGAATCGGTCAAATCAATACACTTTATCAATTCCAAAGTCTATTCACGCTCATTGGCAGGAGCGTAAATAAACTCAAATATTACTTTGGGAAACTAAAGCCAGGTAGCTTGATCTAGGCAAAATAGTACTTTGTGAACACAAAAGGCAAGACAATTCTCTCAATGAAAACAATGATTTATTGAAAACTACACTAGGATTACAAAGCTAAACTACTCAAAACACGAACACACACACACACACACACACACACACACACACACACACACACACACACACACACACACACACACACACACACACATTCACACGCACACTCATACAGTTTCAGAGATGGGATTTTATGAGTTTTGAGAAAACCCAAGACTTGTTATGTTACCGTTACTAGCTTCTCAAATCACAACCTCAGAAAATCATCAAGCAGAGATCTAACGTAAACAAAACGCACCAGATTTCAACAAGAAATGGGAGACCTTGTTTACTTGCTCTTGGCCGGAATGGGGATTCCGTCTGGGCTGGAGGCTCGTCTCAGCGGATGCCCTGGTTGGTTGCTTGCTAGTCGGTCTTTCGGATGACGTCTTTGGGAATTCCTCAGGATGAGGGTTGGACAACCGGAGTTGCTCTCAGAGTTCGATTGGCGCCTGGGTTGCAAGGCGCGTAGGCTCTGAAGGTTCAAATCGAGATGCGAAAGTCTTTTGCAGTTTCTTGTGAGTTCTGGAGGGCAAGAATGCCTTGTAGCTGGAACGAGCAGGCGATCTTCGGCAGAGAAAGTTTAGAGTCTTTCAGGATGTTTCGGTGCTCTTCTCGCTCAGTTCAATCAGTTCAAGTCGGTACTTCAAGCGCCATTCAAGCCCGCGCTTCAAGCACAATTCAAGCCCGCAATTCAAGCACAATTCAAGCCAATGTTCTGGTTCGGGTCAGTAGGTTTTAATGGGTCTGTTAGACACGACCCCGGGGCCTGAAGGCCAATGGCGTTGCCACGGGGGCGGGGTCATGTTTGATGCAATTCCTTCTGGCATGTGACTTATTAGGACACAGATTTATCTTCAATTTGGTTATCGATTATCATAAACTACTGCAATGCATACAATATACACAATATGAAATTCTCATTCACTCAGACAACCTGCATTTGTCATGATCGTTCAAACGAAATCAAACATAGGAATATAAGGTTACACATGGAATACATACTTAATACTGGGTTAATTAAGGCACACAAGGCATAGTAAAGTACACGATTACCCGGCACACATTGAACATAAAGGAAGGAGGGTATCCTATCCCTTTGCATAGTAAGTTCGATTGATTGGAATAGCGTTCTTGGTTTCTTTTTCTCCTGTATCATATTTGTTAGCATGGAACGCACGTAGCGTGGGTTCAGTTTCGTGATGTGTGAAGGGAATTCTGAGGGGGGGTTTCGCAGCAGGAAGGCTATCCTGTGATCCATAATTTTTCTTAACTTAATTTGTTAACTCAAGTCACAAGTGGACAAACGATCCGTTCTTTGGAGGGTCTCAGAAAGGGGGGGAAATGATCCCGCAGATTTCCCTCTTCCTGTGTCAGCGAATTCTTAGTCATGTGTTCGGTGAAGGTGACAAATCTCCATTTGTTTTAATGGGTGTCTCAGCACAAATAGCTAGTTGTTCATTTGATAGGATTATCTTTCATTGCTGCTTCATTTCCTGGGCGATCAGCAGACGGAGGTTTGGCGTAGACAAAGTGGCACCCAGTGGCTTCGCGCCGTTTTGGCAAATGGTTCAGATAAAAGAATCTTTGAACTTCCTTGGAGTATGGAGATTTGATTCGTTACTTGTTGTTTTGCGTAACTAAAATCCTACATAATCCCCCTCTTGGCTGGCGATGTTCCTGGTGCAAACATCGGCAGACACTGGAACAAGAAGGCAGAGAGAGAGAGAGAGAGAGAGGGAGCAAGGCACTCACAAAACACAAACAACATCTCCATCACTCGCTGAACTCTGGTGCAGGGCTGTAGCTATTGACTGGTAGGGTCACGGTTATTTCAAAACGGTATATGGGATCGTTGGTGAAGGCAGTGTGAATGGGGCGTTTTTCTTTGGTCGGTTTTAATAGTCAGTGGATCGACGGGGCGGCATGGGCGTGATCTCAATTAGATTCGTCGCGTTCTCGGGCTCGAGTTCGGATTCTGGTGTGGGTTTTTCGCGGCGAAAAATGCGTGGGACGCCGGAGGTACATTTATTGAGAGACTCTTGGACCGCGCTTACTCGTTTGTGGAGGAGGAAGGCGAGGGTTAGAGTTACAGCGTATCCGACGATGGTTGAGATGCACAATGCCGTGTCGGCGGCGGACCAAGACCGAATAATTGGGGGACCGGCGGGTGGAAGGCGAGCGATGGCTTCCAAAGCCGTGTTAACGGGAGTTAAATCAATTAGTTGCATTCCTTCTACCTTGATCCTTTCCTCCAATTCAGGATCGAGGTCAAAGGAATGCTGTTTGAAGAAGGGCGAAATTTCGAGCTCAGCTTTATATTCCTCTTCGGGGAGGTGGTATAGTGCCAGGTCATCGATGTGGAGAATTGAGCCTTTAGGGACCTTGACCCAGAGGGTTTGGTTCGGCAACGTAATACGGGTAGCCGTGTCGTGCTGGTCATACGTCAGGGTAGCTGTACGCACTGAAGTACTGACCAGCCACTGGTTCTCAACAATTTCGGCTTGGGTCTCCTCCACCTGAGACCGTGGCATAGCTTCCGCGGAACAACTGGTATCGGGTCGGATGGATTCAAGGCCGCAAATGCCTTCGGTGTTATCCCGGACAAAGGGTTTACTTGGACATAGATAATGAATATCTTTGGTAAGCGTACACATTTTGAGGTTAGGGGCCAGATACAACTGTTCGTTATTATCGTGGTAGGCTACGACCTCGGGAGTGTGTATTTTGACATAGGTATCCCTTTGCCAAAAGCCCACGTTCACGACGTCCTTTAACCGGTAGATGTTATTGGAGTCAATGATGGGTAAACTGAGGAGAAAGGCTATGTCTCCTGCATCTGGGTCGACATACAATGGGATGGCGCTGCCCAGGGAGTAGGCGAGATGGGCTTGAAGGGGATTAGCGGGACCAGTGGTCGAGGCGGCTAGTATGTCTTGGACTAGGCTTAGGGGTATTAGGTAGGGAGGAATTCTGCCCATGGCTAAACTGTCAATTGAGGAGCTTATCTCTCTTAACATGTCGGTCATGAGATTGGTTAACAATTGAATTTGAGCTAGGTCGTCTTGCACGACCGAAAACAGCTTATTGAGGGCGTGGATTGTTTGGTTGAGCAGAGTGCTGTGGGTGTTCAAGACTGTAATGGTGCCGTTCAGTGATTTTCCGAAAGTTTGTAGGGCCAAGCTTTGGACTAGAAGCTGGTGCCGGATGTCGGGTATTTCGGCTTGGATCTCACCCACATGTCGTCTGACTGTGGCCAGATTTACCGCATTGGCGGTAGTCATGCCGATGTTAAACAGAGTTCCCACAGCAGCCGCAGCTCCTAACAGGGCGCCCAAAAACCGTTTGGAGCGCCGGTTGTACCCGCTTAACTCAGCTTGGGTTACGGTCATTTTTTGTAACTGGCGCAGCATGTGTGTCACATCTGCTTGTGCGTGGGCGAAGGCTTCCCGAGTCCAACGGGTGCCTGCCCACATGGTCTTAGGAGATGGGAGGGTGTAGTGTGCTCGGAAAACGTCGTGGGGGTTGAATCGGACGTACACCTTTTGGGTGTAGGTTTTACAATTAGTGATCAATAATCCCGGTTGTTCGCGGAGTACGATCCCTGACGCTGGTCAGAGCGTGGCGACTTCTGGTTGGGGTACGACCCCGACTACGCAGAGCAACAGGACGGCGAGTCTGAACATCTTCCTGGTAACAGAGAACACAAAAGGGGACAGTTAGCTATGAGGACCATGGGTGGCGGAGCCGCCTTTATTGTTAACCGAGATTTGTGACAATAGTTTGTTCATAATTTGGCGCACAGTGTCAGTTCCACCTTCAGAATCTAGGCTCAAAGGAAAAATGGGTTAAGTTTTGGTGGGGCCTAGAGGAAAAGGAAAGCGGAAAAAGGGAAAAAGGGAAAACAACACACAAAGACGTTAAGCGAGGTTAGACGTCAGGGATGATCGTCTCCTCGCAGAGAGGCGGTGAGGACAGGTGTAGGTGGTTTGTGTTGTGTTTGTGAAGGGGGTTGTGTGTGTTTTCCTAGGGGGATAAAACAAAACAAAAACATACAAACAAAACATAACAACTTGTGTTAGCGTGAGATGTGGTCTGGGCCTGGTCTGTGTCAGTTGGTTTGGTCTTCCCCCTCTTCTGATCTGTTGGAGCCCCAATGTTTCTTGATCTGGTTTCGATGTACCCATCGAAGTACTGGTTCGTTGCGGCCTTGCCTGATTCTGATTCGGTAGGCAACGGGCGAGAGCTTGTCTACGATCTGGTGGGGTCCAGTCCAGTGAGGTAGGAATTTCTTTGACAGACGATAGGGCCCGCTTTGCCGTGGCTGGGCAAAGCGGTAGTACAGATCTGGCCATTTAAAATGCGCGCGGGAAGTAAAGTGGTCTCGCGTGACGCCGGTGTATTCCAAGGGAACACGGAAAATACAATGACATAGGAAAGACATGATCAGTAGGGGGCAGTCATGTAAAGCACTGAACTGAAGCGGCAGCAAACATCGCTCTAAGCCCGAATGACTCGTTTGTACGGTGACCTGGAGAGGACATCTTCTTCGGACATTATTCGTTTATATTCGTTAATTTTCCTATCATTTCGATCTCTTTTAACATTCAGAATCGAAATGATA